>NC_135785.1:54282500-54641875 GCF_051106095.1 Pogona vitticeps
TCGCGGGCAGGCGCCCTTTGTTCCCACCCGAGTATCTCGTCATGAGAAGAAAGAAGAAGAAGAAACCACACAGAGAGCAAATATACGGCCTGCGTCCACACAGCCCCAAGATATGGGCTTCTCTTGTGCACCCGTCTCCCTTTCCCCCAGTGAAAGGATCCCTCGGTAATATTTCCTTTTTAGTACATCGCCAGCTTCTAACTCAACGATTATTGCTTCCCATTTTTAAAGTTTACTTAGCAAAAGGCTCGGCTAACGCACGCGGCTTTGGCAAGCTCCAGAAAGGATTCGGGCGGGCGGGGGGGGGGTCGAGGGAGAGAGGCGGGAGGAGGGACGTTGCCTTCAGCAATCCAGCGCAAAACGTGGCGGGGAGGGAACGGGGCTTTTAGGGATGAGTTATATTGCAATCAACTTAGTAAATCTGCATGCAGAAAAGGATGCTAATTAGTCTTAATAGTCTACCAATATGCCCCAAGACTGGAGACACCAACAAACGTAAATCTGCTGCCGATAAATATTTTTAATTGTTAAATTTACTGGAAAGAAAGTTTTATTTGCCTCGGCCAGCCCACGTGACGTGACAAAGCGATAGAAGGGGGAGGAGGAGAGGGAGAAGAAGCGGCAAAACCGGCGCTCGTGGCGAGGAAGGGCGGTCCGCCGGAGGGACTTTGCCAACCTTAATTCGGAGCACTTAATTCGGAGCAAGCCCCACTGAAAGATAGGAAGAAGCGAGTGATTGATCTGCCAGAGTGTCTGGAAGGACCTGTTCTGCTACCCGCGAGTCAGTATCCCAGGCTTGCTGTGGAGTAACGAGATGGCACCCGATCTAGGCTGCTGGGACAAGGTAGAAGAGAGCTGGGGGACCCCTCCCCTCCCCTTTTCCTCAACAATTTGTCTGAAGTTCACCCTCCTTCTCCATTCTAATAGGCAGGAAAGCCAGTCAACGCGCATGCTCGTCGAGAGCGCTTGGCAAAATTAGTGATGTATCACGTTAATTACCAATGTGATTTTCAAATGGTTGCAGGCAGGCCCAAGGAAAATTAATGGAAATCCAAATTCTAATTATGTGGCTGTTGTTAAAGAATTAAACTAAATACTCTGGGTGGGAGGGAGGAAGGGAGGGAGGGTTGGCTAAGAGCAGGAAGAAAGCGCTTTTCTTCGGGCGTAAATGAAAGCCACGAGCGCGCCAGCGACGCAGGGTCGGCGGCGGGGAATCCGGACGCGCGCACCTGGGAAATAGCTCGCGTCCTTTCAAGACATGCCAAGATCCATTAATTTTAAGAGCCAAAGATACAACGAGGCGAGGCAAACGCATCCGGACGGGGATTTCGGATCGGAACAGACGAGAAAGAAACTTAGAGGGAGGGCTTGGGAAGCGGGGGCGGCGGCGGCGGCGGCTGCCCAGGCTGGCGTTTGAGAGGAGTCCACTGATTGATGGAGCCCGCGAATCAATTAATTGTTCGCTGGTTAAAGTGTGGATTTGAACCAGAGCTGCCTGCGTGCAAGAATTCCAGGGGAAGGCCTGACCCAGAGGCTGTTCAAAAAGAAATCCCGGAGTGAGGCGAGCCTGAAGGATGTAGCCGAGTGTGGGTTTTTGCCCTATTTTCCGGTGATAAAAGATATGAGTTGAGCCGAATAAATCAGGCATGCTTCACATGCACAGCTATTTGGCCAGCAGCTGTCTATTTGTCTCTTTGTTTTAATCCTTAATGTGAGTAACATGTAACGATGTGGGTGCCGGAAGCACGGGCTGGGGTGGGGGGAGAGGCACAGCAACTGGAGGTGCAGAGAGACAAGGCAGCTAAACTCCACCCCACTCCCAGATATTGCCTGGTTTCGAAGCTTTCCTGCACTCCCGTCGAGGTCCTGAGGACTAGAATCTTATTCAGGAGCCCCTCAACTACCAAACAGCCAAATTCTGCACAGCCCTGGTAACGACACGGTTGCCAATAGCCTACATAATCTTGTGATCTAATTCTACAGAACCTGTTCCAGATTTTAAAAAAGAGTAGTGCGAGGAAAATTCTATTGGGTTTAAGTAATTATTTTCATCCCTTATACAGCTACCACACGCACATTACGTTCCAGCACCATCCACATCCCAGTTCACCTGGATTTTCAATCCACTCCGTTTCAAAAAGGAAAAACAAGCTTCCACCAGATATGCCCCGTTAACCGGTTGGAAACAAAATGTGGGTTGAACCCAGGCCTCTGCTCCATGAGAACCACCACCAACTTGGCTTGGAGAGTCCTAACATGTGGATGTCTTTGCTCTAATCAGAAGCAGGCAAAGCTCCTAATTAAACAGGCTTAGGAGGCAGCGTCCTTGTCTTATTCAAATGGTCTTCTGTTTTCTTAGGAGCTGGAAATTAGATTTGGTCATGCACCACTAAGGCAGGCATTTTTACACAAACAGCTGTTTTCAAAGTGTCATGTCAGCCTCTTCTGAACAACACACCAGAGAGAGAGAGAGAGAGAGAGAGAGAGAGAGAGAGAGAGACCTCCCTAACCTGATGATTTCCACAGGTAATAGAACATAGGTCTTATCATGTCCCACCCAGCTGGGTGGATGGCCAGTGGAACCTGTAGTCCAAGACATCAGAAGGACACCAGGTTGGGGAAATCTGGCAGAAGAGCTCTATTTGCAGAACACAAGGATGAGCAAATCTCTGAGTAAGTTGGTGTTGCCAAAAGACAAGGGTCTAAACAGCGTATGTCCATAGCATCTTCTGGAATCTACAGATGTTCGCTCATCTTCTCTTTGGTTCAAAGAGTGTTACAGAATGAAGTGGAGGGAAACTTTTTTTGAAAAAGCAGATTCTTCAGATTCACTGTATGGAATACTGTAGTGTGGAATTTGAACAGGAAGATCTGGGTTAAAATCAGCCACAAAGTATACTGAGTGTTTCTGCTTAACTTACCTTACAGGGACATATTGAGTTAGGAAGGGCAGACTTGTACACAAATCAAAATGTGTAAGAGCCTTGGATTCAGATTCCAGGTTGGTCTTATTCAGACACACCAACAGCAGAACTTGTGATCAGCTTTGCCAGCCACCCCCTTCTCAAAAGGCAAGGACGATTAGTCAAGGAGGTGAACATTCCTGCAAGACCTGCAGCATGACCATTGCTTTTTGAAGGTGCTTCAAGTCTGCTAACATGAAGGGCTGGTACTCATGGTGAATCTGAAAGCTCATTTTTACTCCATACAAGTACCAGGTTTGTTCTCCATTGGCCTGTATGACATGCAACCTGGTCCACACTGGGCATGCTCAGTCTATGCAGGAAAACTTAATAGCTAAAATACGGATAGGAGAGAGAAGGAGTTGTATGAAATTAATTTCATATGGATAAAGTCAAGTCTGCAGGTTATTATTATTTTTTTTAAAAAAAACAGGTTTGTACTCCTTCAGATCAGTTTTTCTTATAAGATCCATTAGAAATCTCTTGTTTTGTGAAGACTTGTCTCCAGAATTTGAGGGCACTACTAATCTTTCCTTTTCATTGGCCCAGCCAACCAGGTAAGTTGCTACAAGAAGTAAGTAAGTAGTCTTCCAAGAGAAATAATATGCTGTTAAGTCAATTCTGATTTACGACTACCCTTTCTAGGGTTTCCAGGAAGACAATACTCAGAAATGGTTTACCATTCCCTTCTTCTGGGGTTGCTCTGACTCTGAACCTTCTTCCCCCTGAACATGCCTTCATGAACATTGTGTCCTGCATAGGTGCTGGTTCACAAATGCTATCATTTATAGAATATCCTCTTGTGCTCACTACCATTTCTTCTAGACATTTGGATACCTAGAAAACTTGTCAAAAACCAGCCCTGACAATTGCTTTTTGTTCAGGAAACAATTGGTTAACTGATGAAGAAAGTAGTCAGCTTCTGGGATTTTCCCCTCATTGGTGTTTCTTTGGGAAGTAAGCACAAGAGGGTATCCTGTCCAGTGGTTCCCAACCCTGGGTCCCCAAGTGTTCTTGGACTAAAACTCCCAGAAGCCTTCCTCACTGGACATGTTGGACATGTTGGGAATTGTAGTCTAAGAGCAACTGGGGACTCAAGACTGGGAACCACTGCTGCAGGCCATCTTGACTGCTCACATAGATATTGTCAACATTCAGGCTACCCTTTGCTATGTAACGTTTGGTACCCTTTTTCCTGCTGGCAACGTGGACACAATATTATTCTGCAATATCAGGCCATTTCCTTGTGTTTTGAATCATGGATAGAGAAACACAATCTCCCACTTTCTTAAACCAGAGGGCAAAAACCCCCCAACAATAATTGAATTTCCTGGCTTTTTAAAACAGGGGTTTAAGTACACATAAATTACACACAAATTCCAACAGCAACTTTCTTCATGTAGAATTACCCAGTGCTAGAGGATCCCAGAATATGAGCAAATGAAAAGGAGAGAGGAAAGGGAACCTCTATGAAACAATAGCCGGTACAGAACAGCTATAGGAAAGCTTTTGTACCTGACAACCACTATCAGACCTGACATAGCTACTGTTGTAGGAATATTGAGCAGAAAGGTTAGTTCACAAAAACAGAGGGACTGGATAGCTGTCAAAAGAGTAGCTGCATACCTGAAGGAAACAATGGTCTTTAAGCTAAGACTGCCAGCCAGCAAGAACCCAAAGCCTGTGAGGTACACAGATGCAGACTGGGCAGAGTATATCACAGACTATAAGTCCACCAGTTGTTTCCTGTTTTTTGTATGGTGATGGTCCTATTTCATGGGCCAGTTGTAAACAAGGTATTGCAGCTTTGTCCTCCATAGACTAGGAGTTTGTTGCAGCAGCAGCAGCATGCAAATAACTGCTATGGCTGGAGAAACTGCTGAAAGACTTCAGAATAAAGGAAGGGAAGTATTTCCAGATTATGGAAGACAACCAGAGTTGCATCAAGCTGTCACAGAGTGAGAAAATGAACTTATACACCAAACACATCAGCATGAGACACCAGTTGGTGTTTGACCTGACCAAGGATGGTGTTATCCAGATGACCTCTATGCCTACAGCAGAGATGATAGCAGACATCCTGACGAACCCCCTAGTGAGAGTTTGCATCAGAAGCTGCAAAGCAAGATGGGACTTGTTGAAAAAGATTGCATGCCATCTTGAGAAAAGGTGTTGGAAATGTTTATGATCCTACATGCAAATATATCACATGGTGACACGGGAGGAAAGAACCTTCCATCTAACTAACCTGCTTGCATGCTTATTTGTCCCTTACTGGCAAACACCTTCATTTCTGGGACAGAAGGCCTCTTATCTTGTTTCGCCTGCCTAGAATACTTCCTTCTTATTTGTTTCTGAGTTTTTAGTTCTCTTGCAACCAGGATACCTAAGGGCATAGATGCTTCCTAAGTGTCATGCCCACCATTTTCCTCAGCCATGGAGGCTGAGGGAGAGAGATTTGTTTTCTTTTTTTTCTTTTCATTTTCCTTATTCCTCCCACTAACCTCTGGAGCTTTTGTTAAATCTACAGGTGACCATGAGTAAATACATGCTTTCCCCCCCTCTTTTTAAATTGCATAGGTGTCTGAGTGATTATTTGCAATGGTTAATGTGTGTGTGGGGGTGGGATTGGGTTTGGAAACTTGCAGTTTAATTCTAACTCCTAAGCTACTGGTCTTCTGTTGAGCAATAAAGAGGAACTAAAAGCATTCCTGATGCTACTACAAATCCCATTTTTCCATAAACTGAACCAAGGCGAGTTTCCTTTTGGTGGTTTAACTCCTATTTCACTCTTTTATGAAGTAGATCTCAGGAGCAGCCAGCTGTGTCTCCCACCTCTACATACCTCTTAGCCCAAACCATCATTAATAATAATAAAAATATCACTATGGAAACCAACACACCCAAACAGACTCTGAGTAGTGACCCTTGGAAAAAAGGCAGGGTCCTCCAGCTTCAACCAGACATGAATCATTTTTCTTTGCATACTTTAAAAGAATTACCAGTGTTGTGCAAGGCTGTCATTGCCAAGCACATCTATGGATCTGCAAGTCATTTCCATAAATCAGAGGCATTGGGTCCAGCAGAGAAAGGAGCCCTGGGAAGGTGATGGAGCTCTCTTTGAACATATAATGAAGTGTTCCAGAGGCTGCAGTTATTTTTCTGCTTGTTAAGGATTTTCCCCCTTTTTCTAGCTTTTGAATTTGATTTTAAATTAAAATGTCGCCAAAAGAATGTTTTATTGGCGATCACTGTTATGATAAATTTATGCCTCAATAATTACTTTTCACATGGTATTGATTCCCACTGGCAAGTTCTTCACCACACACACACACACACAGAGAGAGAGAGAGAGAGAGAGAGAGAGATGCAGAGAGTAGAAGGTTAAACAAGAATCTTTAACATGGGTTGATGACCGTAAGGAACTGAAAAGGTTCTTGAAAGCAGAAGATTTTACCAGGGTAAATGAAGTGATTAAAAACAGGCACATGCCCAGTCAAAGCCATCTTGAAGGAGAACATTTCTCTTCCCAAAAAAGAAAAAGAGGACTTCAAGTATATTCTTAAACATGGGGTCTCTATAGATAGTTTTAAAAAAGGAAAAAGAAAAGGAATCAAAGAAATAGAAGAAAAGAAAGCAGAGTGTAGGTATTAACAAAACAACACTAGAAGGGAAAATAGAAGCTCATTGGAGGGATATAGAGGTCAACATCACTTGATTGCCTATATGCAAAGACAGGTTGATGTATCCAAGTTTACTGTCCTGTGATTCAAAGCAATAATGTAGTTGGGGGTAGGGTGGCTTTGATTAAGATAGATGTAGTATCTGCAACCATTAAAATCAATAGTTTGGGCATTTGTTTCAGCACAATATAGATTGCACCCTAGTTTATTAATCAGATGTTAAAACATTGGATCTTAAAATTTGATTTTAATGATGATGGCTGAGCTGGCTGGGGCTTTTGTGAAAGTGTTTTAGCATGGCTGTCACTGTTGTAAACAACCCATGTGTGCTCCTCTATTCAAAATGCATTGAACAGGCTGCACCAGATGACAAATGATTTTTTTTCTTGTTACTTGATCAAGATAAATTGCTATGCTAAATAGTTTCTAATTATAACCTGTTATAACATGCCATAGCATTTAAACTCTCAATTAATTAATTAGTTTAAAGCAATGGTTCTCTTAGTGCAAAGTTAAGTGCTTCTATAAAGAAGTGGGGACAGTTGCCAGAAAGAAAATATGTTCATTTTTAGTGCTCCTCCATTCTCTAAGGTAGCATTTCCTGACCTTGAGTGTCCAGAATGGGTCAGGCCACATCATTCCTAATGTAGCTATGCTGCTTGAGAATATGGTAAGTAAAATCAAATAATATCTTAAAATTGCAGAGCGGGAAGGGACCCTATGGATCATCGAGTCCAGCTCCTGTCAAGGAGGCACCTTGGGGAATCAAACTCCCAACCTCTGGCTCTGCAGCCAAATACCTAAACCACAGAACTATCCAGCACTTCTGGGAAATGTCTCTAAGGTACACCGTGGCTGTCATGGAGCACCAACCCAATGTCACCTTTCTCAGCCACTTCAATATGTAAAGTTTCAAGCTCACACATTCTTCTTATCATAGTTCCAGGTGCTCAGTACCAGAAATTCTCAAATCCCCCCTTGAATTTTATCACCACGCAGGTTCCATTTGATCAGTTTTTTTTACTCCATGCACACACGAATCAGGATAGAGAGAAAGACAAGAAGTAAGTAGGACCATTAGCCCTCCTTGGAAGGCAGCTCCAGTAGGCTCTGCTTCTCTTCATCTTCCCACACAAGCCGTTCCAGCAAGATGATGTTATATTCATCAGGAAGGAGAAAAATGGCCATCATCAAACTTCCTCAGAACCAGACGGGCCCTGGGTAATTTATTGTCCCGTACTGAATTTCATGGTGTGTGTGGGTTTTTTTAAAAAAAAAATGGTGAGTGTTGCGAGAACCTTTGGAGGGTCAGGAAGTAGAATGTATAAGCTTCCTAAATATATGCAAAAAACATGCATCCACACATATATGAATAATCAAATCACCTCCAACTTATGGCAAACCTATGAATGAGAGATCTCCCAAATGTCCTGTTCCCAATACTTCTGCTCAACTACTGAAAACTCATATATGTGGCTTCCTTTAAGGAATCAATCTATCTCATATTTGAACTTCCCATTTCCATGCTGTCTTCTACCTTTCCCAGCATCCTTGTCTTCTTCAGAGAATCCTGCATTCTCATGATGTGCCAAAGTAAAACAGCCTCAGTTTCATCATTTTTGCCTCCAGAGATAGTTCTGGCTTGATTTGATCTAGGACCCATTTGTTTGGGGGTTTTTTTGGCAGTCCAGGGTCTCTGCAAAGCTCTCATTCAACACCATATTTCACATGAATCATTCCTCCCCCCCCCCCGGGTCAGCTTTCTTTACTGTCCAGCTTTCATACCATTACATAGTGACTGGGAATGCAATAGTGTGGGTGATCTTGGTCTTGGTCTCCAGTGAAACATCCTTACACTTGATGATCTTTTCTCAGTCTCTCACTGTTGCCTTTTGGAGTCTCAGCTGCCTTGTTTCTTGGCTGCACTCTCCATTTGAATTGATGATTGATCCAAGATACACAACATCTCTCACTATTTCGGTTTCTTCATTGTCAACATTACAGTTGTGTAGTTCTTCTGTAGTTATGATTTAGGTCTTCTTCATGTTCAGCTGCAGTCCTGCTTTGGCACTTTCTTCTTTCCCTTTAGCAAAAAGTTGTTTGAAGTCATTGTTGTTTTTTGGCAGGAAGGTAGTGTCCTCTGAATATCTTAAATTACTGATCTTTTTTTCACTCCTCCCTCATCTGAATCTAATCCAGCTTTCCATATGATATTTTCTGATCGAACAAGGAAGGGGATGAAATGCACCTTTGCTTATAAGTAGCTATTCTTCTGTCACAACAGTAGCTTCTAGTACTCAATAACAAGTTATATGTCAGGATGATCAAGTGTCGAAGAACAACCATTCCTTTCAGAACAACCGATCATTTCTCATGATTTACATAGTCAAAGGGGTTGCTGTAGTCTATAAAGCAAAGACTGGTCTTCTGAAATTCTTTGGTGCTCTCCAGTAGCCAGCAGATATTTTCAAAATATTATATCAAAAATCCAGCTTGAACAGCAGGCATTTCTTGTTCCATATGAGGCAAAAAGCTTTGTTGTAACACCTTTACCATCATTTTGTTTTCATGGGAAATTAAAGCAGGGGTCCTATAATTACTGCACTCTTTGGCATCTCCTTTCTAAGAAATTGGAATGCATATTGAACATATTCAGTCTGTGTTTTTTTTCCGTATTTATTTATTGGCATATTCTTATTAGAATTTTGACAGATGCATTCTCTGTGCCTTGAAATAGTTCTATCAGTATTCCATCTACCTATAGTGTTTTATTTCTTCTTAGTGCTTTCAGAGTAGCATTCACTTCATGTTCTAAAGCTGTAGTTTCTTCATCATAGTATTCCTCTTCAAAGGAGTCTGCCATCCTTTTATCTCCTCTGTATAAGTCTTCGGTATACTGTTTCCACCTTCTCTTTATTCTATTTTAATGTAGTAGAGCCAGGCCTGTTTTAGTATCTATATATATACTGTACAACCAAAGTCTGTTGGATAATTTATTTGAAAGCTCTGAGTACATACATGGCTACTCCAGCTGAGCAGAACACCCTGTCCTTCAATCACCCTGTCCTTCAATCACATCTCTTTATGTTCCATACTGTGATCTCTATTGACCATTAACACAATCTCATACAAGCCTGCTCAGAAACATGTCCGATTTTGTGGTCAATGGAGTTTAATTCCTAATATGTAGGCATAGGGCTGCATCCTTGGCTTGATATGATCTTACTGTATTTCTTGTTGATTTCTTCTGACTGCTATAACAATATTGGTAAGATTTTCTGAATTTGATGTGTACTTGTAGAATATAAACATAAAATTATGAGTAAGATTAATAAATGTTTGAGAAAACAAAGTAAAAATTGTCCCTTTCCAAATTTTAATCTATTCAAAATCAACAGAATGAGCAGCTTAAGGGAAAAGATTAGAAGGAAGAAATATTTAAAAGTACAAACTTTTAAATATTTTAAATGCATGCATTTTAAAATAAATGGAAATAAATTTTAAGTCTTTTTTAAAATTTTAGAACAATGTCGTATCTGCCACAAATATTTAACCACAAAACTAAAGAAGGAAGGAAGGAAGGAAGGAAGGAAGGAAGGAAGGAAGGAAGGAAGGAAGGAAGGAAGGAAGGAAGGAAGGAAGGAAGGAAGGAAGGAAGGAAGGAAGGAAGGAAGGAAGGAAGGAAGGAAGGAAGGAAGGAAGGAAGGAAGGAAGGAAGGAAGGAAGGAAGGAAGGAAGGAAGGAAGGAAGGAAGGAAGGAAGGAAGGAAGGAAGGAAGGGAGAAATCTAAAAGCCTTCCCATCACATAATGTCATTGTAAGCTCAAACAGTAAATCTACCATTATTTTTGCTGAGAGATTGCTTAGTCTATTAACAGTCCTGCTGCAACTAATTTATAGTTATTCTTACTGGATTAGCTAGGACTTCTCCAGAGAAAATAATGGCTGTATTGGGTTATGAAAGTTCTTCTTGACTATTACCAGGACATACATTATTTTGCCAGGGAAAGGGGTTGTTCTAAAATGTACAGCTCCCAAAAATGGAAAACGATTAGTAGTAGCTGAGCAACTCTACCTAGGAGCTTTGCTGTTGAGTACTTCCCTAAGGTACTAGAGGCTAGCCTTTATAAAAGACATTATAAACGACAGGCTGCTGGACTAAACAGACCCCTTGATCTGACTGTAAAGTTTTTTTAATCCATCCATCCATCCACCCATCCATCAAGTTCATTATTAACATAAACACTGCAACTGTTATTCATTTAATTGCAAGTCTTTGCATGAAGCACTTGAAATGTAAATCAGCTACGCACAGGCAGAATTAAATGCTATATATATAGATCAAGTGCATGTGCTTCCAACGGGAGGCATTCTGTCTCCAAAGATGAGCTTTTTCAATGCAGTTGCTTTGTTTTGAATATGACGCTCTCCCACAAAGTGTTTGGAATTGATGAATGAAGCAGTAGATTGCTCTGACAGAGACACAAGCAGTCATTTCACAGTGCTAGGATCACGTCAAGAAGCTGGGATGGAAATCAGAAACCATTACGCAGTTTATTTTTGTTTGTCTTCTTTTCTACATGTTTATAAAAAGAAAGAGTAACCATCCAATAATGGAGTAAAGCAATAAGCCAAGCTGGAAAGGAACCCACACACACACACACACACACCTCTTTCACAACATTGGTCTGGCTCTTTCAACAGTAAATGAGAACAAGGATGATGGGGACAGGTTGCTCCAGAAGCACTAGGGCATGGTGGCTAAATGATTGTTTCATGGTTCTTCAGTCCTCAAGGCCAGGTGAGCCTTGATTTATGGACTGTAACTCCCAGAATCTATCAACAACTTTCCTGTTCTGGACTGTCTTTAGTGGATCGTTCCATTGACATCATTTTGTTCATTATCTTAGTACATTTTTACACATAGGAACACTGTATCTTTTGGAATTCCCCACCTGTTTCCTGCAGGACAACTCTTCAAAGCCCTTTCGCCAGTTGTGGATTAGACAGTGGGTGCACTGTTTCATTCCATATGGTGCCTCCTTGTTTGGCTAGGGATATATATTAGATAAGAGATTTGTAAATTTAACTCTGCAGATCTGGGGCAGAGTCACAAGTAGCCCTTCTTGGCACCACAATATGCGGTATCATCTCTCACCTACTCCACCATGAGGCAAGCCCCCTTTCAAAAACAAGGAGGAGAATGTGGTGCTTCTCAGATGAAAGAGAAAGATTCTCCCTCTTCTTCCCACTTAAATAAAAAGGAAAGGAAAGTGAACATGTTGGGAGGTTTTGTCATCTATTTCTGTAATCTTCACCACTAGATTCAACTCTAGAATTTGGTATCTTTCAAGTTTTTGTTTGCTTGAGCAAGGCCCCAGCTGCTCCACTCTGTTTACAGCCCTGGCTGGGAATAAATTTCTAAAATATTAAAGTCCTGAGGGAAATACAAAAAGGAGCAAGAGGACCTCTAAAGACTTTTTATAGGGTACAATTACGAACTTGCAAATGAGAATGTTTGCAGGTTCAACCAGGAGAGGCTGTAGAATCAGAGCCATAGCATATCATTAAGCTACTGAAGATCCCAGGTCAACCCATGGCATCGCTCGAAAGCCACTGCTAGTCAGTGTCAAGAACAATGGGCTGCATGGTCCATTGTATAGGCAGCTCCCAATGTTCCAACTGAAAAATATGTCCCACAACAAAGTGTTGCACATTGGAGTGCTTTTGTTCAAGATTCTGTTGTTGCTACGTGCTATCAAGTTGCCTCTGACTTATAGCAACCCTCCATCACAGACATCCTTCAGTCTCAAGAGACTACGGTAACATGCTCTGAATTGAGGAGTGTTCTCTCCAGAGCATGAAGCCTGGGTAAAGTAATATGGAGGATAGGCTGTTACCCAAGCAGCAGATCCCCCCTCTCCATGTTGCTGAAATGGTCCAATGAAAAGGCAAGAGCCAATACAACTGGTTCCAGCAACGTCGCAGGAGTTGGCAGAACGACACGAACTGCCTTCGGGACTCCAGCTCCGGATTTTGCCTCGAGGTTAACTCCTGAAGCCTTTTCCATGAGTGGATATAGCCACAAGGCAGCGGAGGTTTGAAATTGGAGTCTTCCTTCTCCTGGATGGGCTGCCTTCCATGGCTGACAAGTCCCACCTACCCAGCCTGCTCTTTAATAGTGCGGAAGCAACCCTATGAACAAGCAATCTCCAGAATGTCCTGTCCTCAACAGCCCTGCTAGGATCTTTTAAATTTAAGGCTTTGGCTTCATTTAGAGAGTCAATTGCTCTTCCTTTTTTCCTGCTGCCTTCCACCTTTCCCAGCATTATTGTCTTCTTCAGACAATCCTATCTTCTCATGATCTGTCCAAAGTAGGACAGCCTCAATTTTCTCATTTTTGTCCAGAGATAGTTCAGGCTTGATTTGATCGATCACCTTGAGCATCAGTTTACTTGCATGGGAAATACAGATACTGCACTCCTTGGCATCTTGTTTCTTGGGGATTGGAATCTAAATTGAACACATCCAATCTGTGAGCCATTGTTTTGTTTTCCATATTTATTGGCATATTCTGTCCGGGAAATTCTCACGGAATTACGTATTTCAGCAGAGTTTATGGCGGTCTAGGCAGTCCAGTAATAAAGACACGCAGTCCAGCAGCATTTCGTGCAGCAAAGTGTATTTACAGCAGCAGCATAACAGGCATATGTGATCTCCAACCCAGTGAAGATAATACTGACTGTATAAGTCTACATATATACATCCAGGCAACCAATCACAATACTGATTACATCACTGCATTACATCAGCTCTAGTTTGCATCATCCTTGCTGAGTCACCCTGACTCATTCTCAGCACACCTGACAGACATGGATGCTCATTAACAGCATTTGATTCTGGTCAGGCCTATAATTTATACTTGACATATTCTTGTTAGAATTTTGACAGAACCAGTCTCTGTGGCTTGAAACAGTTATAACAGTATCCCATCTACCTTGGTGATTTATGTTTCCCCAGTGCTTTCAGAGCAGTTTTCAATTCACTTTCTAGATTCTTTGTTCTTTGTCATATGGTTCCTGTTTAAAGGAGTGTGTCATCCTTTTACCTGTTCTGCGCAGGTCTTCCTTACACTGTTTTTATTTTCTCTTTATTATTTCCTGGTCAGATAATGTGCATCACCATTAATCTTTCAGTATTCCTGATCTAGACTTGAGTGTCCCTTTGATTTCCTGAATCTTCTGGAAGAGATCTTTTGTTTTTCATATTTGTTCAGCTCTGTTTCTTTGCATTGGTTATTGTCATAGTCCTCTTTGTCTTTATGTGACAGTCACTGAAAAGGTGCATTCAGCATTCTGAGTCTTATTTCTATCACTGTTTACTTTTACTTCCATCCTGTCCTTTACAATTTTAAATTTTTCTTTTATTGTCCATCTAAGTTTTTCTTTTCTTTTTACTACAAGAATTGTGTTTTTTGCATTCTTCCCTCATAATATCTCTGGTTTGAATAAATAGTTCTTCTGATTCACAGTCAACTGAGTTTAGTAACACAAAGCTGTTCTTTATGTAGAATTCAAATTCATCAGGAATTTTGTCTCAATTATATTTCAACACTACAATTTTTGGGGTTTTTTTTCAGCTTTACTCGGTGTTGAATTTATTATCAGTACCATAATGTGCTTCTGCTCGTGTTCTGGCAAAGAGAATGCAGCTTCTCCATCTCCTGTTTCCAATGACGTAGTCTATTTGATTTCTATACTGGCCATGTGGTTGTGACAACACATGCAGTCATCTGTTTGGTTGGTTAAGTATTTGTTATAAACTGGTTGTTGGTTTCATACAGCTCTATAAATCATTCTCCTGCTTCATTTCTGATAACCGACTAAATTTTCCAACATTTTTTTGTTCTGCTTTGTTTCCTACTTTTGTGTTCCGGTCACCTATTATTTTAACCATGTCTTGTTTTGGTGTGTGATCAATTTCTTTCTGTATGCTTGCACTAAAGATTTCCGTTTCATCTTCCTTAGCTTCTGGAGTTAGAGGATAGACTTGAATAATGTTTTTGTTGATGAGTTTTCCTGGGAGTCTGATGGATATTATTTGGTCACACCTTATATTATGACCACTAACTGCCTGTGTTCCATCTTGCTTCTGCATTAGAGCCACACCATTTTTTCTGGGTTTGTCCTTTCCAGAGTAGAACACTTTGTAGCTGTCTGACTAAAAATCTCCTCATCCAGTCCACTTTAGTTCATTGAGACCAAGCACTGCAATCTTTATACATTCCAGTTCTTGCTCTACAGTTTCCAGTTAATCTTGACTCATATTTCTTGTGTTCCATGTTCCAATTGTATGTGTTGTTCAACATCAGACTTTCATTTCATTTCTGTGCATGTCAGCCACTAGACATCCTTTTAGCTTTAACCTAGTTGTGTCATTAGTGACAGCACTACTCACACTTGTTCTTTACTCTTCCCCAGGAGCTGATTTAGTGTTTTCCGACATGGGAGTTTCATCTTCCAGCAGTATCTCTTGTTTCATTCAGGAGTCTAGCCAGTCAGATTTTTTTCTTGAATTTGTCCCCCCCCCCCCGAAACTTGACACTTCTGTCCAATCCACATGGCTATGACATATGGCAATATTTTTTTGATTTCCCACAAACCATAAATTTTATACCATGTAGCTTGTGGAACTTTTCTGGAGAACCTGACAGTTTGCCATGTCTGTGACATTTTAATGATCTGAGAAATGTATTACCTCTGATGTTTGTTTGTACTCATGGTTCACTTGACTTCTTTTCAGTTTGCATTACTTTGTTGATTTGTCCCATTGATGTCTAAAGGCTTAAAATGTCCTCATCTATAGCTGGGGACATTTTGAAATAGCTTCTCAGGGTTAATTAGTAAATGATCCATCCAGACAATTAAGTAGTTCAGTCTACTGTTTTTAAGAACATAAGAAGAGCTATGCTGGATCAGGCCAAGGGCCCACCTAGTCCAGCTTCCTGTATCTCACAGTGGCCCCACCTGATGGCTTTGGGAGCACATGAGAGAACTAGATGCCTGTCTCCTGATACCCCTCCCCTGCATTTGGCATTTTGAGGTACCTTCCTTTTAAGGCTGCAGATTATACATCCCCATCATGGTTTGTAACCTGTGATGGACTTTCCAGGAATCTGTCCAATCCCCTTTTAAAGGCACCTAGGCCAGATGCCATCACCACATCCTGTAGCAAGGAGTTCCACAGACTAACAACACGCTGGGTAAAGAAATATTTTCTTTTGTCTGTTCTCACTCTCCCAACACTCAATTTGAGTAGATGTCCCCTGGTTCTGGTATTACGTGAGAGGGAAAAGAGCTTCCCTCTATCCACTTTATCCATCCCCCTGCATAATTTTATACGTCTCAATCATGTCCCCCCTCAGGCGCCTTTTCTCCAGACTAAAGAGCCCCAAACACTGTAGCTTTTCCTCATAAGGGAGGTGCCCTAGCCCAGTAATCATTTTAGCCACTCTCTTATGCACCTTTTCCAGTTCTACTATGTCTTTTTGAGCTGTGGCAACAAGAACTGTATACAATACTCCAGTGCCTTCTTCACTGCTGCCACGTACTGGGTTGACACTTTCATCAAGCCATCCAAGATCTCTTTCCTGATCCATCACAGACAGCTCAGAACCCATTATCTGATAAATAGTTTTGATTTTTCGCCCCAATGTGCATTACTTTTCATTTTCTTATATTGAAACACAGTTGCCATTTTGCCACCCATTCTCCCAGTTAGGAGAGACCCTTCTGGAGCTCTTTACAATCCCTTCTGGTTTTCACCACCCAGAAAAGTTTCGTGTCATCTGCAAATCTGGCCACCTCACTGCTTATTCCTGTCTTTATCTCTTAGAGTCTCTAGCTGCCTCTTCCTTCTTCAGCCACTCCATTTCATGACTCTTTTCTGATCATGTTGTTATTTTTTTCAGAAGTTATTCCAAGCTATTTCTTCCCTGTGCAGATTTATCAGCTGTTTTCTCTATGTCATTTAAGTAGCGAATGAGCAAACATTGGTTTATTAGGGATCCTGCTAAGCTTTTTCTTTCATTGTGTACATCCTTACAAACTCCAGAATCACTCCAAGTCTGCCAAGAACTCCCTGCTTGGCATGGGTGTACCATTTTGACTTCTTTTGCATACACACTAAAAAGCCCTTGTAAGTGTTAGTAAGAATAATAAACTTCAGTGAAAGAGTGATTCCAATCAAATTCATCTGAAGCTCTTGCTCATGATGATGAATTCATGCAACTTGAGTGCAGGGAAGTTTATCTCTTCAATTAACATCTTTAGAATAGCCTTCCCTAATCTGGTGCTTTCACAAAGCAGCAGACTCCCATTCCCTCAGTCTGGGTGTGATAGAAACTGTAGTCCAACATGAAAAACAATCACCAGGTTAGGGTAAGCCTGGCTGAGGACATGTAGATCTAATGATATGGCAGCTGAAAATAATGCTGCAGCCTGTGTTAGAAGAAGTTACATCTTATTGGTCATTTTGCCATTTAAAACCCTTATGAGGAGGAAGTAAGATCAAATAAATAATACTTGGGCTAAGTCGTACAAGAGGCTGATCAAGCTAGGCATTCATCTCTCTGCTTGTGTAAATCCTGCAATTATAGATGGATCTGTCCTCTGTGTCATTTTCTGTTCTATAATCCTGGATCTGGAAGAGACCCAAGGATCTGCTCCTCTGATCTTGTGCCCTGAGCCAGGATTCAATAGGCATTAACACTTTTCCAGCTTAAAGTGTGCCACAAGCAGAGCACAGGAGCAAACAAGGAGTTTCATGCCAGAAATGCCTGCCAAATTGAAGGGAAGGCTTAGTAAATGGGTTAAAATGTGTGCTCTTGCAGCGAATTTATTTTTATATCGCACAGAAGTCAGCTCAGCAATATCTGTGTTGGCTTCACCACTTTCAAAGGGCAATCCTAGGCATGTCAACTCACAAGTAAGCCCCACTGAATTGATAGGGATTTACTCCCAGTCAAGGGTCTATAAAATTGTGGCCTTACTCTCCTTCTTAACAACAGTAGATTACAAAGGAACATGAGGTATTTATTATTTATTTATCCAACTGTTCCCATGAAGAAAGGGGAAAGAGGCATGATTCTGACACTGGAAAGACAAGTAGATAATTTCCATTATCTAGCATGTCTTCAGGCAGAGTACATATTAGCTTGAAGTCTATAACCTGTTTTTACCCCCAAGGCCCTTGCATGTATGAAGCAGTCAGAAAGAGGAATTGTTCCTGACCGTGTGCAGAATTCTTCCCCCTAACCATTGAAATGTTCATAATATGCCCATATATATTTAAGTTCCATAAACAGGGCTTATAAGCAAGATTGTACGTCCATGTTCTTTTAGTTCTGAAGGTGAAGAAATATAAGTGAATAATTGACCATTTGATGCCTCTGAAACTATCCCTCTGGGATTGGCTGCCTCACCCTTCCAGGGCTGTGTCTGCTTCTGTCCGAGGCTGTAACTCTCTCTGAGAACATAGCCTCTGATGCAGACCCATTCAGGAGAAGCAAGTGTGAATCAGGCTCCAAAAGAAAATGATGGACTGTTCCGTTCATGAAAAAGACCTTTTGCCTTAATGGCCTCTAAACAAATGTATTATCCTGAGTGATATCCTAAGGAAAAAGAGGAGGTGACAATCTGATGGAAATACTAACCCAAAGGCTGAGTAACAGGGAGGGGGACTCAAAAACACCCCTTTCTCCAGACCCTAGTAATACAGCATCAACTGTCTGCAGCTTGCATGAGCTCTAATTTATAACTCACAAATAACTTCCTTCTTATGGCTGCTGTGATTCATGGGGCGCTGTGTCAGGGAGGATGGATTTGTGAGTGACAGCTTCTCTCCACAATTTACCAGGTACACACATTGCGAGCCCATCGAGGTCTGATTTACAGCCAAACGTGAGGCAAAGGGGGCTTTGGCTTTGTGCTTTGCCAGGATTTGGGCAGACGCCTTCTGAAGGGAGGGCTGGGAAGGATTGCAAGCCACCCTGCTAGCTAAGCTACCAGATTAAAAAGCCATCAAGTAGCAATGAAAATTCAGAAACAACTGTTCTCCCAGCCTGCTCTGCATCCAAATAGCAATTTAGAGACAAGAGACCACATTTCTTTGTTATTGCTGATGGGTTGGGATTTCCCCCCCCCTTCCTCTGTTCTCAATCTAAGGGAAGAAGCGTCTGTTTAATAATGGGGTATCTGAGAAACTTACATTTAAAGCCTAACATTTCTGGCATATAGTAAAGTAATACCTGCACTTGGAAAAAAAGCCCCACTTCCCCAAGATAGCTACTGTTGCATAAAATCATAGAACTGGGAAGCAAGGAGCTAAAGCCCCTCAATACTTTCTGAAGTGATGGGTAGGTAACAATGGTCCAGACCTCTCAGTCACCTACACACCATCTGTCCAACTCAGGGCCAGCTGAAAGTCACATTCACAAATATGATTTCTTTCTTTCTTTCTTTCTTTCTTTCTTTCTTTCTTTCTTTCTTTCTTTCTTTCTTTCTTTCTTTCTTTCTTTCTTTCTTTCTTTCTTTCTTTCTTTCTTTCTTTCTTTCTTTCTTTCTTTCTTTCAAAAAGAAAAAAATCCAAATGTGACATTTCCAATTTGACATTGAAACCTGAATGCTTCACATTATAGTTTTATTCCACATTCAGTCCTTTAGACTTCTTTAGACTTTGGAGTTTCGGGTGTTTCTTATCTATGTGTTTTTACGGATAACTGAATGGTTTAGGGGCCAGAGGTTGGGAGTTTCATTTCCCACTGTGCCTCCTTGACAAGAGCTGGAATAGCTGATCCATAGGATCCCTTCCAGCTCTGCAGTTCTAGGATGATGATGGTGATAATTTTGACAAGCATTGAATGTTTAAAACTCAGTTCTTAATTGCTGTTAAATACTAAATGCCACTGTATGTCAGGTATCAAATACTACAAAATACTAAATACCTGCGAAGAAAATGTTGTGTGGAATACTTCCCTGAGCCTCCTTTTTGAATGTAAGGGGTGGCAGGAAACCCTGGGAGAGGATGACGAGCCTCCTGGATGCATTGTCTCCTCTCTCTAGCACAGTGGTTCCCAAGCTTGGATCCCCAGTTGTTCTTGGACTAAAACTCCCAGAATAAACTGTGCTGGCCAGGCTTTCTGGGAGTTGTAGTTCAAGAAACATCTGGAGACCCAAGGTGGGGAACACTGCTAGCAGTTCAGTGCAGCCAAGAGGTCTGATGCCTTTAAGGTGTTTCAGGAGGAGTGAGAACACTTACCTGTTCCTAAACCCCATTCAGCTATAATGGGAAATTCCAGTCTCATCATGAGGTTTGTTGTGATCATCCCCACCACATAGTAGTCCCTAGACCAGGAAGGGGGAAGTCATGACCTTCCATATATTTCTGGACTGCAATCAATCTTCAATCTGTTCAAGCCAGCACAGTCAGTGGCAGGGGACGATGGGAGTTGCAGTCCAGTAACATCTGGAAAGTCGCCATTTGCCCTCTCCTCTAGACTAATTGACAATAAATCCATATTCTTTTCTTTTACAGTCCCTTTCCCATACAATAGGCTTTGATGTTCACAGAGCCCAGAGCGCACTGGACTTCTGTCCAGGATGAAAATATTATGTTGTCATTACCTTTCTGGCCAACTCACTATGAAGCTCTCTCTCAGTCTCTTTACTATACTGTACTTTAGTCATTTATAAACTGGGATGAGCATTCATAACTTAACCTCACAAGGATGTCATATGAATTAACATGAACATAGCTGCAAATCATCTGGCCCCTTAAAGGACCTATGCAAAATAAAGCAAAGAAACCATAGGAGGAAGAGGAGGAAGAAGCAAGAGGTACAGAAGATAGAAAGCTGAAGAACATTCCAACTTACAGTTTTTTCATCCCTCAGAAATTGCAGTCAAATAGAACATTTACCTTGTACTGTATTTGCATTTCCTTTTGCAAAAGGCTAATCTCTAGTTTTGTCCTATTGTGAGGAAAAGGCTTTTATTTTCTATCAGATGCTATCTGATACATGACTTAATATGGGCCCCTCAAGTAAGGATGGGGCGCCACCTACTGAATTCTGCTGGGTACTACCTGTAGTTGTAATCTGTAAGGATACCAGCATCAGAATATATATGAGCACAAATAAAGATGTGTCTGCATTACCTTAGGAAATGGTTCACATCCCTAGGGAAAACACGCTTATTGTCACACCAATAACTCATCTTTTCAAACAGCTGCTGTTTGGCATGATGACCTTGTGTCTATAGACAGCTTGCATAACCTATGAAAGGCACCCACTCACCCACACCCACAAGTTATGTGTTCAACCTATTCTCTGTGTATTAGCTCTCTCCAAAAATTTCAGAATGCCCATTGCTTTTTTGTTTCTTTTGTTTAATACTTGTATGACCCTTGTTCTCTGCATGAACATTCTTAACTCATGATGACCCCTTGAATTAGTGAGAGACAATTCCAATTCCAAAGCCTTGCATTACAATGTGAAGAAGTGCTTCCAGACCCACATTGGACAATCCTCATCCTACTTCAAAGATTCAGGACATTTCATAAGCAAGATCAGCACCCTAAAACTCAACCCCGGGGACAGACTGATTAGCTTTGACATAGTATCCCTATTCACCAAGGTACTGATAAAGGATACTCTGACACTTATCCAGCAGATCCTTCCAGAAGACATCAAGGCCCTTTTCCCACACAGTGCCCAACAATCAGCTACTTTCAGTGGGATAACGAGTTCTATGAACAGACAGATGGAATGGCCATGGGGAGCCCCCTCAGCCCGGTTATAGCAAACTTCTACATGGAACATTTCGAAAAACAGGCCCTGGCTTCGGCACCCTTCACACCAACAGTTTGGTTCCTATACGTGGATGACACCTTTGCAATTTGGAACCACAGTGAAGAAAAACTGGAAGAATTTCTAAACCATCTTAACAGCATCTACCCAAATATTCAATTCACCATGGAAAAACAGAGGGCCAACTCCTGTTCTTAGATGTCATGGTTATACGCAAAACTGACCTCCTACTGTGACACAAGGTCTACAGAAAACCCAACCACACAGACTGGTACCTACACAAAAACTCCAACCACCACCCATGACAAAAAAGAGGCATAATCAAAACACTGGTAGACCGTGCAAATCAGAACTGTGAAGTTCAATTTCTCAGCACTGAACTCAACCATCTGAATTGGGCCCTAACAGGCGAATGACTATTCCAAGAATGAAATCAAAAGAGCCATCAAACCAAGAAAACAACACCAAACTGACGGGAAAAACAGCCACCCACAAATAAAGTATTTCTGCCATACATCAAAGGGGTCACGGACGGCATGGGGAAACTTGGTTTTTCTTGAGACTTTTGGGTGGAAGGACACAAAAGGAGGACAATGAAGCATTGTGTACCAGTGCACACCACTCCTTTAAGAAATTTTATTGCAATTTTAAAGTCTTAAATGACTCAATACAATCTAAACAAGGCAATAAAATTAAAAGTAAAACAAACAATTCATAAAACAATTAACAAAATCACAACAGTTGACAGCAAGAACTACAACTATTATAGAAAAGCTATGTTCTTCACACCAACATTGTGTCACAATCAACCTATGACAGCCTTCCATTGGGATCAACATCAAGCTGGAGGAGCACCTGCTCATCCACTATCATTCACCCACACAACAAAGAGACCCTACCTTTATTTTGCCCATTCATTCTTGCCTCCATTTGTTCAGAGTATATGCAAATGCTTGAGTGCTTGCCTAACAGACTCCATGTGTGTGTGTCCAGCCTCTTAAACCTAGATCTACCCACCATTGACTGCTGGGTCTTTCACCCCATGAATTACAATGGGCACCAACTGCCAGTACTGGGATCCTTCCAGGTAAGAAACTCAGGAGCTCAGGATGACCTTCTATTCTCTACTTAGGCTTAGCAGAGGAAGGGAGGCTAACCTCTATATGATTTCATGTGCTTTGTTGTGTTCCTGCCTATATAGCTAAAGGACTGTCTCAAGGAAAGGAGGTAGCAGACTTGAGAGAGCAGAATGCCATGCAGCATTGCCCGTCGCCATATTATTTTAGTCAACACTACCTGTTCTCTTCCACAACTAACAAAACAAAAGCCAAGAATGAGTGTCATACCCTCTTTTTCTATGGCTTCTTTTCTTTTCCTTTGCTCTGGATCATTTAAATAAATCTGATGCTGCTCTGCAGTTATCCTTGAACCCATGCTCATGTAAGCAAGCATCCTTAGAGCAAAGTACTTTCCTTTCTTGTAACCATCAAGGTCACCGTTTTCTTCAGGACAATGGATCTATTTTTAGTTCAGAAGCTGTGAATTTAATTGGTAGTGAAAGCTATTGGCTTCAATAACCTTGATGGCAACACAGAGCCCATTTGTTCACATTTGCACACAACATTTATTTGGAGGATTGGATAAAAACTAGGGTATTCACTTGCTCCCACAAGCCATGCGGTTCCGCTTCTGCTTCCTCCAACTATATATACAGTTAGAATTTGGAACACTGCTTTACAAAATAGGTAGTTACAGTTGTAGTTCCAAGGACCAGAAAGCAGTTAGTTGCTGCTTTTTTTAAAAAAGCTCTTTACGTTTCCACTTCCTAGGTAACGAACATAGCTATTATTGCAGTTGCTTTAAATATGAATCCTACAAACTCCTGGCCTGCCATACAAAACAGGCTACATATCCATCTACTTTTTTGTCATCCCAAACTAATGATGGGCCTTTCATGTCTAAATGAAAGATTCAAACCACAAAAGAGGTTTTCTTTCATGTAATTTCTGTTATTTCAGCAATTGCCAAAAGAGAGTCCTCTTAAACACAAATTATCTGTGATGATGAAAGAAGGGTACATGAAAAGTTTG
This sequence comes from Pogona vitticeps, assembly GCF_051106095.1. Taxonomy (NCBI): domain Eukaryota; kingdom Metazoa; phylum Chordata; class Lepidosauria; order Squamata; family Agamidae; genus Pogona; species Pogona vitticeps. Next base: position 54,306,102 of record NC_135785.1, read on the forward strand.
TGTTTCTTTTGTGCTCCCTCTTTCATTCAGCCTTTCCATGGCATTTTCAGAGGCTTTCTCTATAAATTAGTGGCTGCATATATCTAATGACAATTCTTCCTTCTCATATACTGTTCCATACTTTTGGAGTAGATTGAGTCTCTGTTACTTTGCCTCTGCTTTTTTGGAGTTGTTTTAAAGCATTCTTTAGGGCTTTTGGAATGCCCCAAATAATAAATGCTGAAATGCATTGGAAACATGAAACAGGCCTTCCCTTTCATTTTGAACAAAGAACATGAAAGAGGCACACCCCACAAGAACCTGAAAGAAACATAACATTCTCACTATACACATCTGTAATCCTAACATCCACATTGCAGCAGCATGAGACATAGCACAAGCCAGCATTTGAAGCATATTGAAGCATTATTCCTGTTTTATCCTTTAGTGAGACAATAGCCAGAAGTATAAAAATTTACAGTTTGAATGCAAAATGAATTAATTTATTCCTTTTTATTTTTAAGTTACTTTTCATTATACCTCATTAAGAAACCAATAACCCTTAGGAGACACAGCAGCCCATTCTGTCCCAGGTTCTGTGGCATGATCTCTTTATTTCTGGATCTCTGTTTTTTTTAAAAAATCATCTGAAGGGCTATGACATAGTACCCAGTGGTGTGACCTACTCACATAAAGCCCACACAACCATCATCCTCTCACAGTCACAGGCACACTCAATTCTAGGAGTGTAATAATATTTCTGTAAATTTTAGGAAGTTTAGCTTAGTGAGAGAATAAGGAAAAAGAAGAATATTTCAGAAAACAAAAAGGCTGTCTAAACCGTGCAGCCAATCCTTCTCTTCACTCTATAGATCCATGAAATAACTGGTAAAATGGCTGCAAGGAGATATACAGTATGGCACAGTGTCCTCAGCCGGAGCCTTTTCCAGGTTTCAGTCATTGGACTGTCCAGAGGAGATCTTGGGCTTTATTGGGGGCTTCAGCTGACACTTTAGTTCTCCTTTGGTGCCAACAGATCCATCTATTGTGTTGCTTTCAATTTTCCCTTTCCTTATCATCTTTAACATTAATAAGATGCACGGGACCTGCTGAGGTGTAGCTGCACTCCAGGATGAAGAGCAGCTTCATGCTCTGTTCTGTGGTCACCCTGTGAAGTCATAAAAACCTCCTGATTTGGCCCATTCTTTCCTTATTTATTATTTTATGTATTTATTTAAAATATCCCATCTTTTTCTTTAAAAGGGACCCAAGGTGGCTCACATCATTAAAAGACAGCATTTAAAGCTAATAACAGTGAGTATACAAATACAAAAAGAATCAAACAAATAACATACCAATAAAACATAAGCAGCACCAAAAATACATTCAAAGCAGTAAGGGACAACCATCCGTTTAAAAACCCCACTCAGGCAGCCAGTCACTCAGGGAAAGCTTACCTGAAGGGAAAGGTCTTTCCTGCTTGTGGAAGGACAACAAAGATGGAGCAAAGATCTAAACTCCTGTGGGAGGGAGTTCCAAAGTCTGGGAGCAGCAAAAGAGAAGGCCCTCTCTTGGGTCCCCAACAAGTGTACCTACGAAGGTGATGGGACCAAGAGAGAGCCCTCTCCTGATGATCTTAACCTTCGAACAGGCTCATAAAGGAAGATGCAGTCCTTCAGATAGCTTGGGACCAAGCTGTTTAGGGCTTTATAGGTTAGAACCAGTAATTTAAATTCAGTCCAGAAAGGGATTGGCAGACGGGGAGCTGCTGTAACAGGGGGTTTCTGAAAATAATGCACATGCCAAACTTTAAAAATGTACAAAGTTACTATAAATCCTTGTATCTTTGTATAAATGTACCTCCTGTCTCCAGCATGAAACTTTTCAGAAAGATAAATAAAACTTATTGGAAAAAGGAGGAGCTTTCAATTATCCGGAACACCTCATTACTTGAAAGCTATGGAAGCTCCAAAGGTACGTTAGGGGAGACATTGTCCGTTAGTACAGTTTGTAAGATAAATCCAAAATAATAGGCAAATTTCACTCAAAATAATGATCATTTGTATCTTAAATATAAATGGAAACGTTTATGGTTTGCTTCTTTTCTCCTTGCTCCTAATTTCGGGGGGGGGGTGGATTTTAGATCTTGAAACCTTATGCAATAGCGCCCTCTGCTGGCACCAGCTTAATGCTTCAAGTGACTGTTTCTTTTTTAACATCGCATTGTTTTGCTCCTTGGTTGGGAGTAAAAACAGAAATCCATCTCTAGGTCTTGAGGAGGTAAATGCTATCATTCAACTATCCACTGTGTGAATTATGAAGAGATGCTTGCTTTTGTCCTCAGCCTCCTACCCTTCAGCCTTATTGGATTGTCCTGATCGCTAATATTTTGACCAAAGCAGGTGGGAAACAGTCCTTTACAGTGATGCCTCGACTTACAAATTTAATTGGTTCCAGAACTCCGGTTGTAACTCAAAATGGTTGCAAGTCAAAGCACCATTTCCTATAGGAATGCATTGAAATGCAATTAATCCAGTCCTGCCAAAGAAAAAAATCACACACACACATACAAAAAAACCCCACTGCAAGACCCATTGGAAACGCAATTAATCCATTCTGGCCAAAGGGAAAAAAAGAAAAAAGGAAAGCAAACAAACTGTGCAAGACCTTTCAGAGATGCAAAAAAAGCAAAGCAGAAAGGAAACAAAGTGTACAAGACCCACTGGAAATGCAAAAAAAAAAAAAAAAAAAAAAGCAGAAAGCAAACAAACTCCTCAAGACCCATCACAGCATAGAAACATAATCCCACCACCCAGCCCAAAACCACGCTGCAAAACCCACCCAGAACATTTTTTAAAAAGTAGAAAGCAGCACCTTACCTCACCAGGCAGTCAGAAGCCTCCTCCGATCACACTAACTGTTGAGGCGAAAGAGCTACAAAGAAGCAGCCTCTTCGCCTACCAACAGTTAGCAATTTGAATTCCCCACCTTTCCCCCCTGCCTTTTTCTGTTCATAACTGGAAGCTCCGGCCACAAGTCGAAGCAAAATTTTGCAGCCGGAGCTGGTCGTAACTCGAAAGGGTCATATGTCGGGACGTTCGTAAGTCGAGGCCCCACTGTATATCCATGTTGGGCACACCATCTGGGATCTTATAAATCTCTGTCATGTCCTCCACTTCCCTTCCCCAGTAACTATACCTTTCCTCGCGAGGGAGTTGCTTAAGCTCTCTGTCATTTGGGTTGCCCTTTTTGCAGCTCCATCACCCTCTCCTTTTTAAAAGGATTTTGTGGAAGTGATTGCACTGTAAAGCTCAAGCTTCAAACTAAGGACTTGCTCAGTTCTTTCTTTTTCTTCCCAGGTTTCAGGGGGAGTGAAATACAGAGTGCTAGTGGACTGTGAATAAAGCATTTAGTCAAGTGAATAAACTGTTAGAAATAATGTTACAGCCCATTTGCTTCTCAAAAGTGCACTCTCCTGGTCAGGAGATGGTATTACAAATATGAAAGAAACTAGCAGGAAAGGAAATGGCTGCATTTCAGGTCAGTAGCTTTTAAATGGACACTTCAGAGTTGCCTTTAAAAAAGTGAGGTGGGGGGGAGTATTTCTGTGCAGAAGTTGAATGGTTGGAATGTACCTTATTCATTTTTATCCATCTTTCTCTCCCTCGTGTCAGGCCTGTGGAACTGAAAAGTGACAGAACTATCCCACACACATCTGGGGAAGGTTTCTAAAGTGGAAAAAGAAAAAAAATGTTTCACAAGTATTTTGTAGACTAAAGAGATGGATCACAGTTTCTGGGTCCCATCTTGTGAACACATCTGCACACACAGATTTCCCAGGATGTGAGTGTTATTGCCACCTTGGAACTAAATCACATTAATAACTTAAACAACCAGACCCACATTTTATTCCATTTGTGCAGTCCGTGGGGTTCACCCTTGAGGAGTGTCCAAGAGATTCAGTTAGTGAAAAATATGGTAGACGAGCAGCTAACTGTGCAAAGGATTTAAATTGTACTATTTCAGCACTGAATGGTCTAGCTAGGCTAACAGTTGCTAACAGTCCCAGAGCTGCAATTAGTTTTCACTCTCATTGTTTTTAGGAAAGGTATGGAAACTCATGACTTCTAACTAGCTTTTTAAGCTGCTTTGATGTTTATTGATTACTGATTTTAATGGCTTTTTCTTTTTTTACAAAAAGTTGTTGATTTGCATGGTAGCGCTGCGGGTTAAGCCGCAGAAGCCTCTGTACTGCAATGTCAGGAGACCAGCAGTTGTAAGATCGAATCCACGCATCAGAGTGAGTTCTCGTCACTTGTCCCAGCTCCTGCCAACCTAGCAGTTCAAAAGCATGTAAAAATATGAGTAGATAAATAGGTACCACCTTGGTGGGAAGGTAACGGCATTCCGTGTCTAGTCGCGCTGGCTACGTGACCACGGAAACTGTCTACGGACAAACATTGGCTCTACGGCTTGGAAATGGGGATGAACACTGCACCCTAGAGTTGGCGATGACTGGACTAAATGTCAAGGGGAACCTTTACCTTTACCTTAACAGTTCTATTGCTCAGCTAGCTTATGATGTTGATAACACTCACTTTAAATTGAAAAGCTAGGACACAAATAAAAAAAGTCCAAATTCTCCCTGTCCCTGATGGTATTTTATTCAGAACAAACCTGTGAGGTTGATGAGAAATGCAGAACACTAATAACCACTTACTCTTAAAGCATGCAGATGCTTAAAAGCACAGGAACAGCTGCCACATACAGTTGTATTCACCTAAGGAATATATGGACTCCTCTAGGGGTGCATTAAAGAACCTCTTAATGAGGGTGAAAGAGGAGAGTGCAAAAAATGGTCTGAAGCTCAACATCAAAAAAACCAAGATCATGGCCACTGGTCCCATCACCTCCTGGCAAATAGAAGGGAAAGATATGGAGGCAGGGACAGATTTTACTTTCTTGGGCTCCCTGATCACTGCAGATGGGGACAGCAGCCACAAAATTAAAAGACAACTGCTTCTTGGGAAGAAAGCGATGACAAACCTCGACAGCATCTTAAAAAGCAGAGACATCACCTTGCCAACAAAAGTATGCATAGTCAAAGCTATGGTTTTTCCTGTAGTGATGTAAGGAAGTGAGAGCTGGACCATAAAGAAAGTTGACTGCCGAAGTATTGATGCTTTTGAATTGTGGTGCTGGAGGAGACTCTTGAGAGTCCCCTGGACTGCAAGGAGAACAAACCTATCCATTTTGAAAGAAATCAACCCTGAGTGCTCACTGGAAAGACAGATCCTGAAGCTGGGGCTCCAATACTTTGTCCATCTCATGAGAAGAGAAGAGTCCCTGGAAAAGGCCCTGATGTTAGGAAAGAGGGAAGGCCAGAGGAGAAGGAGACGACAGAGGACAAGATGGTTGGAAAGTGTCACCGAAGCTACCAACATGAATTTGACCCAACTCCAGGAGGCAGTGGCAGACAGGAGCGCCTGGTGTGCTCTGGTCCATGGGATCACAAAGAATCAGACACAACTAAATGACTAAACAACAACAGGGTTAAATGGTTGCATATAAGCAAGGTGCCTGTCATGAGCAGAGCATTTCTTAGGTAACCTGCAACCCTATTCTGGGGTGGGGTGGGGGAAGGTGAAGTAATGGGCTTAAAATTCTCCAGTTCTAGGCAGAATCTCTGTATTTGTATCTATTCCTAGGTTGTCTTTACTGTACCTACCTGAACATTTCCCAAATATCTCAGTATCATGCTTCCTTTTGGTTTTTTGGGGTGTGTGTGTGTAAGAAAGTCAGCTCCCCATATTTAACTGCTTTTTAACAAGAAAAATCTAACTGCCTTTTAACAAGAAAAATTCAGTTCATAATTTAAGATTTTAAAATATACACAAGAAATAAACATTATTTTCAATTAAGATAAGCACAACTTGTTTTTCTTACAATTTTTTTTATTTCTGATAATATCTGTCAGGGAAAAAAACATGTTAAAACTGAGCCCTGCAAATATTATATGTGAAAATTTCTATGGAGCACTCCATCCTCTGGCATCTTTTCACACCCTTTAGAGGAGCACACCTCCAGTCTGGGCATCAGTAACCTAGTTTTCTACTGCCTCTCTGCTCATGTTTTGACCTTTCAGCTGCCTTCCAGCTATATTTCTCATATTGATCCTGTGTTTGGAGTTTGACCTTGATACCATATTGGTCCTGGATTGCTTTGAGATCTTACTTCTCAAGGTGACCCTTAATAACGCCTCACTGATTTGTTTGCATGCTTCCCAAAGCTGAACAGAAGCTGGCCTTTCTTGGTTCATATCTGGCAATCTAACCACTACATGGCAGAGTTATTATGTTTACATTGAGCTATTTACTCAACATAATCATTTTGACTGTCAGAGGGTGCCCTGCTTCCTTCTCTGTATCTTTAGTAGGTACAGTAATTATTTTGCTTGCTTCATTCTTTTAAATAAGAACTTAAACATGCACATTCTATATAAATTAAACAAAGACTATTTAAGTATTAACAATCACAGTCCAATAAAATATGCAAGAAGCCATCACAGATTTGTCCATACTGTCAGAGGGCTTTTAGTATTTAGCTTTTGAAAGTTGACATTTAAATCCCTGGACATGCAGCTATGTTTCTAATATTGAGTTAAGACTACAATCTCTATTGTCTTGACAGCTTCTCACCTTCAACAGCAACACAGCACGTAAATATAAAATGATTCTCTACTCTGCTGTGATCTTATCTAATGTAGACATGTAGAAATTTATTCTTACATTTCTTCTAAACAAACAAACAAAAAAAGGACTTGAGATCTTAAGAAAATCAGATGCTTGAAAAATCTGGACTAAAAGAACAAACCATCCATATTTTTCAGGCTCCCTCTCCATAACATTTCTACTTACAAGCTGCCTGTAAGCTCTTTAATTTTCAGACAGATTTTCAGAGAGAAGAGAGATTTTCACCTTGGTCCAGTCTAGAAGCTGCCCTTCTAGAGAGACCCCATCCCAGATTAAGTTGAAGATGTTGCCCAAGGACATGGTATATACATAAATAGTTCAGCTCTTTTGCCAGAATGATGGACAATAATAAAAAGTTGCACTGGTAGAATTAACACCCTACTCTATCCTGGGTACAATGTGCAGATGCTATACATATGTACAAGACATGTAGAAAAAGCTACATAATTTTAAAAACAGCTAATTAATCCATGGAGTGTGAACCAGAGAAACTGACACACAAAGCTCTGATGTGCTCTCTGACATTCAAATGAATGAATAACCTGGTGTATGCTGTGTAAAATACATATCAAGAACAACAGAATGTGATTACTCTGGCCACTATTCCTTACTGATGAATGCCATACAGAACACTGAGAGTTTGTTTATTTTTAAGTGTATGGCTTTATATTTCTTTCTCAATTTAAAGCAGAAGTAAGATCCAGAATTTGTCTGAAGATATGTCATTTTGTGATTGGAGAGAAACCTTGAAAAATTAAATATGTCACCTCTTATAGAAAACAGGGGGGCAATTTGGAATAGCCACCACAGGTTCATATGAAACAAAGCCATATGGATGGTGGATGGTTCCCCCCTCCTTTTTCCCCCTCTCCTTATTTTCTCATGGATTTTATGTGTCAATTAACTTCTTACCTTGATAGCTTCCTTTTTCCCTGTGTCACTGCACACCTGTTCTTAATTTAATTATAATTGTTTCTGTTCTCAGATTTCCATAGCTTTTCAACTCCTGCAGTAAGAAAAAAAAGCTGAAATCACTACCACCAGTCCTGCAAAAATCTGTCATTTGTTTGAGCACTTGCTTTCTCTTTAAGAAGGAAGCAACATTCAGCTGGTAATCATGTCTTCCTTTTTGGTTTCTACCTAATTCCATTTTGTGTTGCTGTTCTTCTCACTTGCTGAAGTGTTATATAACAAATATTCATGGTGTGATAATGGTGACAGAAACAATGTAAGTGCAAACTGAAATAAAGTACACACATACAAAATGCAGATATGAGTTTCAAAAATGTTGGAGTTGACTTACCTGTTTTTTGCATTCCTGCATACACACATGATGTGCATTTGATGGAGTGAACTTTCACATGGTCTGCAAGTGTAGAACCTGTAGGACTTAAACTCTCCTCATCGCTGACTTCAGGCTAGGGTGGTTGGCGCTCAAGGGATCGGGGTTCAACAAGATCTGAAGGGCCCCAGACTCCCCACATTTGATTCAGTCCATGACAGCAGATGCCATTGTATCCTAGGTAGTCCTTTAGATTGTACAGGATTTTGCTTTTAAGTACAAGGTGTATTTTCAGTCTTCAGTACTGGACACTAAGCATGGCTCTATCATAGCTGTGCCAAGTCTTCTTCTTCTTTAAATGGTTTCAGGTTTGGTTTTTGACATCTTTATGTAAGGAGGGAAAATTTTTTGCTTAGAACTTGGGAGAGCCACTGCTGATCAATATTGGCAGGTCCTGGGCCTGAAAGACCAAAAATCTAACCTGGTCTGAGGCCATTTTCCTCATTCCTCGAAGTTTCTAGAGAAAAGATTTTCAAGGCTAGGACATATTGCCATTTATTTTTCTAGCATTAACCAGTATGTTTAGTTTTAGATTTTAGTGTTCTCTAAATTTTGGTTACCGCCCTGGGTGAACTTCCAAAACCACAGAAGCCTTTGAAAAACAACCATAACACAATTTTTCTGTATACTTTGAAAAACTGGTTGCACTCATGCAACTTTACATATGAAGCTTTGTGGGGGGGGAGCAATATAAGAAATACAGTGGTGCCTCGCATAGTGAGCGCCCCTTTTAACAATGAATCCGCATAGCGATGCGGATTTTGCAATTGCAAAAGCGATCGCATTGCGATGTTTTAGGTGGCCGAAAATCGCATTGCAATGATCGGTAAGTGTTTCGCTTACCGATCTTCGCATTGTGATGTTTCACAAACAGCTGATCGGTGGTTCCAAAGTGGCCGCCGGATCAACAAAATGGCCGCCCGCAGCGTTTTTGCGCCGATACCTCACTTACTGAGGCGGCAAAAATGGCGGCCCTATGGAGGATTCCTATTTGCAGGAACATCCAAGAACTTCATCTGTGTTAGTTTGTTGCAGCAAAACCAACAAAGAATCTTGCATTGAATTTCCCAAAAGACGAACAACTTTCATTATGCGTAAGTTTCCACAGATTGCAGCCCACAGCTTCAGACGCATGGAGTAGTGACTCCATAAGCAGATAGTTATACAGACACAGAGAAGAAGGGAATATAAAATCTAATAGAAATGCAAAAAGGTCCAACAAGGTCCAGGCTGGGTGGCCGAGAGTTCTGACCCCGAGAGAGGCTCAGAAAACAGCGACTAGAAACTGGGCCTTCTCAGTGGTAGCCCCGCAATTGTGGAATGGTCTCCTGTCTGAAATCTGCCTGGCCCCTTCACTGGGAACTTTAAAGCGACCACTAAAACCATGGTTATTGAGACAGGCCTTCGTGGGCTCTATTGTACCGTGATACAATACAGTGCTTAAACAACCAGTTATTTGCTAATGTTCAACCCTCCGCCATGCTTCCACTATTTTATTTTAATGTTCTATTGGTATTATTTTCATCTGTCTATACTGTATTGATTATTCTGTATTGATATTATTGTCCTGTTATTGTATTGTTCTGCTTTTATATTTTTGTTTTATTGTACTGTGCAAACCACCCAGATGGGTTGCCAGATGGGTGGTATAGAAATCAAATCAAATCAAATCAAATCAAATCAAATCAAATCAAATCAAATCAATCAATCAATCAATCAATCAATCAATCAATCAATCAATCAATCAATGGTTTCATCAGTAGACATCATGAAGTCCTTGGGGGTGACAGACAAAAATCTTAATAAGGGTAATTAAGTGTCTTTCAAAGGTCATTAGTGAATGGCAAGTACAGGGCCACAGTTAGAGAGAAGCAAAAGTAGCTTTGTCCTAGGACACCACATTTAGAGGGCACACTGCTTGGTCTGGTGCCTGGTCTATCTCCACAAGAAAATACAGGGTAAACCAGGCCTCCAGGATAAATTCGAAGGCACTGAGGGCAGAAAGATTATTGGTAGACCAGGCCTTGGTGAGGCAGCATAGGGCCAGTCTGTCCTGCAGTGGTAGACAGGATCTCTAGTATGGTTTACAGCAAGGGTCGTCAACCCCCGGTCCACAGCCCTGCGCTGGTCCATGGGCTTCCTTTAACTGGGCCACGGACATTGATCTCCGCCCCCGACACGGGGGGGGCATTTTGCGCTTGCGGAGAGGCGTGTCATGCTTGTTTGCATGTGCATGAGCGCAACACAGCCACCTGCAAGTGCGACATGCCCACCCACTCTCAAAATCTGCCTGATTTCTAATTTCAGCCCATCTGGGACTGGGAGCAGCAGTGGCAGCAGTGCTTAGCGAGTGCGGGGCTTCCTCTCCATCTCGTAGGGGCTGGGTCCTGCCTGCCCCCCAAAAGCGGCCACACGTCCAGAAGGGGAGCCCTCTCCCTGCCTGGCAGTCTTCTCCCTCAGGGGTTTGGCACCACCAGGGCTTCTGCTTTTAGGTCTCTCCCCCCCCCTCTTCGCAGGTCACCTGGTGAGGCTGCTGCTGCTGGCACCTCATCCTCTCTGTCGCTGAAGTGGAGGAACCCCACTCGCAACCTGGCCGCACGCTTCTCCTTCCTCCCGCCTGGCGCTCCTCTGCTCCCTGCCCAGACATGCCGCAGGAGGGGGTGATGCCAAGAAAACAGCCTTCTTGTGCACACTCCCTCCCCCGTCTCCTTTCGCAGCCTGCCACAGAGAGCTCGCACCCGTCCATCCGTTGGTCTTGATGGTCTATCACTCATTCCCTCCCTCTCTCTTCCTTTCCTTTTCTTTTCCTGCTGCTGCTTGTTTGCCGCCGCCGCCGGGTCTGAAGAGCCGTGGCCAACAAGGAACAAGGAACAAACAAAAAGGTATCCAGACCAATAATTGATTATTCTTCCTGCACTGCTTCTTCCATTCATTTTACCTTTTACCTGTATGATCAGTGGTAACAATCTGTCACAGATTGCTACAAATACCATCTCCATCTGCAGCTCTTGGAAACTTCTGTTTAAAATTTATAAGGGTCCAACCCTTGGTTCTCTATCCTTCAGGATCAAGAGAAAGAGGAGAGCTTTTTTTCTTATGTAGTTTGATGTTTTCTTGGTAAATCAGCAATGCTGATCATGTGAGCCCTGTCTCGGTAATTCACCTCTTGTGTGATAAGAGCCAGGACCAGTAGGAAATCAGTATAGTGTCAGGCCTGTGATTATTCTTGTGGATAGCCTACATTTGGAGGGGTGGGAGATGGAACTTTGCTAGTGGCAGTCAAGGCTGCTTTTGGGATGAACTGTGGAGCTGATGAAAAAGAAGGCAAAAGAGAAAATGTAGAGGAGACATGTAAACTGTCTGGAAAGCATCTGAGAATTTTTGTAGTTAAAATATTCTGCTGTGGTCCCTAGTTGACTATTGACACTGTAGATTTATTCACACGATATTTTAAAGGTCGTGAAATTAATATTACTGTTTTCCTCCAGCACTGCTATTTAATCTCTGCCCACCCACTCCCGAAATAAAGAGACGGACACAGTTGTTGGAGTTAACTAGGGCCACACTTTATTGCTTTTAACCTCCAATCACTCTCATCCTGCAGAGGGGCCTGGACCTCATGTGGATCCCTGGGGCAGGCTCCAGGGGTATCTCTTACCCCCTCTCCAATCCTAAGCGGGTGAGTCCCAAGCCTCTGATCAGAGCTGTCCCCTGAACAGCTTATACCCAGCTGGCCACAGACTGGGAAGAAAAACCTCCTTATCTGCCATCCATCCAATTGTCTAGAACTAAGACATGCAATGGATGGGACTATACTATACCCCTAATCCCAGCAAGTGAAACTCTAGATCCTGGTTGCTGTGATGCTGGGTGCAGTAGGACCCCACATGCTTTTTGGGAGCTCACTGAAACTCACCTTCTCTTCCGCACTACCTGACAGTTTGACCTATTTAAATGTGACTCAAACCTAAAATAGCCCTCAGAATCCCATGGGTAAACAGTGTGGGATAGGCAAAAATATGTCCGCCCACCTTTTATATGCCAATCAGGTGAGACGGACCCAAAATTTCTATCCGGCCCCAAAGCGACCACCTCAGCCACACTGGACCCAGGGCAGGCAGGTTAACTCAAAGGAAAAAGGGCTGGCTGGGAGCAGAAGGATCTTATAATTGACCAACATCCAGCCCCAGCACAGCCAATTGTGGGAAGCGCCAATTGGTACCTCTACCTGCCTATGTCAGATCAGGAGACGTGGGAAAAATAGTTCCAAGCCAGCGTATGAATCCACGCCGGCAAAGATTATACATTGCCCACCAGCTCCAGAAATACAGAGATGGACTCAAGTGTTGGAGTTAACTAGGAACACATTTAAGGGGTGGGATGTGAGGGGCATGTTATAAATGGTGTGAGGGACTGGTTAGGGCTGTCGGGCATGTGGGGCATGGAAGGTATGAGGAGAGTGCATAGTGGGATGCTTTTTGTCCATGTGGGGCAGATGAGTTATTATGTGACATGGTGTGGGATTGGGAGGGGAGGATCTCCTGTGGGGGACCCATAGGGTTGGGAAGAAGGTGGAGTGTGTATGTATGAGAGGAGAGTTGGGTGAGTCTAGAGGTGATGGGTTTTTTTTTTTTTAAAAAAGTAACAGTATGTCTGGGTATGTGTATATGAAGAGTAATGATGGGGGGCTGTGGGTAGGAGGAGAAGAGATGTTCTGTTGGTTGCTGGAGGGAGGGAGGGGTGGGGAGGGCAGGTCAATGTGATAGTGGAAGAATTTAGATATAGGGACTGAGTGGGGATGTGAGAAGATTTGGCTAAGGAGTGAGATGGAGTCGAAATGTGTGAAATATATATGGGAGAAAGCATATCTGGATAAGACCTTGTGTTCCTTCCAAACATTTACTTACCTCTCCTGCCAACAACCTATTTTGTTGTTTAGTCATTAAGTCATGCCCGACTCTTTGTGACCCTATGGACCAGAGCACGCCAGGCCCTCCTGTCTTCCACTGCCTCCCGGAGTTGGGTCAAATTCATGTTGGTAGCTTCGATGACACTGTCCAGCCATCTCGTCCTCTGCCATCCCCTTCTTCTCTTGCCTTCACCCTTTCCCAATATCAGGGACTTTTCTAGGGAGTCTTCTCTTCTCATGAGATGGCCAAAGTACTGGAGCCTCAGCTTCAGGATCTGTCCTTCCAGTGAGCACTCAGGGTTGATTTCCTTCAGAATGGATAGGTTTGTTCTCCTTGCAGTCCAGGGGACTCTCAAGAGTCTCCTCCAGCACCACAATTTAAAAGCATCAATTTTTCAGCGGTCAGCCTTCTTTATGGTCCGGCTCTCACTTCCTTACATCACTACAGGAAAAACCATAGCTTTGACTATGCGGACCTTTAATCATTTCTGTTTCATTTCCAACAACTACACCTATGGCTCCATCAGAAAGGGGGCATCCAGAAAAGGATCCCCACAAATGCTACTCTTTCCCATCTGTGTGGGAAGTCTGTTACTGAAATCTAGCTTATATCTGGCTGCCCCCTAACAAACCCATCTGCATTAAAAAACAGCAACCTATCAAAAGTACTACATCAACTGCCCTGCCAGACCTCACCACCTTAAACCTACACTACCCAGGCAACGCCTTAATGTAGTTTCCAGAGCTAGAGACAAAACAGGAAGCAATCCTGTCCTTTGATACAGAGTACATCTCTACAAACTCTGAACCTGAATGTCTGAGAAAGTCTACGGCAAAGCCTGGATGAAAGGTAAATGTAAGTAATTTTGAAAAGCCAAGGTCTCTCTAACTCGCTCTGCTCCCAAAGGCTGTTGAGGCAGGAAAGCAGCGAGTGGGCAAAGACCAACTGTCAAGAACTTAGAGCACTGTTGCTCCAGCAATCATGTGACCTCAGAGGTCATGTGACACCTCCTCTCATTATGTCCTCAGTGGTATGCCAATAGTTATTTAAATGTCTCTCACACTTTTAAGCCCAACCAGGCTGCTTGCAAGAGTGAAATAAAAGTCTTGTCCTGTGGATCATAAATGCTTCTGCATGGACTGCTGTCAGGCTGTTTTTGTTTTTCTTATAAGCTCATAAATGATAAGTGGTATCTCAAATGAGCATCCGTTAACTATCATATTTAATGATGTGGAGCTATTTACCTACTCCTTTTCAGGTCAAGAGTCAAGAATGGAATATTAGAAGATGTTGGAGAACTAATTGCCATCCAAGACACTATTTATGTCACAGAACCCTGGTCCAAATTCAGAAAAATGTTCGCACTAAAATAAATCTTTCTTTTTCTCATCCTGACTTAGGGCACAATCCTAACTAGCCAGGCTGGCCTTAGGCTGGCTGAACCAGACTCTCACAATGAAGAGGGAGATTCCTGTTAAAGGTACAGTGTGCTATTTCCCCCAATGCAAGTCCTTTCTGCAGCTGCCATGAAACCCACTGCAACATCAGTTTGCGCTGTAGAAGGCTAAGCCCTCCTAGTGCATCTGGTGCAGTCAGAGTGCCCCCATGACATCTGCCTTTCTCTCATTTAAACATCCACCCACCCCACTGTCTGAGAGAACCACAGGAGGCAGGCAAAGAAAACTTCTGTTTATTGATCTATAGGATGGCCTCACATGACTCCCTCTTCCCCCTGCCCTAGCTCTTGATTAGTGGCAAGGTTAGTGACTAGAGCTGTGTAAAGTTATACTTCAGCCAAGAATTCTTAGGTTTTGCTTTCCAGGGATCCTATAGTCTGTTCTCCATCTGACACAACGCTACACAATTCTACACAACTCTACACAGTTCAAGGCCTGACCATTTCACTGACCATCTTCCTGCTCTCCTTCCTGATTGGGTAATGTTGAGTTTGCACTTGGACTCTTCCTTCTATTTTAACTCATGATTGGGCAGATTGGGTCCCTTCTACAATACAGTGGTGCCTCGTTTAGTGACATTAATCCATGCAGGAAAAAACGTCGCTAAACGATTTAATCGCTAAGCGATTTTAAAAAGCCCATAGGAACACATTAAAACACGTTTAATGTGTTCCTATGGGCTAAAAACTTACCTGTAAGCGAAAATCCTCCATAGTGGCAGCCATTTTGGGTGCCTCTAAAGCGAGGCAAAACAGTGGTCGCCATTTTGTTTTTCTGGTGGCCATTTTGGAACCGCCAATCAGTTGTTAAAAAATGGGCGCTTTGCCATGATCGCGGTCTGTGCGATCATTGCAAAGCGATTTTTACCCATAGGGGCCATCGCTAAGTGATCGCTCTGGCGGTGGCAAAAAGTTCATCGCTAAGTGATTTTGCCATAAAACGGAGCGATTGCTAAGCGAGGCACCACTGTACTAAATTTGTGGCTTTTGATTGGAGGGCCAGCTTGAATCCCTACCACTGTCAATCCACCTGCCCCTTATCTCCTAGTTCATGATTAGGGAGGCAATTTGAATCCCTCCCATCCTCGCCTCTTGGCTCATGATTGGTGGGGCCAGCTTGTATCCATCCCAATGATATTTTGCCCACCCCCTACCTCCTGATTGATTATTAGGGCACCAGCCTGCATCCATACCAGTGTCTTCCCAGCCCCCTCAGCCTCATGAGTCATCCCATTCACACAGCTCATGATTGGCAAACCATTCATTCCTTCCCACCCTTCTCATCATTATCAATGAAAAGAGGGTTTGTGTCCCTCCCTTTTTCCTGCAATATCCTTCCCTAGGTGCATGGCCCAGAGTTACCTTGTCTAATAAAGAAACTTGACTCAGAGTTTTTGTACATAGCATTTTATTGAGCAGGTATCTCTCATCAGAAGCACCTTTGTGTCTTAGACAATGAGTAGACAGGCAGCAGAGAGACATGTGCAAAGTGCTTTTGTGTAACTGTGCTACAGCTGATGCATAGCTGTCTGACCAGACCAGCTGCAGGACTCAATTCAATTCAGTGGCTGCAGTCACACATGGCTGGGTGCTTTTGGAGCTGCACCTGTAGCACAGCTGGCTGTTGATTTCAAACCCGGATCAAGGTGAGTGTACCGGCGAAAACCATCCTTGAGCCTGATCAGGAATTCATTTGGGGATTCCATGTTTTTTTTTTAACAATCTCATATGCTCTGTGAAGGTTTCACAGCCTTTGGCACTCCTAGTTTGAGGCCATGAATTACAGCATTTCTTGCTGCTTTCAGCAGGCAGGTCCTAGCAAACATATTAAGATTGGGATCAATAACTTGGGTTATGAGGGCTGCTGCTTCAGGCCAATCAACTGTTCTATTGCCATCGGCTATTTGTTGAACCCTATGAGTAGTATACCAGGCGTAGGTCTTAGCAAGAGCTTGGCATTTCTCATCTTCGCTTAGGAGGCTGCTCAGAAGAGTGGTGAGTTGTAATGATCAAGTCCAGGTACTTCTGAAGGGCCTCTTGATATGGTGGAAGATCTTGTTTCCAGTTAAATAAATCAGCAGTGGGGAATGGGGTATGGGCCAGAACTAATTTATTTCCCATTGGAAGCTCCATTAAGGGGAGAACTTTCCCCACAGGTTTAGGTATAAAGCAATCTGGGGGTGCTCCCTGTGTGGTTTGTTTAGATCAAGGGTCCCCAAGCCGTCTAGAGTGTTCACGATGAACATATAGGCGGGGTATAAATGGAATAGATAAACAAACAAACAAACAAACCCCTGGTCCACGGCCCGGTGCCGGGCCGTGAGATTTCTTCAACTGGGCAGAGAACACAGATCTCCGCCCCACTGCCTGCCCGCATGGGGGGCATATTGCACTTGCGGAGGGGCATGTCGCGCTCACAGGTGGGCATATTGTGCTTTTGTGGCTCCACATTGGCTGGCGGGCGGGTCGGCGGTGCCTACTACTGGCTGCGTTGTTCTCTAGGATGGAACGTTTGTTTCCCCTTGTTGGCCGCAGCTCTTCAGCCCCGGCTGCAGCAGCAGCAGGAGAGGAAAAGGAAAGGAAGAGAGAAGGAGGGAATGAGCGACCGACCATCAAGACTGACGGACGGACGGGCGTGAGCTCTCTGTGGCAAGCTGCGAAAGGAGACCGGGGGGATGGGAGTGTGCGGGAGAAGGATCTTCTCTCAGCATCACCCCCTCCCGCGGCACGTCTGGGCAGGGAGTGGAGGAGCGGCAGGTGGGAGGAAGGAGAAGTGCACGGCCAGGTTGCAAGCAGGGCCCCTCCTTCACCTTAGCCACAGAGAGGATGAGGCGACAGCAGCAGCAGCAGCAGCAGCGGTGGCACCGGCACCCACAGAGGTGGCCTGACAAGGCGCTCCAGGTAAGGGCTCTGCATCGCCCCCTCCTTCCCTCCCTCCCTGGCACATCGCTGGAGTGCTTCGAAGTGACTCGCCAGGTGACCCGCGAAGAGGTGGGGGGGAGAGAGAGAGAGACCTAAACCCAGAAGCCCCGGTGGCACCAAATCCCTGATCCCGTGAGCTCCACCGCTTCAGAGGGAGAAGACTGCCGGGCAGGGAGAGGGCTCCCCTTCTGGATGTGTGGGTGCTTCACGGGGGGGCAGGCAGGACCCAGCGCCTACAAGGCAGGGAGGGCCGGTGGGAGAGTTGCTCCTGTGCCTCCCAGGACCAGAGAGACAACTCTGAAGCAGGGCCCTTCTGGGAGACCTGATGAGGAAGCCCCATAGTCGCCAAGTAGGTGCTTCCACTGCTGCTCCCACTCCTGGTTGGGCTGAAATTAGAAGCCAGGCAGATTTTGAGAGTGGATGGGCATGTCATGCTTGCGGGTGGGCATGTTGCACTCGTGCGTATGTGCGCAAGTGTGACATGCCCCTCCGCAAGCGTGACATGTCCACCCGCAAGCACGGGGTTGCCCCCGCCCCCAACCAGTACGTGCACAGAGCCCGCACTACCCAAATGGTCCGCGGTCCCAAAACAGTTGGTGACTGCTGGTTTAGAGTGTCCAGGCAAACAGCTGGTCTAGCTGAATTTTGGGTAGACCAAGCCTCTCTACTGGACGAACACTGACCTGGAAGTATGTCATACATTTTCCCAGCTGTGAAAGAGCAAGCAACTACAATATCCAGATGAATGATTGAGTTTAGGCTGGATTTGCATTGTTATATTAATCAATTAATTTATTTTGATTTTAAACATACAGTCATGTAAAAAAAAGAGTACACCCTCTTTTAATTCTATGAATTATCTATCAGGACATAATAAAAATCATCTGGTGCTTAGCAAGTCTGAAAATTGGATAAATACAAATTCAGATGAAGAGCAACACATGACATATTACACGAAAATAAAGCAAGCAAAGAAATGAACAAACAAGGTAGCAAGAAAAGTTTTTTCTTAACAATCATCCAGACAATTTTCTCTACTAGTAATTTTTGCATTCTTATTCTGATTTTAGCGGTGGACCAATGGTAGGCCATACTCTTCTATGATTTTGACTTAAGACAAAGAGTCCATGAATGTTTATGTCAAATCAAATTTATTATAGTCTTCAGAGTGCCACAAATCTCTTTGGTGTATTTCCTCATCACAAACATTCTGTCAAGAGTAACACTTTCCTTGGTAGATATATTAACAGAGCACTCCTAATGTGGCAACAGGGATACTCTGCGGAAGGAAACTGTCATTTCCGTGTCATCTCTTGTGCAAGTGGGACCAGAATGTCCCTGTGAACCCTATTCCCTGCCAGTCTTTGGCCTTTTAAATATTCTGTCCCACTGACACCAGAGGGAGAATAAACATCCCATCTCCAAATTGGCACTGTTTGGGGTGGGGGGAGATGCCTGGAGGTAGGTTATTTAAATATATAGCACACCACTAGAAGCATGGCTAGAAAATGGAGGGCACTTAAACATGCAACCAGAACAGCTGAAGACAAATGACACCACAGCAAGCATATAAGCACACCCCATTTAAAGAACTGCATATGAAGCTGCCCTGAAGTCCTCAAACCCCTACTTGCGCTTGCACCATTTTTTTTTCTCAGAAACAGCCCATCCGTTGCCCAGAAGCTCAAGTCTTCTTAAACCACTTTCTTAACCCAGCATATGCAAAAGTAATCTGCCATTGTCTTGCTTTGTGTCTTAAGAGCTCTACTTTCTCTAATTGTGCTTATGGCAATGTCTTAGTTCTTTTAAAAATATACATTCACTTAGTGCTCTTTACTGTTCAATATTGCATGGATTTCATGTGGGGTTAATTGCCCAATAGCCCTTTGGCACTGCCTACTTGAATGTGCAATAAATGTATGATTTGTTTACATGCAATCAAGTTCAATGTTCAATTATGCCTGTTGTAAGCTTTTTAGCACAGGGTGGCAGTGAAGGTTCAGTATAAAAGCAAGCCATATGCATGTTTAAAAGTGAAAATCCTTTGGTAAAGCCATTGACAGGGCCATCAAGCATGTTCAAACAATAAGAATTTTCTTTAAAAAAGTCCAGTGCCCTTGCTCCATTCTATAGTAATTTACCATTTTCTGGCTTATTTATTTTAAATGTTTCTTGCCCATCATTCACCAAAACAATTCTGTGGTGACACACAAAAGTGTAAATAAAAGTATTCGCATGAACAGAGCATAACAAAAACAACCAACAAACATTAACAGAATATAGAAGCCAATTAAGCCCCATAAAAATAGAATAAAGCATGTAAACAAAGTGATACTTCTTCTGAAATGCTAGGACAGATAGAAAGGTGAAAAGCCAGAATCATTAGTGCATGCTTAGTTCCTTGGGGCAGACAAAGGGAGGCCAGCATGGAAAATGGCCTCTTTCTACAGAATAGAGATGAAACTCTGATATGAAAACTGGTTTGTTATGTTAAATAAATAAGAAAGTGTTTCCAGTTGTGGAGTACTGTGTAAGAAAATATAGTGGTGCCTCTAGACAGTTACCCTGCATGACATTTTTTTTTGCTAGACATTGGCTTTTTGCGATCGCTATAGCGATTTGCAAAATAGTGATTCCTATGGGGGAATTTCGCTGGACAATGTTTGGTCCCTGCTTCGCAAACCGATTTTCGCTAGATGACGATTTTGACAGCTCCCTCCATGCTCACAAACAGGTGTTTTCGGGACCTAAGCTTTGCAAGACAGTGATTTAAACAGCGGCTTTCCTATGGCCAATCTTTGCTAGACAACTACAATTCTTCCCCATTGGAACACATTAAACAGGTTTCAATGCATTCCAATGGGGAAATGCTTTTCGCTAGACAATGATTTCGCTAAACAGCGATTTCAGTGAAATGGATTATCATAATCTAGCGAGGCACCACTGTATGCATGCTCAGAACAAGAGAAATGTTTGTTACTAAAAAAGGAGAAATATTAATTTTCTACTCTGGGTAGGGATAAAAATCCCCATTTGCCTTGTTCTGTCCTCACTGGTGAGAACAGCAAGGAATTTTCTGCTACTCTTGATCGAGTACTCAATTGGCAAAAACACCCAATTATTTTGCAAAATTGCTTCTCTTTTTTCTTAGTAGGAGACACTAGAGATGGGTTGTTTATATCTTTCTTGACAATCAGCCAGCTCTTCTCTCCTTGCTGTGTGGGCTTGTGCTTTGCTTTTCAAAAGGAAAGGACACTACAGATGCTTCATACAAATAATGTACAAGTGTCTCTTTATGCTGAAATGGTCTAAATCAAAGAAAAGCAGGAATTTAGTGACCATTTTCTCCATCCCTCCTCTGGGGATTTTTACACAAGCTGGACGATATGAGGCATTCATAGTTAACATGAGAGTATAGGACTATTCAGTTTATAGGAACATAAGCATCTACCGAGCATAGTTTCTGAAGGTTTTGTTAATCAACAAATTATGATATTTTATTCATAAAACGAAGCCAACATTTCTCTAGTTACTGAGTGAAAATAGAAATTACATTCCATATCATGAAACACACAGATTTTGTGTGTAATAGACAATTCTACATACAGCCAATGGCATAGACATAGTTCCATGTTACCATAGTCTCTCGAGACTGAAGGATGCCTATATATACAGTATATAGTTCCATTCAAAGGCTGCTGTCATCACTAGATTTGATGAAGGTCCAACTGATAAAGATCCTCGGACCCCTGGCCTTCAGTTTTCCCATTGAGCAGCTGGGAGTTGGTCCTCCATCAATTGTTCTTGTCTCTACATCTACAG
The DNA here is from genome assembly GCF_051106095.1 of Pogona vitticeps. Classification (NCBI taxonomy): domain Eukaryota; kingdom Metazoa; phylum Chordata; class Lepidosauria; order Squamata; family Agamidae; genus Pogona; species Pogona vitticeps. The sequence goes on from NC_135785.1 coordinate 54,327,285, forward strand.
CAAGGATCCTTGGCTTGAGTACTTACCATCGTTCAATAAGACAAATTAGGGACATTCTAGCAATTATTCACCACTGCGTCAGTTGGAGAAAACAATTAGAAGCTTATTAGCACTTCTTTATTGCAACTATATTATTATAAATTTTCAGTCCCATCATGTTAATAATCCTAATTACTAATCTTAATTAGATAGTTCACTCTTCACAATAACATTAAAAAAGCAGGCATCGAGTAAAACAAATGGCACCACTATGTCAGATATTTCCACTTAACTGAACTTTTCATTTTAAAAATTTTCTGTCCTGATATAAAAGGCACATTAATTTTGTACATAAACTATATCATTGCAGCCGCAGCTTCCGAGTCACAAACCATCTGCCAGAACTGTGCACAAGTAGCAGTCCTAGCTGGAATATATTGATCTCACACAGATGACAATTCTGCACAAGTCTTACATGGGCATAGAATCAAGCACTTTTGGATTATCGTTCCTAGAATCTCTGACCCAGCAGTGACTCACCTGACTTGGTTTTTCTGGGAGTTTTAAACCAAAAAAGTGACTCCCTCCAGCTTAGCACCAAGGAGGGCCCACAGTATGAGTCTCCAGACACTCACACAAACAGCCATTCTTCCCGGTCAATGAAAGTGTAGCAGATTCTCCAAAACTCTCCAAGTAATGTACAGATCATATTTTTACCCATATTTAGACATGAGACTCCCTTTGATGTTGTGATCTAGTGGCTTAATAGTTTGACAACTTAAAAAAAAATTCTGGAGGAGATTTGGACTAAAACACAAGCCCAGAGCTAGAGGATTTTTGCTTGTTACCAAGTAGCCCATGGTGGAAGCATATCCCGCTACCACTTGAGAGGTGGTGCACCCCCTAGGATAGACTACCCCCTGCTGTTTATATACTTTCTCCATTTGCACGTGAGCCCCATTTTCTGCAGGACTTTGCCAATGCAAGCAGTTAGCTACTGCAATTTCCTGCCCTTTTCTTGAGAGTACCGATAGTCTAATTTTGCTTAAAGCATTATTAGGGAATTAAGTGAAATTAATTAAGCTTAATTCAATTGTTATTTTAAGGGCTTCTCTTTATCACAAAGTCTTCTAAAAAGCTTAATTCCACCACAAGCTCAAACGGGCATTAACATGCACACCCCTGCTGAGCTGTTGCTGCAAATCCCAAAGCCAGCCCAGTGAAAGTGTTACTTAATGCTAACAGGCATAGGGGGTTGGAACAACTTTGACTGAGAACAGAGCTTTCTGGGAAGTGGAAGAAGAGGAGATGAGATGACACTGAAAATCTATGAGGGGCTTCTGCCAAACTTCAGAAATGGAGTCAAGTATTCGTTCCTGGCACCTAAATCTGAGTGGGAAGCATAGGTCCCCTCCATTATTGCTACGTTACAACTACTATTAGTGCTGATTGTTGACCATGCTGGCTACCCTAAATTGTGAATTTGATATTTTGGAGCTGGCAAAAATGTTCCTTAGTTTAGAAGGCACCTGTCCTGGAGTCTCCATTTAAATATCTCATGATGATCCAGGACCAGTTGCCCAGTGCTAATGGTTGCCCTGGCAACTTTTCTTAAGACAGGATGCTGAGAAGACAAGAGCTCTTTTTGAGATCCTAGGGTACCACCAGCTGTCTAAGAATGCCAGAAGATAGGACTAGGCCTCCAAATGTAGAGGAGCCAAGATAAATAAATGTCTCTCTGGACTATTTTAGTTTGACCTGTGCATTGCAATCTCGCTCTGCTTCCCTTTCCTCCTTGCCTGTACTTACTCTTTTCAGTCCTGTTTGTATTGACTTTGGATTGTTTAGACGCCACTGAAGGAACTGATGTTATTCCTTGTTACATTATAATCATAAAATACTTTGTTGTGATCTGGAAATTGAGTCATGGCAACTGGACTTCTTTCTTGTTAGAGAAAGAAGTCCAGTTGCCATAATTCAACTTCCAGATAACCTCACCTGGATGACTGAGAATCTTCACAGATATTTAGTTGTGACTTTGTCATTGCAAAGAAGACACATTTATTACCAACCAACCCCCCCCCAAAAAAAACCCCATTCATCCTTGTTATTTTTAACAATTTATTTCCAAGTTCTGGCCAATCCTTATTTGAAAGGTTAACAAAGTACAGTCATTTCTAAAGGTTTGTTCTGTTCGAGAGACCATTCAGTCTGAGTCCAGTTATTTTAAAGTACCTTTAAATCAGAAGGCAGGAGCCTCGAAGTTGTCTATCAACAGCTAGCAGCTAGATAGCAGATTCAGCAGACACAAGGGACACCTTATCATACTTCAGAACTTCAGATGGATGGATTTTCTTTTTGCAGGAAGGAAATGTTCACATTTGGGGTGGGTGCTTGACTTCCCTTTAGTTTCCTTCATGCTTGTTTATTTGATTTGCGATTTGTATAAAAACAGTTATGCCATAGAAGTACACCCAGAAACCTACAGAATTTCAGAAGGGTAACTGTTTGGGCTAGGAATTAATTCTGAAGAATGAAAAAACAGTATAGATAGTTTTGTTTTCTACTTAGTTGGAACTAAATTCAGAGAAAGTGCAATAGGACGTGGAGGATGGTCAGTGTCAGAAGGAGACAGAAGGCCTTGAACACATAGTTTAAAAGCAGGCGCCCAGTGCTACATTCTCCTACACCTAACAGACTCCACTGAAAGAGAGACAACATTCTTTCTCCTAGGAGGGGAAATTAGCAAAAAGCACTGAGCACTAGATCAGTACAGCAATATATTACTTACATGTTCTTTCTCCAAGTGTTAGGACTAGCTGATCATGGGAAAACCTCTTTTTCTTCCCCCTCTCCAACCTGGTGTTCCTTCCCTATATGAAGAACTAGGGGATAAATATGTCAGTTTTTGGAGACACACAATGTTCTTCTTAATCTAAACTGATAAATAGTTTTCAGGAGTGTTCAGATTTGGATTTGGTCTGCTTCAGAAGAGACATGCTCCACATTTAGATTACTAAATCTGTCCAAATCATTGTGATTCAAATCAGGATTACTTCAAGTCCAGATGACTTCCCTACAAGGTACAATGAATTTGTGGCATATTAGAGCATTTTTAATGACAATTATTTGAGTCTTTGTGGACACTGTTTTTTATTAAAATCAATGTGTGTAGTGGACAGATTGCTGAACTATGACTCAGGAGGTAAAGGTAAAGGTTCCCCTTGACAATTGTTGTCCAGTCGTGTTCGACTCTAGCGGGCGGTGCTCATCCCCGTTTCCAAGCCATAGAGCCAGCGTTTTGTCCAAAGACAATCTTCCGTGGTCACATGGCCAGTGCGACTTAGACACGGAACGCTGTTACCTTCCCACCGAGGTGGTCCCTATTTATCTACTTGCATTTGCATGCTTTCGAACTGCTAGGTTGGCGGGAGATGGGACAAGCGACGGGCACTCACTCCATCGCGTGGATTCGGTCTTATGACTGCTGGTCTTCTGACCCTGCAGCACAGGCTTCTGCGGTTTAGGCATTAAGAGTCAAACTCGAGACCAGTATACTAACAATTTCTGTAGATATTTTTGTGGTCATTGGAAATCTACTCGAGATATTGCAGGGAAAAGGTTTTATTGGATTTCTTTGATCCCTTTGAACCCAGTTATTTGAAATGAAGGCGCTTGTGGGATGAATAATCAGATGTTTTCTAGCCTGGACAAGTCCATCAAATATGGCTCTGAATGAGCCTCAATAGCCTTGAATCACAGGCCAGAAGTAATGAAATAGGAGCTTACTGCTAACATTTGAACTACTCCAGCACCATGTCCAGACGCTGATAGCATTACAGTGTAATTTATTGCCAGAGGAGCTGTTGGGCAGCTCCTGCTAAAAGATGGCTTGCAATAGTTCCAGAGTTTATACCCAGTCCTCTACTTCAGGAAGGATTTGCAGCTATGATTTGTACCCTGTGTAGCTCTATAAATACAGATCCCAGCCTGTTCTATACAATGACAGCTCTACACCTCTCTCAGTGATATATCTCCCGCCTGTGCACTTGTCTGCAAATAACTTTGCATTGAGCTGTTTTGTGCTGTTGAGCACAAGGAGAAGATAAAACAGAAGAGTAACCCAGGAGCAAGACAGCAGCACAGGCCACATCCAGAGCTTGGACACATTGTTTTTCCCAACTGCTATGCATTGCATGCCAGAAGCACAGCACCCCAAATATCCAGTGGACACCAGCCCTTCTTCTGTTCTCTATATCAGTGGATCTTAAGCTGAGCGATATCACCCTCCAGGGGGTGATTTCGTTGTTCAGGGGGGTGATGGAACGAAAAGGGGTGATGTGAGGGTGAAGGAACAGAAGGGGGTGATAGGGAGCGAGGGAGCTGCTGCGCCGCCACCACCACTGAGGAATTTATTATCGCCCCCTCCCTGCGGTGTGGCACTGCTGCTGCGGCGGCGGCGCCACCGCAGGGAGGGGGGCGATGATAACTTCCTCAATGGCTCAAGGGGGTGTTTCTTTCAAAAAGGTTAACCACTGCTCTAAATCATCTCCATCCTCTGCTTCTAGAACTCTCCAGCCAAGTGACTATGCTGCCTGTTGGATTTGGAGGTAAGGTTTCTGTAGTTTTTAAAAGTGATTTTTCAAGCTCTGGCACAAAGATTTGAGTCGACAGAACCAAGACATTGAATCGAAAGAGTCAAGCCAGTAACAGAGCAACCTCCCTTAACCACCCCATCAATTAATTCTTATAATTAATTGGAGGAATCAAGGGCCACTCAAGTCATTTTGTTGCCTGGGGCAAATCACACTATCATATCCCCTCCTCATCAGTAATAGGACAGCTTCCTTCACCACAACAGCCAAGTTTAGAGGATCAGGACAGAATTCATGGTGCACACATCTCTGTCTTTCAACAGAAGGGAATAATTATGGGGCTCAAGAGAATCATCCTGCAATCTGCCACCATTGACCCTGTCCCAGCATCTGCCACCCAGTGGAAACTGGTGGCTCCAGTTTCAGAGTGTTGTGAATCCACTCCAGGTTTTACTCTGTTTGGTGGATAGGATTCAGCACTTTGGATAGCTTTTGCAAAGTGCAGACACAAACCTGAAGTGGAGTCGTGGCTCCCCTTAAACTGGACTCACCAGCCACTACTACTGCTACCTTAGGTGACTGTTCCACTTTGCCTAATGGTAGCATTACTCATTTTGCTGTGTATTGTATGCCACAAGCACATCACGCCACACATCCAGCAGGCTTAAATCCTTCTTCTGTTCTCTAAATCTTCTCCATCCTATGCTCAATGTGGAAGGTAGGTGTGGCGTTCACCCTTGTGCCCCTTGCTTGACCGTCAAGCCTCAGAGCACACAAAGGCAAACTATCCCCTCTTTTCACTGCTGCCACCAGGTGATCACTAAATCACCATTACCACATAAAGATTCAGGTCCACACTTCAAAGTCTTTTAAATAGAACTTGGGTTTATTGATTACAGAGATTGATTCATGAATGTCTTCAGTAGCTAATCACACCTCAGAATTTCCCAGACTCCACACTCTATTACTCTCTCTCTCTCTCTTACTCTGACTCTAGCTGCTCTTACTAGCTGACTCTTACTAACTCTGACTGACTCAAGCTCCGCCTCTTATAGCATCTCTCTCAGCTCCGCCTCCCAGCAACATTAATATGCATGAACCATTACATTACATAACAAACATGAACCATTACATAATATAACATGAACCATAGACCTAATAAATGGGGAACGCTACAGTAGGAGAGAAGGATGTGAAATTGTTTCATTTTCAATTAGGCCGGAGGCAGCATGTTAATTGAAAAGGAATCAAATGGGTTTTGAGCCACCTGAGAAAAAGGAGGCAGTGTCTTCACATGTCTCTCAGCACCTACTATTATACTTCTACTATTTTATGTTTAACACTAAGCCATGAACTAGGCGTTGTATAGTATGTTGTTTGGCAAGTATTACAGCACAAAAGAACTGCTGACATAAAGGAAACAGAAAGCAGCTTGTAAAAAGAGTCCCACAACCTTGTCATTCTCTTATATAAAACATCCCAGCACGCTCAAAAAAGAAACAACAACAAAAAAACCTTCCACCAGCCCAGCTTTGTTCAACAATAACAACATGAAGAACTTGATCCAGAACATCCCAGGCTAAGCATGTACATTTAACTTGTCTTATTCAGTCCAGATACTCTCAATGGAGATTACTGTACAATGCTTTTAAAGAGTACATTCTTCATTGAGAAAAGGAAACAAACATGAATGGAGTTACTATGGCAACCGTGGGTGTCTTCCAGAACAGGGAGTAAAACTCAGCAGCAGCATGTGAACAAAATATGTTCACATAGCACATGCCACTGCCAAACAGTTGTGAATGTAATTCATATGGGTAAACTTGTTTTATTCTTCAGTGTCACATGACACCACATTTTAAAAGCTACACACTGTGAGACAAAATCTTCAGCATTTAGAACATGACTGTATTAACATGGAACACAAGAGGCATCATAAACTGCAACAAAATTGGTAAGGTGATGGGTATTAAAATAAATCCTTTAAAAAAGGGAAAGGCTCACATGAATATGTTTATCATCACCATCATTATTATGTGTGTTCCAGGAGGGGATTCAAATTGTCAACAAGCTGCAAACAAGGCTTCAGGTCAATCCCAATTTATGGCAACTCTTTCCAGGGTTTCCAATTCTTCCTTCTGAAGGCACTTCTGGGAGTGTTCAGCTTGCCCAAGGCTATGCAAGCTGGCTCTTCATCTGAAGAGCATATTGGGGAATCAAACTCCTGGAGCCTGTGGCTCAGATGTCTAACTCACTGATCTATCTAAATCAATAGGAGATGTGAATTTACCTGTTTGGCCTGCAGTCCCCATTAGGCTCTGCTTTGTAGGTAATACACATAAGATTAAAATCACAAACCTCATAGAAGGAATGCAATTATTGAGCAATCTGAAAGGTCACAAAGGGATAATGAGGGTCCACCCCCCTCGGGCCAGACTGTCCACTCACTATTCCACTGCTGCTATGGGCTCCATGCTCAAGCAGTGTAATCACTTGAGCCAACGTGGAGGGTTTTGCAGCTATTTGTTCCAGCTAGCTACAGCAGTCCACAATTGGTGCCTGGGTCTGCTTTCATCACAGTTCGTCCTTACACTGCCAATCTACAGTGAAATGTGGAATGAAAGAGTTGTAGTCTCCCTTCAAGCTATATGCAAATGTTTATGCATAACAGCATTTCTCAATAAACCGCACTAAAATTAAAAATCAACTTTTAAAAATGCTATCACATTTCCTTTTAAAAAAACAAACAAACCAGAAAACAGGATAATAACTGGACTCGGTACACTGCAGGGCTGCTGCACATTGCTCTGAAGATCGCAACAAAGCAACATTAGTCTATGGCACAGGTCTGGAATAATCCATAGTCTCACAACCACAGGACTGCAGCCAAAAATATGCATACAATAGTGACAACCTTTAACTACATGAATTGACAAGACAATTCTAAAAAATCATTTTAATTTGGGGGCAAGGGAAGGGATACATATTTTAAAACTACACCTACAGTAAATGGGAAATACAGTGAACTGTCTTCGTTGTCACATGAGGAGGTCATACACAATCTCACCTACACAAAACTCTCATATTTCTATATATTTCAATGGGGAAGCAATCACTTCCTATCTGATGATACAGAAAACAATGGCTTTAATATGAACCAAGACATTGCTTCTCCAGAGATAGCATGTGGTGATCATTATTGTCGATCAACATTTTGGCCAAAAATACCGAAGCATTGTGAGAGCATGCTCCTTGCGTACAGAACAATGTGCAGAATAGCAGCTGCACATTTTGCTTCTCCTCTTTGCTTCTACAAGGGCTAGGAACTAAATTTTTTCAAATAAAGCTAGGAAGGTAGGGATTAGAATTCATCCATCATACTTCTCCAATTTGGATGCTCATGGCAGCGTATGCTTTGTAGAAATCCCATGTTCAGTCCTCATCATCTCCAGGCAGGGCTGGGAAAAACTCCTGTCTCAGTCTATGCAGTTCTGTTGCCAGTCATCGGGGCCAATACTGAGCTAGCAGGACCATTTGTCTGCTAAGCTACTGAGCAAACTCACCTCTTGTTGTAGGTTGTAGGAGAATTGCCAAGGATAATGGGGATGATGTCAGGTGTGTTTGGGTCCCTCTGTTCCCAAGGAAGGTTTGAGGACCAACAGAGCAGAGTGGAACTTTAAACCCGGGTCTCCCAAATGATTATTACAACATAGTGACTCTCCCTACTTTAGAAAACAGAAACAATGCTGCCTCTCTTGGAAATTATTTGCTGAGGGTTTTATTTTGTTCTGGGCTCAGCTCTGGTGTTCCTCCCTCAAAGCTGTCACACAACAGGTCCTCTCACTGAATGTATACTTCCTGAATCTCTTCCTGGTATCATTCATTTATTCACCCTTCACAAGGAAGATTGTGTCCTCGACATCTGTCTCCTGTCTAGTCATGGTTTGATTTGCTGCTTGCTCCCTCGCTGTTCGCCTGCAACAAACCAAAGAGCAGAGAAAAGTGTTTGTTTAACATTGCTTATGTGAAGCCCAGTCTGTTCCAACTTTGGGTCCCCATATGTTATTGGAATACAGTGCCTAGAATCTCAGACTATCAACCCTGCTAGTTGGGGATGATGGGATCTGTAGCCCAACAATATCTGGGTGCCCAAGGTTTAGAGTATTTGATAGCCATGTTCACCTTTCTCTTCCCCACTGCATGATGGAAGTTCACCTGGGGCTTGGAGATTTGTACAGTACTCACATGGGTTTCCAGTTCTGGCAGGTTGACCCGATCAATGGGCAAACGGCAGTGAAGGGGGTAGATTCAAGCTAGCAGTATGAAGACACCAGTAGCTAATTCACTGTTGAGCTCAGAGGGTGCAAGAAAGAGTTCATTCTCAGGATTTTGCATAAATGTTTGGGGCTCGAACCAGGAAGCCCCTCAAGCAGGAGCTGCCCACTTCCTTAGATGCTATTGGGTAGAGTCACTGACTTCTAGGAGTCAGTAAACCCCTTCAGGGCCCGGGTAAGTCATCATCCTGAGTTGAGGGCAGCCTGACATCAGTACAACTAGAGACCTTGCAGGCAACTTAACTAGGCATATTTTTTTATTACATTTGCAGTCTAACTATAGCCTTTAATTACCTTAATTGCTATAAGGCATGGCTTCGTTAAATGGTAGATGAGGATTATCACATGCTTCACGTGCTGACTCGTGCCTTGCCTTGTGATACTACTTTTTGTTCTGTGCAGTTGTTGAGACAACAATAAGGTAAATTGGAAGGGAGTACACTTTGCATCACAGGCTTGTAGTATTCAGATGTTGCTGCTTAAAGCAAAAAAAAGCTTATTTATTTATTTATTTATTTATTTATTTATTTATTTATTTATTTATTTATTTATTTATTTATTTATTTATTTATTTATTTATTTATTAGACTTTTACCCTGCCTATCTAAACCAAAGGTCTACTCTGGGCAGCATTACACATTTTTAAAAACAGTGAAACCAATATATGTATACTATGAATCCAAGATTCATCCGAGATGAATCCAATTATAATTATTGTAGTTATTTTGAGAAACAGCAAAGAAAAAAAGAGCATAAAGAATTACAGTACCTTTTTCAAAATCCCTATTATAAGAATGGCTGAGTATTTTAGAGGCCTTGGGGGGGGGAACTGTAACATGTTGCTTTTCAAAAGTAGTCTTCTAAACTCTGAAAGAGTGTACAATATTCACATAATTTTCAGTTCCACATCATTTGTTGAAATTCATCCCTTATATTTTTCCATTTTACCTTTCCTCCTAGCACACAAAAAAGGGGGGTTGTCAAGGAGAGGAAGAACCAATGGCTCCAGAAAGGCTGGTAGCTTTAGGAGCTGTCCATTTGGACTGATATTTGGCACCATGCTGGATCTAAGGCTGGAAGGTAATCTTTTGTGACCAATAACCATGGATGGCCTTGTCCTCCATTAATTTGTTAGATTCACTTCTGATGTTGTCTCAGCTAACAGCCATTAGATGGAAGCAAATTCCACCCAACTGAAACATTTCTTTCTCCCAGGAGGCAGGACGCTTCTCATCCTCTAGATGGTGTACACTTTAAAAACAAAGATACAACATAGAAAACACATAGTACCCCCCCCCCAAAAAAAAGTAGGAGCAATGCTCCACCCACAAGGAGACAAAAATGAAACAAGTCACAAAAAGAGAGAGTATGTTTTTGCCACCCTATTAAAATAAAATGGTCCTGATATGTCCTGAATATCAGGTGATTTTCACCAAGGGAATGGCTCTGAGATTGAAGTTTAAAATAATAAAAATGACTCAGGTTCCTTAATTCGTAAACAGATAATTGCAGCATGGTCATGAGTCATGGGATGGCATATGATGATTTTATTGTTCTGGCATGTGATCTTTATAGCAAAAAATGTAAATGAAGACGTTTTTGCCCATTTGAAAAAGGAACTAATCCTTTCCATAAAAACAAATAAAGCAGTGATAAAAAATAGATGGATAACATATTTTGCAAGTTAGGCTGAACTCTTATTTGAAGTGAAATTAAGACATTTCTACCCTGATTATACAAGGTTAAGCTGCTGAAAAGAGTCTGCAAAAATGTTTCTGGTGGCAGAGGGGCAAAGCTGCACAGTAGTGCATTAGCAATAATTTGCACACATAGCAGACACCTCTTCAACATATTGCATCTGTGCACATACCTTAAAATAATAAATATGTTCAGGGTTCTGTGAGGCCGAAGACACTGAGGAGTATGGAGGATGGCTGTCTTCCTACAGAAGACTGAAGTCCATCTTTGTGCTTCATCTGTCTGTCTTTCAAATGCAATCTTTGCATTAGCTAGAATGGAAATACAGCACAGATTGTACTTTTCTGGGCAAGAGCATTTTGGGAAGACAAGCAATGGGGAAGTGTGGGCTGAGCCATAACATGGAATGGGGGGAAGCTTTTTTTAATCCTTGGTCCCTGCCATGGTCCCAATCTCTGACACTGGTAGTTTTCTTCCTCATGCAAAGAGTTAAGTGTGAGGAGGAAGCCTGGTTCCAAATGGGACCTGGAGTGAGGAGCAAATGGCTCACTCCCACTCTAGCCTGTGCTCACAACCCAGCCTGCCACTCAGTGATTGTCCTTTTGTTTTGTTCTGTTTTGTTAACAAATGGCATGACTCTGCAGTGCATTTGACCCTGAGAGGTTCTTGTGGAAATAAAACGGGGGGGGGGGAGGAATGAAGAACCATGATTCTCCCCTCGAGTTTGTCAGATGAAAAGTGGAATAAATGAACTCCTCTTTGCCAGGCTACTCTGTGCAAGAATCACTCTGCCATCCACGTTCAGAGAGGCATTATTTTGCAAACACACCTACGAAAGGAAGCAGTTGCACCTCGGCACAGGGCTACCACCTCAGTGGGCACAAGCTTTGTCACAAAGAACAGTATAGTCCCTTTAGAGAAGCGAGCTACCTTCGTCTCTGCAAGCATATCGGACAAAACCCAAGGAAAACAATAATAATACAAATTTTAAAAGTCAAAAACTTTGTGGCACCTTAAAGACCATTACATTTTAATGTGAGCTTTCGTGGACACCTTGTTTTCATTTCCATCTTGTTGCTGAAGAGCAATGTGTGTTGTTCGCTTTTGTTCTTAGTGAGGACTATCAACATATTTTGAGACTACGGATCTGGCAGGCTCTCCTACAGCGAGGCTGGCTGGGAATGTCTGGTGCCCTTCCTGCAGGCCCTGCCATCCTCTCATCTGGTCATTGGCCACTAGAGGGAGCCCTGAGCCTACTTGTTTTTGGTTCCCCCCTCCCAAGGGAATAAAACAGCTAACCTCTCATTCCTGCTTGGCAATTACCTGGAAGAAACAGATAGTTACACGAAAGGTATAAAAATTAATGTAATCGGAAAGCCATGCTATAGCGTTTCTTTGCAAGCAGAGGTGTTTGAAGGGAGGCTTATGAGTCATTTCCTTGAAACTGAAATGCTTCTGGATGAACCTACGCAGGTGGCTATCCCTTGCTAAAATAGTCCCAAGAAGATATTTTTGGAAATTGCTTTTCATTTTAAATATCCAAAATTGTTTCACCATCAACTAATTAGATGACAATTCAATTTCGTTTCCTATCAGTTTTTTTATGTAGAAAAATTGTGTGAGTTTGGGATGAGATTCACCTTGGCTATAGGGTGGTTTTTGCCTCCTTGATTTTCCTGAACTACATGACACAAAGTGAACTGAAGTTGAATTCAGAAATGATCTCACTTCCTTAGCTTAAAAGTATTTTCCCCCTTTCAATTTTTCCACTTTAATGTCACTTCTGCTAGGGGGACACGTCAGGGGGACACAGATTTGATTTGGGGCAAGGTCTTAATCACTTCCAATGCACAAATATTATACACACTGAATAAATAATAATAAAATAGTTGTGGGGTAAGTCTAGGAACAGCAAGGCTTCCTACATTCCTACGCTTTGCATTCCTGCAGAAACTGTACAACTTGATAGAACAAGCAGAGCTGCAGGACTCCTGGGGTAGAGGTAGGGAACTATGAGAACAGGGGCGCCCAACCTTGGGTCCCCAGATGTTCTTGGACTACAACTCCCCAAAGTTTTCACCACTAGCTTGTGCTGTCCAGGATTTCTGGGAGTTATAGACCAAGAACATCTGGGGACCCAAGGTTGGGAACCACTGAACTAGGACAAATTTCTCCAGGCCTCTTCAAAGCAGACCTCCTCCCTGCACCTCCGTTCCCATGTGTGTCTTTGGCTCCTGCCACGACCCCATCACAGGAATCCTCATGATTCTTGGTGTTGTTTCACAAAACTGGAAATAGTGTATAAGGGTAAAAGGAGACAGTTGTATGTGAAATGGAATAAATGCTAATTAGTTAAAGTTATTGTTTGAAACAGCACGTGTGCAATTCCTCTGCTGGAGAACAGATGGAATGGATTATTTTTGTTCCTTTGGTCAAATTTAACCTGCTTATAAAATGCCTGCTCAGAAGACTGTAATAAGAAGACTTCCTATTAAATCAGACTGTAGGCCAAGTGTTAGACAGGCTAAACCTAGAGTGGGCTGCATACATCCCCCCAGTGCCCTTTTAACAGCGTCCTGTTCCCCATATCCTCCTAAAATTAAATACTGCCAGGGGAGAGTCCAGAAGGTCCCTTTTTGTGCCTTCTAGGGGGCATAGAGAGCAATTTTGTCATGTTTTCAGAGCCTCTCCCCCCGAACAGCCTAATTTTATATTTTTGAAAAATTGTATTTTCGACTACTAAAGAGTGGACATAGGCCTTTTAAAAATTCATTCTCTTTGTTAAACCCGTGTTTTAATTAAGGAAAAAAAATCATTGCGACAATTTTTGCAATACATAGTCATTTTTAAAAAATTAACAACAAAAAGCACAACATGAGAATTAGTGCTGCCCTCTCTTGAGAGTGGAGCCCTTGACCCCACTGATTACCCATCCCCTTTCTAAACCAACCGGTATGGACAGCAATAGGTCTGGCAGATTTATAACTGGTCCAGGCCAGATATATCCAATACAGAGCTTTCTGTGAGAAGAGAAGGGAATGTATGGCAGAACAGGCAACCTGATCTTGTCACAGAGAGAAGTGCAAGGCAGTAAACATCTGTGTGACTTAGGCTGCAATGGCACTGGCAAGCCAAATCACGCCCTGTGGTGAACACCCTAAGTTATGCATTGTAAGTTATGAATTATTCTTGATATATGTTAATGTGGTTAAGAGGCGGGGCTAAGAGAGATGTTAAAAGGCATAGCCTGAGAGAGGAGGAGTCAGTTAAGTCGAGTTGAATTGAGTTAGTCTGTGTGAGGAATCAGAGAGAGAAGGAGGGGTCTGAGGAGTGATTAGTCTGGGTGAGAACTGTGGTAATTAATATAGAAGATTAAAACTGATGCTTGATGAAACTTAAGGAATATGCTTATGAATGATTCTAGAAACTATATGTAATCAATAAACCTGTTTTACTAAAAAGACAGTACTGAATGGACCTTCATCTTTTCTAAGTAAAGTACGTTGATAAGGAGATCAACTGGTGGCAGCGTGTCAAGAGGTGTTTTGGTTTGCCTTCCTGAGCTCTGTGTTTGGGGAAGACAAATTGGGGCCATGAGAGGCTGAATGTCACACTCCCGTTTGATTCTCAGTCTGCATTACAGTTGAATTCACAGTCAGTGATCACACAGGGGCTGTGGATTCGTTCAGGAGTTCCGTGTTAACACTCGATGTGATTCAATTTGCATTTCAGCCCACAGCATCCCCATCTTTCCTTCCTTTGTCAGGCCCTGCCTCTGCTGATCACTCGTTGGCAGGTCACTTGGTTCTGAAAGAATGGTACAGTGTTCTGGAAAAGGTGGCAACATTCCAAAGTTCTTCTTAATGTGTACAATTAATGCCATCTAAGATTTTCCAGGAAGGTACTGTGGGAGAGTTGTTTTCTGTGGAAATGATGACATGGAAAGCTATAGGAGTGGTGTGAGGCCAAGCTGGAGGAATATTTCTGGATGAGAAGTGGAGAAGCAGGTCACGTCCAGAAGATCTGTGAGACTGAACCCAAGAAGCAGAAAGAAGCTTTGCCAGAAAGTCTTTGGCACTTCAAGGAGGCTTTCAGAAGAAGCATAACCCCACCCCTATTCTCCTAATCTCCTCCAAGAAAATACAAGGCCCATCTATTTGAAAGAAAGAAAGAAAGAAAGAAAGAAAGAAAGAAAGAAAGAAAGAAAGAAAGAAAGAAAGAAAGAAAGAAAGAAAGAAAGAAAGAAAGAAAGAAAGAAAGAAAGAAAGAAAGAAAGAAAGAAAGAAAGAAAGAAAGATGGTTGTTGTGCTCTGGTCAGATCTCTAACTCCAGTCCTCTGAAAATGCCGGCTACAGAGACTGGCGAAACGTCAGGAAGAACAACCTTCAGAACACGGCCAAAGAGCCTGAAAAACCCACAACAGCCCTCAGACCCCGGCTGTGAAAGCCTTCGAGACTACAAAGAAAGAAAGATTCGTCTGTTTGAGTGAAGGGCCTGGAGAAGATACAGAGGAGAATTCTCACATGTTGTCTGGGTGTGCAGCAATTCTTACACTTGGCCCTTAGATTGTAAACACGTGCATAGGTCCTGAGAAGTAGGGCCCAAATTATCACACATGTCCCAGGCCCTCTGGGTGGCCCTGGAAAGCTGAATGTGGTGGCTGGCAGGACTGAAGCACTAGTCATCCTAGGGCCAGCCCTGACAAGAGCATTTGGTGGAAAAACTTCATCAACTATCTGACCACAAGGGCTGGGTGGTGATGTGCATTCTGATAAACCTCTGAAGTGATTTCTCCAATGTATTCTGTGATGACTGCTCACAGAAAACAGTGGAAGTACACAAAATGTGCCAGCTCTATTTCCCAGCCCTTCTCCTCACACACATGAGCTGTGATGAGGGAGGCACTTTCCCACTCTTAAAAGCCTAGCGCTGAGAGAGGCTCCTCATCTTGAAATTGAACAGGAAAAAGAGTTTGACTCCAAACTTGCAGCATGTATTGAAGTTCAGAAATAGGCAGTTTTCCCTCCTCCAACACTGAAAAAAAAGTGCCCCTCTGACTGCTAGGAGAAAGCTTTACCTCTCTGGCTTGCAGCACTTTGGATATAGCAAGGTATGTGTATTGTCTTCAAACAAATGTGCAAGAACAGAGGTACAGCACATGTGCAATTCTAGGGTGATTACAGGGTAGAGCGTGGAGCCACCACTCACTCCTAGAACGGAGCAACATCAGAATGCATTTCATGGTCCATTGTGGTGCCATTCAGCATCAGTAGAATTAATAAGTTGGTTGGCAATTTGAATTTACGAAAGTAAGAAATTAATACAGCAGTTTGGAACCAAAGAAGAAGATGAGTAAACAAGTGACCCCTCAATCCCATAAAGCCAAAGCTGTCCTGTGCACAATCCAATCTCTGACATGTTAGGGAGGGAACAGATTGAGGTGACTGTATGGTACATGTATATGCCCTTGTAGCCATGCCACTGGCCATCTTGCAGAGCTGTAGGACAAGGATGAACATATGTGTTGCTGTTTGTATAGCTCTGTTGTGGTCTAAATGTTCATTTCTTTTCTCTCTCACTCAGCTTAATTAATTAAACTTCAATGGAGTTTTATTACTGTATTAAGGAGGAGTGTATGTGTGATTGTGGAAGGATGATATTGTATGGACTCTGAATGGATAGGTCATACAATTTGCACTCCCTCCAGGTTATAGCCATTTGTGTTGCTCTCCCCATTTATGAGAGCAAAACATTTATGTTTTTTTCTTCTTTAAATGGAGATCTGGAAATGCACAGATAGTATTATGGATGTGAGGATGGACCTGGTCTAGTGTCTCCTACAGGGAGTTCAGTCCCAATCTCTGAGCCCTTTATTGTACAGAATACTGAACAAATATTTCCAACTCAAGGAGAGTCAATCTCCTGCTGTCATTGTTTTCCTCAAGATTTTCATTGGCTATGATTTTTCTCCCTTAGCAAGATAAAAACTTATCAAAGTGCATTCCTTGGATTTTATTCTGTTCAATATTGATCTGCATGCAACTCCATCTATGAAAGGTGCTGCAGTGATCTGATGAGTTGCCAGCCATGCAAACAGTGAACAACACAAAATTGAAAAATTCCTGTCAATTGGCTATAAACAATATACTTTAACAGTAGCTTTAATATATCCCTGGAATTTGTTACTAATTATAATATTGTTTTATTATATTGTAAACTGCCCAAAGTAGCTTTGCAGCCAAATGGGTGGAACAAAAGTTGAATTTTTTAAAAAAATTACCAATAAAGTAAATGCATTTGTATTCATTCTGTTATTTCTGAAATGTTAAATTTGTTATACCCTTCTTAGGAGAAAAGCAATGTTTTACAGGAAAATACATGATCTACACATCCTTACTTTCAAGCTGTGCCTCTCAGTACCCTTTTTATTCTCTCTCTCTCTCTCTCTCTTCTCTCTCTCTCTCTCTCCCTCTGCCACTCCCTCCCTCCTCCGCTTTTCCCTCCCTTTCTCTATGCCTGGTGAGCCGATAAGCAACAGGCAGAATTCTCTTAACAAGAGCTAAATTGATCACTTGTCCACAGCTTTTGAAAGCAGTCTGAAGAAAACAGCCATAAAACTGAAAGTGCTACCACAGTCTGAAGACGTATATTAAAAACTCATAGGTAAATATATTTACAAAATTTCTTTTTAAAAAACATCTCTTCAAAATTGTTTATCCTGAGGTTATTGCACCTTCTTCAATATTTCAATGACTGGCTGTCTTTAACTCTGTCATACCAGTCAGTGTCTCTCAGCCCCCCTCCCCGGTTCCCCCCTTCAAATCTTTGAAATCTCTTGGTTATTATTATCCCATCTGGAGAAGCCTTTGAGAGACGGAGCAAGATAAAAGCAACTGCGTTCAAGTGACAAGGGATTGACACATTCTTGGGGAGGCCAGTTTGAGCAAGTTGTCTCAAGCAGTAGCTGTCACCTTGCAAACCTGAAGCAATGCAAGGCTGCAGGCCAGAGCTGGTTCTGTTGCTGTTGTCTTCTACTTGTTTGATAGTTTCTCAAAAAAGTGTGAAGAGACTTACATTCAGACCTATCGTCCGGGTGGGAGAAGGTAATTGTTACAAAAAAACTAAGTAGCCAAGAATGGGAGGGGGGAGAAAACACTTTTTAAAAAAATGAAAAGGTAAACACCTAGCATAAGGAATTATGGAGGGCAGGCATCGTTCCTAGTTCAGAATTCTCTAAGCTTCTTTAGAACAGAGTCTTGGGCTGAATGGTATCGGGTACCACACCAGCAGGAAATGGCAATCCATTCCAGTATCTTTGCCAAGAAAACTCCATGGACAGAAACAAAAGGCTAAAAGACATGACGCTGGAAGATGAGCCCCTCAGGTCAGAGGGCGTCCAACATGCTACGGAGGAAGAGCGCAGGACAAGGATGAGTAGCTCCAGAGCTAATGAAGAGGTTGGGCCAAAGCTGAAAGGACGCTCAGATGCAGACGCGCCTGGAAGAGAAAGGAAAGTCTTATGCTACAAAGAAAAATACTGCATAGGAACCTGGAATGTAAGATCTATGAACCTTGTAAGCTGGATGTGGTCAAAGAGGAGATGGCAACAATAAACATTGACATCCTGGGCATCAGTGAACTAAAATGGATGGGAATGGATGAATTCAATTCAGTTGATTATCATATCTACTATTGTGGGCAAGAATCCTATAGAAGAAATGGAGTAGCCCTCATAGTCAACAAAAGAGTGGGAAAAGCTGTACTGGGATCCAATCTCAAAAATGATAGAATGATTTCAATATGAATCCAAGGCACACCTTTCAACATCATAGTAATCCAGGTTTATCTACCAACCCCCAATGTTGAAGAGGCTGACACTGACCAGTTCTATGAAGACTTACAACACATTCTAGAACTGACACCAAAGAAAGATGTTCTTCTCATTATAGGGGATTGGAATGCTAAAGTACGGAGTCAAGAGCTAAAAGGAACAACAGGTAAGTTTGGCTTTGGAGTTCAAAAAGAAGCAAGGCAAAGGCTAATAGAGTTTTGTCAAGAGAACAAGCTGGTCATCACAAACACTCTTTTCCAACAACACAAGAGGTGACTCTATACATGGAAATCACCAGATGGGCAATATCGAAATCAGATTGATTATATTCTCTGCAGCCAAAGATGGAGAAGCTCTATACAGTCAGTAAAAACAAGACCTGGGGCTGATTGTGGCTCTGATCATCAGCTTCTTATAGCAAAATTCAAGCTTAAACTGAAGTAGGAAAAACCATTGGGCTAGTCAGGTATAATCTAAACAAAATCCCTTATGAATACACAGTGGAAGT
Source organism: Pogona vitticeps (assembly GCF_051106095.1). Classification (NCBI taxonomy): domain Eukaryota; kingdom Metazoa; phylum Chordata; class Lepidosauria; order Squamata; family Agamidae; genus Pogona; species Pogona vitticeps. The sequence continues at coordinate 54,346,230 of NC_135785.1, forward strand.
GAAGAACAGATTTAAGGAACTTGATTTGGTAGACAGAATGCCTGAAGAACTATGGCTGGAGGCTTGTAACATTGTACAGGCGGCAGCAACAAAAACCATCCCAAAGAAAAGGAAATGCAAGAAAGCAAAGTGACTGTACAAAGAGGAATTACAAATAACAGAGAAGGAGAAGGGAAACAAAATGCAGGGGAGATAGGGAAAGTTACAGAAATTTGAATGCAGATTTCCAAAGAATACCAAGGAGAGACAAGAGGGCCTTCTTATATGAACAGTGTAAAAAAATAGAGGAAAATAATAGAAAATGAAAAACCAGAGATCTGTTCAAAAATTGGAGATATTAAAGGAACCTTTTGTGTAAAATGGACATGATAAAGTACAAAAATGGTACGGACCTTACAGAAACAGAAGACAGCAAGAAGAGGTGGCAAGAATACACAAAGGAATTATACAAGAAAGATCTGGATGTCCTGGACAACCCAGATAGTGTGGCTCCTGACCTTGAGCCAGACATCCTGGAGAGTGAAGTCAAGTGGGCCTTAGAAAGCATGGCTATCAACAAGGCCAGTGGAGGTGATGACATTCCACTTGAACTATTTAAAATCCTAAAAGATGACACTGTTAAGGTGCTACACTCAATATCCCAGTGAGTTTGGAAAATTCAGCAGTGGCCAGAGGATTGGAAAAGATCAGTCTACATCCCAGTCCCAAAGAAGGGCAGTGTCAAAAAATGTTTCAACTACCGTACAATTGGACTCATTTCACATGCTAGCAAGGTTATGCTCAAAATCCTCCAAGGTAGTACTCCCAGAAGTACAAGCTGGATTTCGAAGGGGCAGAGGAACTAGAGACCAAATTGCTAACATGCACTGGATTATGAAGAAAGCCAGAGAGTTCCAGAAAAACATCTACTTCTGCTTCATTGACTATGTGGATCACAACAAACTATGGCAAGTGACTGACCACCTTATCCATCTCCTGAAAAATCTATATGCGGGACAGGAAGCAACAGTTAGAACTGGATATAGAACAACTGATTGGTTCAAAATTGGGAAAGGAGTATGACAAGGCTGTATATTGTCTCCCTGCTCATTTAGCTTATATGCAGAATACATCATGCAAAAGGCTGGACTGGATGAATCCCAAGCCAGAATTAAGATTGCTGGAAGAAATATCAACAACCTCCGATATGCAGATAATACCACTCTGATGGCAGAAAGTGAGGAGGAATGAAAGAACCTCTTAATGAGGATGAAAGAGGAGAGCGCAAAAAATGGTCTGAAGCGCAACATCACAAAAACTAAGATCATGGCCACTGGTCCCATCACCTCCTGGCAAATAGAAGGGGAAGATATGGAGGCAGTGACAGATTTTACCTTCTTGGGCTCCCTGATCACTGCAGATGGGGACAGCAGCCATGACAGCAGCCACCTGCTTATTGGGAGGAAAGTGATGACAAACCTCAACAGCATCTTAAAAAGCAGAGACATCACCTTGCCCAGGCATTTTGTTCTGTGAACTGAAGGATGAGAGGGTTGCCCTTATATTACTCCTATGGAACAGACAAGCAGACGGAATTTACTTCTGTTAGGATTGTTTGATATTATTGCTACAGTGCAGTAGCTTCATGGTAAACTTGTGGGTATTTTTTTAAAAATGCTGAGGATGTTAAATGGAATGAGGCAAAGAAGGAGGGAAAGTGAATGTTTATTTACTTAGAAAATCCATTTAGTGGGATACAGAAACCTCTAAAGCAGATGTCCACATGTTTGCCCCTAAGGTGGTGGAGCAAGGAGTGCCAGGAAATTACCTCAGAGAAAGAAGAAAGGAAGCCTAAAAACTACCAATGTGTAGGGAAACCTAGACAACAGGTGGAGCACTTGGCTATGTGCCTATTCCCCTTCACATTCATACAGATACTACACGTGTTACCATTGCATTCCAACAACTAACAGAAGTAATGAGACAGTATTCTTCACCTTATCATTGGAACACAGAGTTCTTTCCTCCAATGGAAAGGATTGGTGCACTACCATTATCATGTTGTCTATAGCAGTGGTCCTCAACCTTGGGCCTCCAGATGTTCTTGGACTTCAACTCCCAGAAATCCTGGCCAGCAGAGGTGATGGTGAAGGCTTCTGGGAGTTGAAGTCCAAGAACATCTGGAGGCCCAAGGTTGAGGACCACTGGTCTATAGTGCTGTGCCAATCTATTCTGCAAAGGGCTAATTGGGGACCAGATGCTAGGAACCAATCATTCAGCATCCAGAATGGGGATTCTTCCTAATTTCCAAATCCATGTCTCCATAAATGGATAACCTGATGTTCCTCCCATAATTTCGTTCTGCTGAACTTTGGTGGCGGTTTTAATCATAAACCTTTCTGTTACATAAGACAATATATTAAAAGTCTAAAAGAATCATTTTATAGATGAGATTTCTCCTTAATTATAGTTGCAGTTGTAATACTGTAGTCTACGCTGTAATAGTGTAGTCTAGTGGCTGAGTCTGAACAATGAATCATAGTGTCCTTTATCTTAAACTGCTTAGATATGTCCCCTATTATCTCTCAGCCTCAATCTTCCCTACCTCTTACATGTGGATAAAGTGCCAGAGCTAAGGATTGCAATGAAATGAAGCCTGTGGAATTCTTGGAAGAACTAAATAATTTTTAGTAGCAGAAGTAATAAATTGTGGTGATGCACCAAGCTACGTGAGCAATAAGATACTGAATTCCTGGCATGTGTTAAAATGGTCTATGTTGTAATTTCGTTTCAGCTGCATCCCATCAGGCTGTTACCCTGCATCCTCCTGTTATTAGGAGATCCAAAATGTAATAAATAGAGAACCTGTAACTGTTGCCTGTTTTCTTCATCGGTTTTTTTCAATCACCCTCTCATATACAAAACTCTTGAATATTAGGGTTTCTTCTCCTCTTTCCTCCCCTACTGGTGGTTAGACAGCATCATGGCTATATTATTAGCCAGGAAGTTCATATTCTCATATATAATTTCCAATCTATTTTTAACTTGAACGATCAGCCCTGACCATCTGTAGCCCTGACAATCCTGGAGTTGGGTCAATTTTCATTTTTCAGTAAGTATTCTAACTTTCTTCATTATATGTTTTTAGTGGTTTCTTGATCTTTTACTAATTTGCCTTAGAACTCCTTGTTAGTTACCTTCTCATGTCACTAAATGCTTAATATCTTACAAAAGATCTCCATTTTAAATCCTTCCTTCCCTTTGGTAGCCTGTGCAAATGTCCATCATTCCATGCCATACAAAAAACTGAAAGTACATAACATGCATAATGTACATTCTCAAAGCCAATATTAATTTTTGGTGTTGATGTTGTTCCATATGGCATGTTAATGAAGCTGCTCCAGGCGATCTTCATTCTGACATCTTTTACATGCTATGATCCTATTGCCTATGCAACCAAATTCTAATCCACTTACATTTTTCAACATACTCTACACTTCTACAATTTACTGTAGTTGAATTTTGTTTTGTTTTGTTCATTTTATTTTATTATGTTGATGTTTTATTATTACCGATTTTGTTTTTGTTCATTTCTGTATACTGCTCAGTGTGGCCTCAAGCCAGATCGACCGACCGACCGATTGATTGATTGATCGATCGATCAATCAATCGATCAGTCAACCCACCCCTTTGGCAACTTTTAACTGCATTTTTTCATCTGTTTGCTTTTTACTGAGTACAGTGAACTTGGTTTTCTTACCATTCATGTTTAAACCAAGTTACTTTGTCAATAAACCCATGCAGACTATTTAAATGGTTAGTAACAAATACTGTATCACATACATATTGGATGCTGTTGATAATCTTCACATTGACCATGATACTGTTATTTTAACAAGTGCTTCTCTAAAAATGGTCCTGGGGTACAAGTTGAAAAGCAATGATAAAAGGCTACAAGTTCCTCATACTACCTTCTTACCAGCAGATGTTGCCAATTATATGAATATTTATTAAATTAAGACCTTTGTGTACCAACAATTTCATTAGCTTGCTGCTCTGAATTTTTCTTTTTTTGAATGCTGTGGAATTCCAGGCAGATTTTGTAGTGGTATCTAGAATGTTTTATTTCCCATTTCATTCTTTTTCAGCATTAAAATCATACAACTGTACACATTGCTGTTGACCAACTCAATCTGTATTGAGTGGAATACAATTTCAGGCACTCTTTCAGTTTGTCATTGTTCCTCACCAGTAGAATTTTATTTTAACTATTTTACCATCTTTACTTAGTAGTCAATCCTTAGCATGACTCACTCCAGATATTCATTAACTCCATATGCGCCTTACCCTTGGGAACTCTATATATACGTAGGAAGCTGATTTGTACCAAGTCAGGCCATTCTTGTTTCTAAATCAGTACTATTTAACCCAGGGCAAGGGATCTTGTGGTGCTCCAGCTGTTGTTGGATTGTGGCTTCCAACAACCACAGCAGGCCTGGACAATGGTAAGAGACAATGAGAGTTGTAATCCAATGCCACACATTCCTCCAGCTCAGTTTAGACTGAGTGTCAGTTCTGGCAGTTCTACAGAGTTTCAAATTTGGAGATTGGAGACTGAGCCCAAGAATTTTTGCAGGCAATGTTCATTCGTTCCCATCCAACTAGAGCCTAATGGGACTATTCACTGGCAATTGTGTGTGAGCCTCATGGCAAAGAGGTAAAGCTGTAGTACAGTATTGCAGGCAAAAACCTGCTCACAATCAGCATTCAATACCAATGGATCTGACAGCTGGCTTGAGGTTGACTCAGCCTTCCATCCTTCCAAGGTCAGTAAAATGAGTAACCAGCTTGCAGTGGGGGGGGGGGAATGTGTAACCTATATAATTAAAAAAACACACACACACACCAATAGAGTGTTTTAAGAACTATGGGGCACTATATAAGCAGCATACTTTGATTTTTGCTTTTTCTGTCTATTATACCAAGGCTGGGATGGGTGATTTTATTGGTTTAGCCACACAATTCCCACAAGCGCTTACCAATATAGCCAGTGCAGTGAGGTGGGGGGTTTATGAGAGTTGTAGTTAAAAAAAAACATGTGGAGGACCACCATTATCCACTGCTACTTTAAACAGAAATATTACAGAAGTGGGCTTTGCAATGGACGAAAACAGTTACCAGTCATATCAACCAAAGTAATGAAAACCAAGTAGTACACTGCACATAGAAAAGGTGTCTAGAAAACAAAGCAAAGCTAATCCATTGTAGCCCTTTTAAAGCACTGAAAAACTTATATAAGACTAAATGTGTTTAAGTATGGGGCTGCACACATCTTTTCGTATCGTCATATGTGCCAGACACAGCTCCCTCAGCCTTACTAAATAGACCAGCCCTTTAAGAGAAACTATAATGTTTATATGAATTTATTTGTATGATGTTGTCCCCAATAAGTTATAATGTTCTAATTGTAATTTTTAAAATGTTATATAGCCCTTCAAGAAGGCTGATATGCCGAAACATGTTGGGCATTTTACACTGAAATATAGAACATTATGTTTTCTAAATCCTGCAACTATAATTCCTTCCTTTTGACCTAAGATTTTATTGGATGTACAAGTTCCTTTCATTATTTCCTTTAAGCAAAGAAAGGTTCCCCTCCTTTCACCCTTCAATCTCCTCCTGTTTTGGTGTTTATTTTGTTAAATGTAGCACATATGTACTGTACTAATCCACTCTTTAAGAGAAAAAAAATCACTTCCTCACCCCTCCACAGAGCTGAGGAAGTGTTCAATTTGTGAATATCCTGAAGTGGCTCTCTTATTAAGCCACTGCACATTATTGACATGTTGAAAGAGGAAGCCTTTGGATCATTTCCAATGGTCACACATGATGGAAATGACGCAAACCTGAGTGATCCTACCCATACACACAAAAAGTAGAAGCTCCTGATAGGGCCCTGACAGGTGCAGGTAGGAACACTCTGGTTCACTCCAGCAAAAATGTCATCTGATTCCATCTTTAGGAGTGAACCAGCCTACCCTGCAGCGGACCAATGTAAAGGTAAAGGTAAAGGTTATCCTTGATATTTAGTCCAGTTGTGTCTGACTTTAGGGGGCAGTGCTCATCCCCGTTTCCAAGCCGTAGAGCCAACATTTGTCCGAAGACAGTTTCCGTGGTCACGTAGCCAGTGCGACTAGACACGGAACACTGTTACCTTCCCACCGTGGTGTACCTATTTATCTACTCGCATTTTTACATGCTTTAAAACTGCTAGGTTGGCAGGAGCTGGGACAAGTGACGAGAGCTCACTCTGATGCGTGGATTCGATCTTATGACTGCTGGTCTTCTGACCTTGCAGCACAGAGGCTTCTGCAGCTTAACCCACACCGCCACCACGTGGACCAAACAACAGACTAAATGACTATGTAGTCAGCCTCTATGTGGAATGACAAGAGTGAAGGAAGACTTCTACACATATTTGTTTAGAACCACATAAAAATCCTCCTTTGACCTTGTTACTCAGCATAACAAGTTCAGGACCAGAGCAGGTGGAGCCCAGCACTCTTGAGGACATTTGCACTGGGGCCAGTGGACATGGCTCCTCCCTTCCGTATACTTCTAGCCTTCTTGAGCTCATTCAAACACCTGAAATGTCTTGCATTCCTTTTCATACACCTTTGCCATATGGGTTGCAAAAGCATACACAGTTGAACTTTGCCCCATAAAACTTTTAAGTTCTGAACCTTATTTCCAAAATTAAGCAAGCTTTCATTCAAAACATGATGTTAGAATAAGCAAAAAGCTTTCAGGATTTTGTGTTGTTCACAAAATGATGGCACTGATATTGCTTGACCTGGTAATGGATAAATATTACAACTCATTATAAATACAGGATGCATTTGGATGTGTGAACTGTTAATTTTGAACACTTTTAACATTAGCAATAGATATGAGTTTATTATAGTCATTGAAATGATGCAACTGTTCAATTCCAGGTGAAATATTCCACACCATTTCCATTCCAGGGCTAAAAATATTCAGACTCATTGGCTAGATGTCAGCAGCCAGCCATCAGGCACACGTAAGGATGCTTTTAAAGCTGATATTCTCTTCAGAGCTTCAAAATGTTACTTTTAAAATCTGCAACTGCCAGAATCCTCCACCAGCAAGCCAAAGCTGGTGCATGAGATGGAAAGCATGAGATGGCTCTTCCGTCTTCAGGTAAGGTGATGCACAAGCTGATTCTTCAGTAACCAGATCTCACTTCTTAAGATATAGCTGTAAAAATTATATCTGAAATTAAGAGGGGAGAAATCACATAGACAGCAAAACCTCTATTCTAATGTCTGGTGCTGTGGATAAAAAGCTGAAAAATATAGGCAGAAGGCACAATTAATGCACACTTGCATACATACATTCCAAAATGCATTTTGGAATCACAACAGGTCATATACAAACCTTTCCAATTTGGGTCCTGGAATCCTTTGGAAATAATAAAATCCTAAGATTTTCAACTGATGATGAATTCTGCAGTTGGTACCCTTCTTGAGTAAAACTAATCATCCCCTGTGCCCTGGTAAGTAATTTCGCTTCAGCAATTTCTATCTAGTAATTGCTCTGCTGGAAATGATGATAGCAAATGATATTCCAAGGCAGTTCTGATGCACAGGTAATCACATGAGCCCACTCACCACCACTCCATACAAACAAAGCTTCCCTAGTAATGTGCCATTAACACATGTAGACAATCAGTTTCCTTTTAATACACAAGTCTTAAGCTGAAATTTTGTTTCTTAAATTATTATATGGCCCTTGTTCAGACTAAAGGACAGTGAAAGCGAGGGATTTATTTGTAATAGGAAGAAGATTCTCGTCCATTCAGGCTTTACATTGGTATAAAAAACAGGATTGGTTAAGAACCATTTTAAAACTCAGTACAGTATAATGAAGACCTGAGTGTCTAGCATATTGCTATAGCTGCTTCACATGAATTATTTCCCATTGAAATATGTTTTGACCACCAATACATTGACCAGAATGCATGGGTTTTATTGGAATGGGAAGTTAGAACTCTCCAGCTGCTTTTGCATTCCAAAACCAGGTCTTCTAGAAAACCATTACATAATCTCTGATTTGGAAAAAAAATCAAGAGAAAAACCACAGGGAGAGGTATTGATTTTTACCTTTCCAGTAACAGGGTCTGTTTCTCCCCTTTTATTTATTTTTTCCACATAAATTACACAAACACTTTAGAAAAGGAGTACACACAAAAAAAAGGAAAGCATCTTATAAGTGCATAACTTAAAAACAGACTGATGAATGTGTTTCAAAAACTCAAGGAAAATACTCTTTTCTAATCAGTTTTCTGATTGGCTATGAATACTATCAGATTTTAAGTGGCAGTGATGGTTAAAAAGTAAATGGAAACTATATATTGTAGATATCTTTATATATTCTTGGAGTTTGCTATAAGAGGTACTTAAATTAATCACAAGCTTTTCCTCAATGCAATGAAAATAACGTTATGGAATTGCTGGTCAGGAAATTGAAGGCGAGAGATGCCCCCTCCCATTACAAAGCTGACTTCTCAAGCAAGAGTAAATAAAATATTGAACAATATCATAAACAATACCAAAATAATCCATCAAGTGAAACTGCATTACTGCTGCAAAAATGCCACAGATGCCTCAGAGTTATTAAAATATAAGTTGATCGATGCAGAGTCTGTGGTAGCCAGAAAAACTGATCTTAGATTTTTCACACAGTGGTTTGCAATGTGATGTTTACATTCAACAATAATTCTGCTTTCATTCCTTCAGCAGAGAGAAAATGAGTTTAAAACAAAAAACAAAAAGATGAGAGGTCCAAAGAATTTCATCTCTGAAAAATGTGTTTTTAAAAAAGGTGGCAAGTTTTTGTTTGTTGGAAGGATCTAAATGTGTTTTCTTCAAAGGCCTCCAGCTGGAGATGTAATAACTGTTATTCCAACTCTTCTGTTAGACTGTAGTTAGTTAGTTAGTTATTTTACTTTAAAATTATCAGTCTAAAACATGTACGTATAGTATATTTATTATCTTGCATCTTGGAAACATCTGAAACACAAGAACAGGGTTACTTTATTCCTAAAAGAGTCTTAAAAGAACCCTGCTTGGATGTTCATAACCTGTTACAAGTTCAGAGAAGAAGATGATAATGAGGATGATGACAAAGAGGTGAAAGTGATGGCCTTAATTAAAGTACTCCAACAGGTCACTGTGTGGGCATTTTGTTCGCCAAGAGAGCATTCATTTGCCCTCGGCATCATCTGGTTGCTGGTTCATCCCCTTTATAGGCAATTCTATCTTCCACCAATGGTGTTGAAGAAGGCCAGCCATTTTGTAACACAACAGTCCATGCATAGGCAAAAATCCAGGCTTCACTCACAGGCAGAAGCTACAGAAGTCACGCTGGTAATCTTAGAAGAGTCATCTGACCATGGCTGGAGGTTCTGGAGAGCAAAGAGGGAAGAGTTATGGACGCAGATGGGGTCTGCTTGGATGGGTTGGTTGATGGTTTTCTGAAAGGCCTCTTGCTGGAGCTGCATGAGGATGCGATTGGCTTGCTGCCTCTCCGCTTCCCGCTCCTCTGCAGTTTGCCGCCTGGGAGAAATAGGTACATCGTGTCATATGACAGATAACAAACAAAGATAGAATGCTCAGTATCTCTTCTTCAGAACATGGAAAAGTTACTTTGGGCTACTGTAGTTCCCAGAACCATCTTAGCCTGAGTAACATTCCCAGGCTGTGTGCTTTGTCAGAACATACAAACAAATCTGTCAGCATCTTCCTGAAATGTTCTGCTACAGGTAGTGCCTCCAGGGAGATGAGCCAGCCTGTGTGGCCTTGAGCAACTTGCACTGTCCCAGAGAGCCTCCAGAGGAAGGGAATGATAAACCACTTCTGAGTACTCTCTGCCTAGAAAACACTGAAAAGCTTTGCCATAAGTCAGAATTGACTTGATAGCACCCAGTGATGATGGTGGTGTCAGGAGAGACAAAATCAGGAGTTGAGAGGAATGGGAATCAGTCCTTTCCCTATGTGACCCTCAAGGTAGAGGTAAGGCAAAGATTGTCTGAATACAAACTTAAAGATTGTTTGACAGCAGCAGCCAGTAGCCCATTCCTATACATCTATCCTTTTGTGTGTTTGCTATTTCCCCTACTCCATCACAACATCCAATCCATGCTTGTGTTTCCAATGGAAGGAATGAGCCACCACCAGGATATCCATATACAGAGCACAAATTTACCAGCTCTGTCCCAGATTTTGCAATCTAGATATGGCCACAGATATTCTGAAAAATATCCAAAGCCAGTGAGTTATACTAACACCTGATTCTCAAGCAGCTTTCCCTATTCCCAGCTATAAAAATGCAGAATGACAACTAAAATAATGCTTTGTTGCCTTTTAATGACACCTAAAATCTGTCTGAAATGGCTGCTTCATCTGGTCTCATGGTAGGACCAGCCCTCTTGCTTTCTGCAGTGAAAGACATAAACACCTGTATTCCATCCATCCATCCATCCATCCATCCATCCATCCATCCATCCATCCATCCATCCATCCATTCATTCATTCATTCATTCACTCATTCATTCATTCTTCACAACAGCCTTGTGAAGTAGGTCAGGCTGAATAGGACAGCACATAGGTTTTATGGTACACATTCTAGTCCAGAGTTGGACAAAGTACAGCATTTAGGCCACAAAGTCCAGAAACATCTGTAAGGTGTCCTATTTCAGAATAAGAGCATTAATTATCTGCTTTAAAAGTAACTGGGGTTGAATTTTAGAAACTTTCCATTTTCCACGAAGGCAGAAATGACTCAAAGTGCCTTGTGCTATTGGGAAACTACATCATACCCCTTCACACAGGAGTGTCTGCAGGAATCTTTGCGAAGAGGGACATAGTCATCTGTTTGCATAAGTTGCATCCATACAACACAGTGTGTCTGTCTGTTCCATAGTACAGAAACTGGCACTTTTAAATTTAATGGCTGTCCATCCCCATAAGGCAGTGGGAACTCCTCAGGCAAAGTATGGTAATTTGAGCCCCCAAAAAGCAGAAAGTAAAATAGCCTCTCTGCCTCTATTCCATTCCCAGCCCTGGTGGCCTGTGTCTGAACCCCCTCTCCCAGGCTCCCTTGAGGAAAGCTCCTGATTCTCAGAGCTCCGTGGAGTGCTCTTCTCCCCACTTACCAGAGGAATGGCTGGGAACTAAATAAAGGTAGATGGGCTATTCTAATTTCTGCTGCTTTGGGTCTTGCATCCCCATAATTTGGCTTGGAGGGTCTCCACTGACTTACAGGGGTGGAAGCTCATTAAATACAAAAGTACCATCTGTAGTGAAATCATTCCTTTTGTTTTGTACTACAATATCCAACAATGTTGTCCAGCGATATCTAAAAATTATAGTAAAAAAAAAAGGTTTCCAAGTTCTGGAATGTGCATATTAAAATAATAGATACATTTAAGATTGGGGGGACCCCAAACATCTACACACCAAACAGCCATGCATACTTCAAATTGTGGGCAGTTTTTGGTTCTTGCACCTCCACCCCCAGGGAGCTAAGAATGCTGAAGGTGAATCTGCAACAGGCTAGAGAAAGGAAACACTTCAAGAAACATGCCATGTGAGTGAGACTCAAAACCAGGAACCCAACAGGTTCAAATGAGACCTGGTTGAATGTGCTTTAGTGCCAAGAAAAAAAGCCACAAGGACAGGGCTGACCCTACTGTCAGGCAGAGAGAGGTGACCACCTCTGGCATAATTAAGATTGTATTTTTAGTGCCAGGAAGGAAGAGGGGTGCCAGTGAGATGTAGTACATCAAGTGAAAAAAGAAATTTCGCCGGGTTAGGATGCTCTGCAACAACAACAGGACAGCAAGTCCCAGGCAGAAGAAAATAGAACCGATTAGAGTTTATTAAAAGTTGTTACATTCCAAAGTGAAGTACTCCTTCACAGGTTATAAGAAGAAGGCTTAAAGCAAACAACATCAAGCTGTAGAAAGCAACAAAACAATAGCTGAACGGCATTGAACAATAAACTAGCAAACCATCTAGAAAAAATGACTGTGTCAAAGAACTCATAAAGAACCTGCCACAACAATGAAGCATGTCTCAAAGTGTACTTTTTAAAAGGTAAAACACAAGCAATTAACACATTTCACTACAAAATGTACTTTAAAACCCACACATATACATGCTCATGTGCACATGGAGAAATAACCCCCTTCCTTCATGTGAAATACACACTGATCCCTGGAAAAGCAACTTCCAGATAGGCAGCCATATTGGTCTGTTTCTGCAGGAAAAAATACCAAGACAAAAACAAAATCAAAAAAATCTTACAGTACTTTTAGTTCAGCACAAGCTTTCATGGGCCATAACCTGCTTTTTCAGACACAGAAAGCATCACATCTGGGCCACAGGTCTATAGGATATGCATGTGATATAGCGGTGGGAATGAGATTAAATGTGGTGGTGGAATTTCATGGATGGGACCATATAGAATGTCCATTGTATATTGTGCGGGTGTGTTATGTGCCATCAAGTCAGAACCATTTTATAGGATTTCCAAGGCAAGTGACATGTTTAAGGGGTGGTTTTTCAGTTTCACCCCCCTAGTGAGTTTCCATGGCTAATGAAGCATTTGAACCCATATCTCCTAAATCCTAGTCCATAATTCAGCCCACTATGCTACACCGGGTTTCTATGTAGCTGCTCAAAAACCACATTATACAGCTGCTTCATGTTGCAGACAATGCTAAAAACCAGCGTATAGAAGCAATGGTCAAATTTCTGCATCTAATCCAGAATATTATGCCAGTTCACCTCAGCCAAATAAAGACACTAACACTGCTCTTGCTGAAAACTTGGTCATTATCATTCTGGACTACAATGCTAGGGTCTTCTCTGGCTGGGGGGATTCTGGGAACTGTAGCCAAAAATTAACATTTCCAGGTTTTGTTGCTAAGTAGCCATGGCACAGGGAAGATATCACTGTTAGGCCCAGGTTAAATAGTTGAAAACAGTCCATGGGAATTATAGAAGGATTTGCCCATGCAAGTATTGCTTCCTGATAGAATTTTGCATCAGAACAACAGCTCTTTTTCTTTTTCTTTCTTTGACCTGCAAAGCTCATATCAACTACCAGGCAACCTCATCATACCAGGTTCAACATTTCCTCTGCATTGAGGATACTCCACATAGAGATTGAAAGAGCTTCTTAACTGGAGAACAACTGGCAAAATATCTCATCGTCTACTACACACGCAACACACACAAACCTCCCCCTCCCTCCCTGTCAGCCTATTCATTTATATTGTATATAGTCTATGATACAACTGCATCCTGTGCATATTCACAACCTTCATTTAGGTAATATAGGCCATAATCTTTTAGTGATTTATGCATGTGCAAGTGAAATCAAGTGAGTTGTAGCAGTGAATTACCACTAATTAACGTACAGCAATCACATTCTTGATCATGCACATGTTGAACAACTAGGTGAGCAACCAGAAATGTGGATAGCCTCTAGAGTGGAGAACAGTTCTCCAATTAATTAGCAGGAATTCACCACAACTTACGTGACTTCATTTACACATGCATAAATTATGATTACGATTCCAGTCATTACGTCAATGAAAGAAACATATCAACTGAAATCCAAATTAATACTCTGATATCAAGTGTACATTTTGATGAGATTTCCTTCCAATAAGTATAGTGGGGGTTACTGGGTTATAAACTAAGGCTATTTATTTTTCCATGGCAGTACATTCCATAGGACTGAATGGGTCTTCCAAACTAATTATACATAATATTATAGATGAAGGCAAATAAAGTAGTAGTAGTAGTCATAGTAGTCGTCGTCATCAGCAGCAGCAGCACCATCAGAGCTACAAAAACTGGCAAAATTAGGAACAGCATACATATACTGCATCGATATTTAACAGATACTTAGGTTTTTTGTTAAAACTTGTATCTGTTATATAATACCAGACAATGTTTTTATAATTTTGACTGTGCCTGGAGTTTTTAATTTCATAATCATAATCATCATCTTAGAACTGCAGAGCTAGAAGGGACCCTATGGATCACTGAGTCCAGTTCCTGTCAAGGAGGCTCCATGAGGAATCAAATTCCCGATCTTTGGCTCTGCACCCGGGGACGTAAGCCACAGAGCTGCCGAGCAGTGCCTGTTAGTCGTAGGATTTGTAATGTACTCACCTATAGTCCCTATTGTGTGTGTGTTGGATCTAGGTTTAGCACATGCATTTGGGCTGCCAAATTAGGACTTCCCCATCCTTTGAAATCTGTGGGCATTGTTTTTTTTTTTAAAAGGCTATGCAGAAAGGGGAGCGCTGAATTGGGTAAGACGTGGTACAGTGAGCCAGGGGGTACCTCAAAATCTGTGCCAAGGCACCTTGCAGGAGCAGAGCCCTGCTGTTAATGGAAGGCAAATTCTGGGCTCAATCCAAAATACTGCAGCGATACAATCCATTTTGCATGACTTTTGGGAAGTATTCTAGCAACTCAGTAATCATAGTGCATCGGCTGAAATCCTGTTGCTTAGTGTAATAAGTTGCCCTAGAGTGGGCCCACTGAATCAATGCAAATGTGGTGTCAACTTCTACATAAGTTCTATTGATTTAAATCTGCCTACTCTAGCTGTGACCTATTATGCAAAATTAAGTTGCAACTAGAGTAGTAGGCCTATTTGAATCAATAGAACTTATGGAGGAGTTGATTTGCCAGATCTCCACTGATTAAACTGACCTGCTTTAGTGAAGCTTGCTACACTAAGCAATATGATTTCAGCCACTGTGTTTTTCAGTAGGCTGAAACATGGGGGTGGTGGGGAGGGGGATGACTGAAGTTCTAAATAGGCTCAAGAAACACAAGACATATAACCATAGCTTTCCCAGAGACCTTAAACCTAACTCTACTGCTAATCTTCAATACACTGGAATTCCCAAGGCGTCAGAAAATACTCCAGCACACCTTTAGTGTAATTCCCTCCCACCGTCTGAATGAGGGTTAAAAGAAGATTATTGAGGCTTGTGCATAGTCAATGAACGCAAAATGGTTAGAAAATACAATAAACAAATCCTTGTGTTTATGTCACAGTTAGCTCACCAAAAATATGAACAGTTGTCATCTAAGGAGATGCCAAAGGTGGATTTGCAGTTGGTGTTGCAGGAAACTGGCATGACCTGTGAGCAGATTAGCTGTACTGAAAGCACATCAGTATGCTTAGTCAGACAACTACCTGCATTCAGGACTCAGCAAATGAGTGATGTCACTTAAATAAATGGTCAGAGGGGATCTTTGGAGGAGAGATTCTCTAAATGGAGAACTTGCAGATGGGCTGGAGTGACAGTGATTTCTAAGTACGTTTGAAGATATAGTCAAAGTGTTCATGAAAATCTTTTTAAATGCTGTAGTGTTACCATAAAGACATTCAAACAACACTATATGAGCTGAATGAAAAGCCTGTAGCATGAACATCAATTTATTATGGCCTTATTTAAAATACACATTGGCCAAAATCCTGTTGCACAACTCTACATGCATAAAAGCTGATGTTGTAATCAATTGTGGATTTTAATCCTTAATGTAAAATTTCTTATTCCTCTCTCCCAGATTCTGAGGCTCCCTAGAGATCCATTTCAACCTGGGGAACTTTTTGGGAGCCTTGAAGGGGAGGAAGCCTTTCATATCTGAAAACTGCTGCCACCAGGATCAGTACTGGTAGCAACATTTTTAGGATATTGAAGTCTGAGTCCAAGCAAGACCTTGCCCTGTGATTCTGCAATTCTGTACAAAATTGCTGACTGCTCAGAAGCTAAAATTGATGCTCATCTTTTATAGTTTCCAAATTCCTTGTCCCCATCCTTGCACAACCCATTCCCAAGCAATCACACACTACTCAGCAAAACTGCTGGATAGCTCAATGGCTGAGGTCTCTGGTTGCAGAGCCAGAGGTTGGAAGTTCAATTCCCCACTGTGCCTCCTTGAGAGGGGCTGGACTTGATGATCCATAGGGTCCCTTCCAGCTCTTCATTCAAATGTTATTATTAAGGTTATATAAATTATATTTATAAGAAATAGATTCTGCATTGTCAAAGATGATTTCCTCATAAATAATGTCAAGATGAATAAAGATCAACAACAACAACAATATACTGTCAAGTCAATTCCAAATTATTTTCTAGGGTTATTTAGGCACAAAATAGTCAAAAGTGTTTTAAAAATAAGTAAGCTTGTTAAAAATTAAGTAAAAAAAATATTTCATTGAGTGTCTAAAATGCCCCTGTTGCTGCTCTGCTGATAAGACTCAGTTTCATTCTTTCTCTTTTTCAGCTTGAATATTTGCAGAAAGAGCAGACATGTTAGTGTGTTGCAGCAGAAACAACAAATAGTCTTGTGGCACCTTAAAGACTAGCATGTTTATTGTGGCATAAAATTTTGTGGACTGCCATCTATGACTTCAGATGCACAAAATGATACAACCTAGAGTGGTCCTGAGTTGACTAGATAGGCGGGATATAAATAAAATAAATACATAAATAATACTGTATATTCTGTTGAAGAACTAGAGCTAAGCTCTCCAGGATCCAGTAGCCCAAGGTTGACTGGACCAAAGCATTTGTTGGATCAAACCAAGGGGTATCCGTTCCTATTACATGCACAAAAGCAAACTAGATGATTGCTGAATCTTCTGCCTTTATTGGTGATGTCAGTATCTTCCCCCACATGTGAAGCGCACTGGATAGGCCTCCGGTCTCCTTCCTGCCTCCTTCCAACATTTACCACTTGAGGTAACTGTCTCCTTCTACCTAATGATGCCAATCCTGAATCTAGGGATTTACCATGTTAATCCAAATTTACTAAAATCTGAAGTTAGCAAGCCTGCAGAAGAGATGTTAAAGCACACACATTGCTCATTCATTCTCAGTAGGGATCTCTCTCCCACATACACATATAAATGAAAAATCTCAGATTTTCTTTCCCATCTTTTATCAAAGCCCTTTGGCCAGGATTAAAATGTGAGCACATTTACTCTCTGTCAGTCTATCAATTCCCTCTGTACTGTCTCACTTGGTAATCAGTGGTTTTGAGAATCAGTTTCAAATGGAGCCATAGCAGATTCCTTTTTATTATCTTCATTGGTATTGATCTTCTTCACAGTGTTTCAGCTCATAAACCATTAGAGTTTTAGTAAGAATATGAAACAGTTGATATCTGTGGGGTTGCTTCCTCTTGAGTGACATCCAGCCAAATCTCAAATACTCCCAGTTACTGCTGTCAAAAAGAAGGGAAATAAAATTGACAATGGCTCATTGAGAGCACATATTTTAGAAAATTACCAGTTCCGCTGAATTAATCTGAAAATCCTGACAGTCTTCTTTATGAAGATTAGAGCCAGAGATGCTATGCATTTAGGATTCTCTTTGAAAAATACTTCTTTCTCACTAAATTGATGAGGAGGACACAATTTAGCAAAAGTGAAGTAGTTGTCATGATTTATGACTATCATTACATTTCAAATTACTCTTTAAACTAAAAAAAATACAGTAGAAAGTAAGTCCCACTGGACTTATTATGGGAGACTGCTCAAAAAGGTATAATAAATTTAAGTACAAATGTCTACAATCCATCTCATATAGCCCAGAGTACATTTATGTCCAATAATCTCAGTGAGAAGTGTGCCGCTCAAATCTTGTGAATGTAATGTATTCAGGGGATCTTATTCCCAAGTAAGCATGTGCAGGATTCTTGCCACTGAAAATCAGTGGGACGTCAAAATTGCAACAAATATGATCTGCTTATAAGCACCTTGCCACGTGAGCAGCTACAGGCATCATGTGTGTGTTCTGTTATGCCAAGTCAATTCTGATTTATAACAACCCTACTATTGTTTCATATATAGTTTACTATTTCTGTAAGAACAATTTTTTTCTAAAGCCAACCAAAATGATGATGAAAAAATCTAAAGGGCTTGCTCACACCTTGTGCCCTTTTGGTTGTCCTAATACAGATGTTGCCTAACTCTGTCTTTTGTACTGTATGAGCTTAAAAGCTATTACAGCAGTTGAAGTAACTTTGGAAGGGGAAATAGTTTCCCATGAATCATCCCAGACTTCTCTTTAATAATACATTCAGGGGCTCACACTCCACTTGACCCAAGACCTATCTCTGTGTGTGTGTATGTTTTAAAAAAAACAACCCTAGCATCTGATGCTTATCCTACTGTAACTAGTAGATTGTTTTTAATTGCACTGTCTCCAACAAAAATTAACAGTGCTGTTCTTACCTTAAGATAACACGAGGAAGAAACTATGAGTTTAGATAATAAACTCAGAGACTTGTTTTCTGGAAATCCATCTCCAGTCACACTACAGAGCGGAAGAGACACAGGGAGAAGCATTTGGCAGCCTTGTGGTTAATTTACCCTCTCTAAATTCTCCTACAGAATTCTATGTCCAGAATCCTGTTTTACTCTTGCCTAGAGAAAATCACTTACATTGTGGGGTCAAATTGCCATTCATTAGTAAGGTGCTGGTTGCATTCCTAAGCTCAAACCCAAGAAAGTAACCAGCATGCCCTTTAATGAGTGGCAATTTCCCACCCAAATTACATCGCTTCTCAATCACCGAATGTATAGGATTCTGGTCAGTGTGCCTGAGGCTGCAATCCTATATAGCCAGTTACCAGAGACAAGGTCTCCCTGAACCCAGCAGGTCTTCTTTCTGACTAAACACATGGAACGCTGTACTGTTAAAGGTGTGATCCCACACATCAGGGTTGCAACCTTCTAGGTCTTCCTAGACTGCAGCTCTCTTCCTGCTTAGGCAAAATGAGGGATGGTGGCAATTGCTGTCTTGGCAACATCTGGAGAGCTGCATGTTCCCTTCACCTACTAAACTTTTCTACTCAGAAAGTCTAGCTGAGTTCAGTGAGACTTATTTCAACATAAAAGGGTATTGGACCACTAGCTTAAAAAGTTTAATTTGGGTGAAATGGTGCTCATAGTGTTCCTACGACCAACAAACATATGAATCTCTGTATAGAAGGGTTGTGGGCAGAAGATACCAGAGCAGTTTTCTAGTAAGAATTGCATGAATAATGCACTGGTTTTCCTTTTGCTGCAAATTTACCGCTGATACATATTTAATATTGTTTTGACTTGGGAGAAAAATGCAGCCCACCAGGCCCCCCTGCTTTTCTTAATAATTAGTGAAAACAGATTATTAATTTTGGTGAGCAGCATTTTTCTCAGTTAGCAGCATCGCTGGGCAGGCATAAGTAGTAATTTGTCAAATAAATAAAGAAACACAACTTTGCCTGCTAGAAAATAATAAAAAATAAAGAGCAGGCTCCACGGTTCCCAGCACAATTTGTTTCAAGATTGCAACAAAAAAAGCAAAGAAGCTTAGCTAACAGGCTCAATTATCTCTCAGAACTTCTTGCACCTTAATTGCAAATATGCAAATAGTGGCACAAATAGTAGACATCTCATGGGAGGAATGTCATCCAGTGTGCGATCACACACTCTCCTACCGTTCCCTTCAAATATAATCAAGTGCCCAGATTCAAGGCTACTCTTCACAAGGTTTTCAAAGCATGAATTGCTCCTAAATGTTTAAGCATCTTTTCCTTTGATGCTCCTCTGGGATCCCATAGTTTGTCCAAGGGCGCAGGTGGCAGGGCAGGGGATCACCATCAGCCAAACATACTTTGGGTGATCTTGGCTGGCTCCTCTCCCAGGAATACAGAGAGGATTTCCCAGCCCTTGGCACCACAGCCAGGCACTCCAGCCCACTGAGGTACACTAGTATAAGTTCCCCTATACACAGCCCAGCAAACTTTACTTGCAACTAACAATGCAAGCCTATGTACATTAGTATAATATATATGTACATAGTACACGCCTATGCACATATGATACATCATATTACCTTCACTGGAATTTAATGAAGCAATCCTAAACTCCTAAGCAAGTGCATATAGGATTGCTGCCTATGTCCCACTGAAGTCTATGGGACTTTAAGAGAATCAAGACTAAGCTTTCACCCTTATTCCATTGCTTGTTGATAGAAAGACACTGCAACTCTTCAGTATAAGACCAGCTGAATTCAGTGGGGCTTACTTCAGAATAAACATTCATAGCATCACTTGGTGCAGTGGGAGTCCAGTGACATTCAGCGATCCACACATTCCTCATCAATGCTCTAATAAATTGATCATTGTGTCAGGACTAATAAAATATGACAGCTCCTATCACCACAGGTTGCATTGTGGAGCTGCTGGTACAGAATGAAGTTAAAATAAAGACCCTTGAGGCTTTTCTCCTCTTCTCTCCACTAAATACCAGACAACTCATTTATTGCTCCCAATAAATGCATCCCTAGAAATGTGTTCTGTAATTCTTTTTAAAATTAGTTTTGTGATTAATTCGCAGCAATGCATTTTTGACTGATGTATTTATTCCACTTTTACCTAGGTTGTTGTCCTGGTTAGGAAGTTGTTCTACTTGTTTTAAAATAATGCTTCTGGTCTCCCTTAGGTGAGGAGAGAATTAAATGAATCCATCCGACCCCTGACCTGTGTAACATTTTGCAGTCTCTCCATTGCACAAGAGAAGAAGCTGGCTTCGTGAAATAACTTCCGGTCAGCAGGCTTCCAAAGCCAGCCTATTGCTTCCAGCCTAGTCCAAGAGCAGGTGTTTCTACTCTATGCGAGTTGGGGAGGACTGCAATCCTGAACACAAACCCATTTCTTAACCTTCTGTTTCACAGTGGTTTCTGTGTCCCTATTTTCCTACAAACGTATGTTTACTCAAAAGTAAAAGTGCAATGAGTTTAAATTACTTTAGTTACTTGCGTATTTTCAACCTTACCCCCCCCCTTCCCTGCAGAGAAATAGGATTCATTCCCGGGTAAGTATCTATAGGATTCGACTAATAACGCTGACTCACTGTAAGGACGAGAGAGTTGTCTTTTTTACGGAATTGATAAATCGCCCCTTCCCTGTATTTCGAGCAAATGCTTCCAATTTACTTTGATTAATGTCGTCTCATCCTAGAACTCCTTTGGAAAAAAAGGAAAGTTGAAATTGTGTATCACTCCCCACTCCTATCTCGCTGTTTGATCCGAAGGTCTTCAACCCCCGCGCCAAGTATTCGAGTAAACCTTCCATAAATGGGTGTCAGGGCCGAGTCCTTCGAGCTGTGATGAAAACTCGGCGCCGCAAGAGAAAATGAACGGCTAAGATCAGCGATTGTCCGTTTAGGAGCTAACTGTGTTTTCTACTCTCCGCGGAGCCCCACTTGACTGTCTCTTCCATTTAACGCTGGTTGTTTCCCTCTTCCCAATTTCCAGTTCCTTTTGGTTGAATCGTACATCGAAGTTTCGTACCAACAAAGACGCGACGACTTCAGCATCATATCTTCTCCTTGCTTTTACGACCAGGAAACCACTTCCATTCGGATTTAAATGCGTAATTAGTAAATTTCAAGAGCACCTCCTAGGGACTTGGGTTTAATCTTGCTCCCCTTCCTGGTCCATTTCAAGGAGAACATGAGTTTATGATGTGCTTGACTTCTATTGTGACCGCGCAACATATCTGCTTAGAAGCAAGTTCTATTGACTTATACAGGATTTACTCTCAGGCACGTGGTCTACAACTGCAGAGGGAGACAGTCTTTGAGAGACGCCATATGATAAAAGACTCCTTCCTCTATTAAAACTGCATATCCAGACTTTTCCTGAACTATTTTTCCAAAATGAAACTAAAGGTTAATTCTGGTTCTTCTGGTTTCTCAGAGGTTGTTTTG
Organism: Pogona vitticeps; assembly: GCF_051106095.1. Taxonomy (NCBI): domain Eukaryota; kingdom Metazoa; phylum Chordata; class Lepidosauria; order Squamata; family Agamidae; genus Pogona; species Pogona vitticeps. The sequence continues at coordinate 54,368,091 of NC_135785.1, forward strand.
AAATACTCGGTTAGGCCTCTGGGAGCCCAACTAGCGCTCCCGGATCAAAACATCATCTACTCTGGGGTTTTTTTCACCTTTATTCTGGTTTTTCTCTCGCGTCCTGGCCGCGTAAGCTCTCCACACAGCAGTATAATCCAACTCACCTAGGCCGTAGCTGTGTTGATCTGTTGTAGCACAAGAGAAAACAGAATCTTGTAGCTCCTTCAAGAATAACTGTTTTTTATATATATTTCATAAGCTCTGGTGTGTCCAAGCACACTCTTCATTTACCTGAAGAAGAGAGTCTAGGAAGCTTGTGAAAAATAAAATCTAGTTAGTCTTAAAGTTATTACAAGATTCTGTTTTATCGTATAAATATGATAAAACTGAGACGTCGGTCTTGCTCTGGTCTACGGGAGCCTCACGGAAGTCAGGATCGGTACATAGGATGGCACAGAAAATGGCCTGGTCTTCTCCTGTGTAGCTCGCCCCCTCACTTTACCCAAAGGCGGTATCCACTTCCAGGCCCCGTCTTTCTCCCTGCTAGGATAGAAGTGAACAAGTGAACCCGATCTGGAGACCTGTACCCATGCTGGGTCTTCGCTTCCCCTCTGCCAGGGTGAGGATAGTGGCTAGGGATGATGGAAACTGCAGACCCAGACACCTGCAAAGCTCCCGGTTGAGAGAGAGAGAGAGAGAGAGACTGTTGGAAAACGGCCCTGTCTTTCTCCACCGACCTTAGAAAGCGGAGAAATCCGAACTTCCGAGCAGAGCTGGATCGGCTCCGCCTTGGCTCGGTTCTCTCCTGGCCGACAAAGGTGAGCCCAGACCCTCCCCCGGGGAGCCTGCAGTTGTTCGGAAAAACTTCGCTCACTTCCCAAGGCCGGATGTCCTGTGAACTTCCAATCCTCTCAATACAAGGGCTTGTCTTGGTTTGTTTCTGCTGTTGTCATGGCAACCAACCTGACCCCCCTCCCCCATTTTTAGACAAATCAGAAGACACACACACCCCGCCACCCATTCTTCGGGTAAAGTGGCCAGTAGGTTGGGGTTGGTGCCGGATTTGTGCTCAGAATAAATAAGACAGACATTCCTAAGGCCGGATGTCCTGTGAATTTCCAGTCCTTTCAATACAAGGGTTTGTCTTGTATTAGGGCTTCAGATTAAGAAAGGCGCCTAAACAAATACAAACACACACACACACACACACACACACACACACACACACACACACACACCAGTTGGGATAGTGTAAACCGATTTCTAAAATGCGCCGGTGGTTCCTCGTAAACTTGGCATCGTTGAGGGGTTAGCCTGCCTTAATCCATCCCCGACAGGGCGGGCATCCTTTTCCCCAATGGATCTGCCTGCCGCAAGCTGAAAATAGGCCGCCTTTACTCTCTAGACGCTTTCTAGTTTGAGGAGGCAAGGCCGTGGTGAGGCAGCGTCTACGGAGGAGTGACAGGTGACGATTAGGACGCAGGCAGGCAGCTACCGCGCACGGAGGGGCCCTCGGGTCCCCCCCCCCGCACGTGGTGTCATCCTCGACGTTCAGGCGGAGGCACCACGTTCAGCGGAAACGGCAGCCTGTCAGAACAGCTTGAACGGGCAGCACACAGGGAGCGGGTGGCAACCGAGGTAGACTCGGTGACTCCGCGGGCTTTACATGAGCGCTGATTTACCATTCAAAATTTGATTCAACGGGTCTGCTCTCTAGCCGAGACTAGCAACAGGAGCCTGGCTGGAGACTGATACCTACTTATTGCGGGTTGGCTAATATCATCCATCCTCTCAACACTGGACGCCAGGCAACTCCCACATCCGTGGATGATGGCGGAGGGAGCAAGAGGGGCGTCGGCCTCCCCAGTCCTAAATGGCTGTAGGCACACAGACCAATCCGGCATGTGGTAAGTGGCACGGGTCAGGAGCGAATTATGGAAGCAGGCCGCTATACAGGTGAGCCCTCTCCTCTGAAAAAAGTCCTGCGGACCCTCTTGTCCACATCCGGAAAGAACTCCTTCATGGTAGATAAAAAGATCGGCGTGCTAGATAAGGCCAACGAACTACCAGGGTCGGAATCCTGCCCTTCCAAAAACTACCCAAGAGAAGCCCACAGACTGGACGCGGCAGAGGGCGACAGCATCTTCAAAGGACGGGCGAGAAGGAACGGTTGATGGGCGGGAGGGTAAGCATGGGAGATTTCAGTTACAGCTATAATACATAAAAGTAGCACTAGAAATAAAGGTTCCGTGAACTGATGGGTGCTATAGACGTGTCCTATATTCCTATAGGTAAACGACTATAATTAACAGAGATCGTTTGGGGGCATTGAAAAAAGGGTAACAATGGCTTAAACAGCACAGGAGTGCGCGCTACTGCGTTGCACAAAAGATGATACAGACCATCTGCTGTTAAACAGAAGTGAATTCGTTCCATTCACAGCACGACGCCGGAAATCAAACCCTCGGGGCCACGGGCGCCCCTGCAAAGGGCACATATCTCCCACGATGACTGACTGACACGACTCAAGCCCAGGTCCAGGAGTCAGGGGGGTGGGTACACATTCTAGGAAGCGGGACAGATCCAGACAACCTCTAGAGACAAAGTCTCTGCCCCAACAATCGAGACCACGACCCACAGTTACCTCTCGATCCTCATTCAGAAGCTCAATGGGAGGCCGATCCTGCTCAAATTCAGCCGCAGGTTTCGGAAAGCTCGCCTAAGATGGCGGGCCTCGACGTCCCCAGAGGGCTCAGCCCGGTTGCTCCCCGCCAGCCGTCGAAGCCCCAGGCTGGGTTCAAGCAGACGCAGCCTTGGCCCCGGCCGCCCCCGCCCCGCGCCCCGCGCTCCCGCCGCTCACCTCCACTTTGTCCGCCGGTTCTGGAACCACGTCTTGACCTGGGCATCGGTCATCTTCAGGGCCTTGGCTAAAGCCGCCCTCTCGGCGGAGGCCAGGTACTTCTGCCGGTGGAAGCGCTTCTCCAGCTCGCAGATCTGCAGGCGGGTGAAGGAGGTGCGCGGCTTCTTCTTCTTGGGGGGCGTCCGGTTCTGGTAGGGATGACCTATACGGCGTGTTACAGTGAACGGTGAGAGGGCCACTGGAGGGGGAGACAGAGCGGGTGGGGGTGGGGGGGCAAAGAAGCAAGCGGCGACATGATCAGGAGGGGCTTCCAGGAGCGTCAGCAGAGGCGAGACAGACACACACAGAGAGAGAAGAGAGAGACAGTCGGAAAGGCAGCCCGGGCGCCCGCGGGGGCAGGGAGGGGAGGGGAGGGAAGGGGAGAGGACAGGAGAGCCTCAGGGGCTCAGTCGCAGGATACCCCCCCCCAAACCCTCCGCTCCATTCCTCAGGGAACAAGCTTGGCCTAGCAAGGGAAATTGGAAACATCTCCACGTTGTTCCAGTTCCGAAAAATCAGATTCTCCTGTGGAGAACCTCCCGCGTTTTCTATGTGTAGGTGCTACGAATAAATTAGCTTTCCCCCTTCGGAGTCTCTGGCAGGGTAAGGAGACCCTGGCATCACAACAGCTCTGGATAGCAGAGAAACCATCCACCGGCGCAACATTTCACGGATCCAAGCCGGCTTCAGGCCCAACCTGGCAGCTTTTTGGAAGAGAGGGGAAAAAGACCACGAGCGGTGGGGTATTTTAAGTGGTAGGGAGATGGGCAGACTTATCTTCTGGGTCATGTCTAGAAGGGTAAGCCCTAGAGGTGTGTTAAAACCCTGTAAATGGCTGTTTGGAGCAGGTCCGCAGAGGTTACAGACTTGCGGCCTTGGATATAAGGCAGGACACTATCATGGAGATGATGCTCCATCTGGAATTATTTTAATAACAGCCCTTGCTGTCCTTCCCTAGGTAGAATCTACGCCTGGTTTCACTCCCAGCGACGCTGCCCGCCTTTCTGTATCAGCAGCTTTCTAAAACGTTGTTTTGCATCGTAGGAAATCTTTCCAGTTGTTGAGTAATCGCCAACCAAAAAAACCTTGTGAATCTACTCCAAATTGCCCACAGATCTAGCAACAGAACCCAGTTCACCTCCTGATCGCTCCCAAGCAAGGGAATGGGGGGAGGGGGGGAGGAGGTGCGTGAAGTTTGAAAGCAGAATTCCTTCCAGTACCTTCACATGAGGGAGATTCGGCACCTTGACAGAGGCTTTCTTTGCCGCCTTTGGAACAAGGCACGATGAGAGAGGCTTGTGATCACAGCAAGGGGGGAGGACCCTTTCGGATATTTGCAGTAAACTGCCCCCCCCCCAAAAAAGTAGTCATCCAACTTGTCCCCTTCTGTCAGTGGACAGAAACAAACTTGGGAAGGGCAGACTTTTCAGGCTGCCGAGCGGCACAGCCAGGACTTCGTGTGTTGGGGAACGCAACCATTTTGCACTATGCTCAGGATTCCGCTTCAGAATCCCCATTCTCTTAAGAGGAAACAAAGGGAAGAGTTCGATTGGGTTTGCTTCCTTGCTTTGAAGGCAGGGTGAGGCAAAGTGAGCTCAGGGGGTGTGATTTTTACTCATAAAATGCATGCTTAATTCCTCATACAAGTATTATCTGCGCTGAAGTCATTTCCAATTTAGGGTGACCCAGGCAGACCTTTTGAGACACCTGAATGAGCGGTTTTTATCCGTTCCAGCGCCCCGTGAGTTGCCACGATCCAGCAGAGGTTTGAACCCCAGCTTCTCGCACCCTATTCTGGCACTCTATCTATGGCTCCACACTGGTTTTTTATATGCTCCTTGCATTTACTAATCCTGTACGCAAAGGTGGAGAGTTGCCTGACTGGCTAAAAGCTAGGGGGGAAAGGACTTCCATGCATATACATGAGCAAAAACATCAGAACCTGGCAAGAATCACAAAATGCCAATCAAATGTATTAATCAGAATTTGTTTCCTCACACCCCTACTTCTCCCAGCTTTGATTTTTGTAAAGATTTCTGTAATTCTTACTTCCGGGCAAGGTTTTTGGATTATTTGTTAAATTTTTGTTTGTATGCTGAAGTGCAGCACCAGGAGTAAAGCACTAGAAATACATACCTTGAAGTAAATCCCACAGAAATATATGGATTTGCTTCAAAATACACCAGTCTTAGAAGATTGTTTCAAAAATTTTTGGGTTTTTACTAAATCATTTTCTTCAGAAGAAAGGTTTAGAGCAGATAAAGTGATGTGGAAATGTACATTACTAAGACTGCAAATTTAAACATAGAATAAGGAAGTCTTACTGAACTTATAGAGAATTATTTCTGATTAAACATCCAAAGGCTGAGGTATGAGGAAACATAAAACACCTGTCCGATATGAGGCTATTCATATTTTACTCAGATCCAAATGCATTCAATGGCATCACACTGGAGTAGCATATTTTGGACTGCAGCAACAATGGGACAATTTTGAATAAAGATGTAAAGAATAGTTTTCCATCTTTTTTTCTCCACTGCCTTATTATACCTTCCAAACCTCCACATAACATTTTATAGATTTAGTTTCTTAATATAAGTTCCAAACCTGATTCAGAGTTGCTTGCAATACATAAAATATTTGTTTACTTTTTTAAAAAACCAAAGGGCTCCTTCCCTTCCCCAATAAAAATATCAGGTCTATATTTAAATAAGAAGACTGATTAAAACCATTTTTAACAATACAAGAGGTCAGTTCTTAAGTAAAAGAAATGGTGCGGCCCTATGTTTGAGGAAACTGGTTCCAACCTGGATGGAGTTACATTGACTTGAAGGAAATTCTTTTTAAAACCCATGCGGTTTATGGATTTAAACTAAACAAGCACTTTCCCCAAGTACCTCTGAGAAAGGATTCAGCACAATCTTTATTAAGGCCATAATATCACAAAATGCAGGTCTAAACAACATGCATGCACTTCCTCATATTTTGTTTCATCTAATAAAGGTATTGTCCTAATAGAAATTTTGAGGTTATTTTGTTTTTGTCTCATTTTTCTTTTTGCGGAGGGGGAAAATGTATTTTGATCTGCCTTCCTCTAATTTGCAATGATTGTTTTACAAGGGAGCTATTTTTTAAAAAAAATTAATTAAATTACATTGATTTTTTAGAAAACATTAGAATGTCTGAGGTGGAAAGCAAAACCTACCACCACCTCAACAAATTAAGTCACTTGTGAGTCTGGTCTTGGTGAAAAGTGACTGAGCAGAATTCTGTTGAATGAAATATTAAACTGCCTTCTCTCTTTTTATTCCTACACACACACACACACACACCTCTTAGCAAAGAAATATGGTTGTTATATGATAACAAATATATAAGGGGAAGGGTAGATAAGGAGAAAAGCATAAACTTGAAAAATGTGACTGGATTTTATTTGGGTACTTATATATTTTCCCACTCCTAAGAGATTAGTTTGAAATACAGAAAAAATCTTCTGAATACTTTATGATGCCTTTAACTTTATGCAGCTGCAATCCTCTACATTTATACCAGGGAGTGAGATATGTAGTAATATAGTGTTGAATATAGTGTCCTACAGAGAGTAAACTATGAGTACTTACTTCTGAATAAATGTGTACAGTTCTGTTCAATTTCGTACACTTGGCAGAAGTGTTCCATAGTGGACAGGAAGAACTATATTTTGCAAAGTCCACATGTTCTGTATATTAGAGGGTTTTTTTTTTTAAAAAAAAATCACAGTTATCTCTCCCCTAACCCTGCTTCTCTGTACATAGCCCAGTCCAAATCTTTAATAATAATAATACTTTTGTAATGTTTAATTTTGGCACCACTGGCCTCCAGCGGTGGAGCAAGGAAGGAGAAAAAATGAGAGGCAAATCTGGAATACAAATGAAAATTGTAAAAAAAAATGGTACCTTCCAAAAGAAAAGAAAAGAAAAGAAAATCAAGAAAGAAAGAAAATAAGTAGTTTATTGGGATTTTTTAAAAAAAACTACGTTTAAACCGTGCTGCCGCGAGGCACTTCTGAAAAAAGGAAGTAGTTTCGGAGGCTCACCCGGGATTGGCCACAATAAAGCGATTCTCGCCGAGTTTTCTCGACCTGGAGTGGAAAATCTCGATTCCCGGAAAAAGGTTCCCTCTGTCTTTGTGGGCCTCTAGCAATAAATGCACAAATTCAGGGGCGTCGTTTCTCCTAGGACTCTCCACTCGTCCAGTGAAAGGCCCCTTTTCTTATGTGTACCCAGTTTCTGTTCCTATTTACTGTTTTCCTTCTTCGTTTGAGCCACAGTATCAATGTCTCAGGAAAATGAAGCGGAGTTAAGGAGGCGATCTTAAACGCAAACCGGATTGTAGGCCTCAAGGCATCGGTCCTGGACTCGGTTACGGAGAGATGTTTGTACATGTTTCGTCTGAAATAGTCTCCACTGAGTTCAGTGTGAATTACTAACGAGTAGGAGTGTGCAGGATTGCGGCCATGGAGTAATTCCCATTGAGCTCAATGGCATCTTCCTTCTACCTACAGTGACAGCTGGGCAGGAGGGCGCTCCAACTGTCCCGGCGTCTATCTGCTCATCTGTCTTATTTGGGTCTCTCTCTGCATAGTCATTAGTTTGAACTTTACCGCCTCTCGGGAGGTAGGTAGGATTCCTACGCTGAAGATATATCAGATCCTTCTCCGTGTGTAAGATAATGGGAACTTTATTGATGACACTCAAGATTCACTGCTTAAATCAAAATGGAAATCTTATTGACCTCGTTGTTTGGCGGTGGGGGAGAGAGGCGGGACACCCGAGACTTTTCTAACAGGGCACGGGTTTCTTGTGGTTTTTCGTCCCGTGCATTTGCCATTAAACTATAAATTGTCATTCACATCGATTAACATTTTCTATTTATTACGTGCATAACAGCCCAGATCCTCTGTTTGCATGCCCGAGACCCTAGGCACGGTTAGATCCAAAAAGAATACAACAGGAAGCTTTTCCTTCCCAGGACCAAATTATTGATCGGCCTCTCATCCTTGCCAGCCGCATCTGGATTCTGCGTTTTCATTATTTATGTTATAGATCAGTATCATGTAATACCCTCCCACTGGCAGAAAGTTAAAGATATATAGATATGTATATTTCTGCATGCATACGTGTGTATCTATATACAGATACACGAAAATATGTGTATATAACAATACATGCTCGTTTACATGAACACACACGCACACGCGCACACACGCACACATACGTGCTTACGCAACATGTATACGCCATAATATTTTTTAAAATCAGTTTTAGAGGAAAAAAGCTTGCTGAACCTTAGTATGCACTATTTCTTCAGTAACAGTTGACTTATTCCTTTTTAGTTACACATCTACACTGCGGTGGGTATTAGAAATATTAACTATTGCTATTAAAATCGAATGGCTGCATTTTATTGTTGTGATTACTATTACTTGTAGTAGAATTTATTGCAGTCTTTAACAAGTAAGACTGACCACATACTGTTTTGAAGTCAGGCCATTAGTCATGAATGAATCATTTAAGGAATCGTACTGTGTAGGGGCCAGGCTGAACCACTTAATCAACTTTAAAATAGTAAATAGTTCCTCTTTAACCTAGATTCGAGATCCAAGCTTTTTAGGAATGGCCAACTAGGAGATCGGATAAATAGCATGTTATCTGTATGCCAGTTTAGTTTTCAGGATAAATTTTATAGCTCAATGGGGCGAAATTCGAAGGAGTTAAAAAATATTAGAACCTCCTGTTAACAATATCACAAAATATCGTCAGTTTAAATAAAGATAATGAATTCGAGTAAACCTCTGCACTAGTTTTTTTTTCCTTTTAAATCCCCGCTCTCAAGCATAACAGCTCCAGTAGGCCATAAATCAAAGATCCATCCATCAATCCTATTTATAAATTAAGCCAATCGATGCAGTTCAACCAGTTACACATCGTACCCCTGGCCCGCCCGGGAGTCCTGTTGCCTCAGGGCAGGAAACGGACGCTCCACACCAAGCCGGTAGCTCGGTTTGGGATAGAGAGAGAGAGAGAGAGCGAGAGACAGAGAGAGAAATGGGCCAGAAGAGGAAGCGCCGGAGGGAGCCGATAGCTTGCGCGATGTAAAGCAGGAGGGAAGGCGAGCCCCGTTCCCCAGTCTCTCACTCACCTGTGAACCTGTCCTTCGTGTACCGCCTGTTGCTCTCCATCCAGGGAAAAGTCAGCCCCGTGAGGTTGTTCACGGAGGGCACGGTGGGCAGGGCGGTGGAGAGAGGCTGGTGGACGGTTCCGGCCAGCGGTCGGTGCGCCGGGACCCGGATCACGCCCCCGGCCGAATTGAGGTTATTTCCGTTCATGGCCCCGACCCCGAGGTTCATGTTGTAAGAGCCCGCTAGCGAAGCCATGCTGCAAGCCCCGCCGTTGTTGTAACCCGCAGCTGAGGAGGAGCCGCCGCCGCCGCCGCCTCCTCCGGTGGCCGTGCCGTAGTGGCCGGGCATGGTGTTGTAAGCGCTGCTCACCACGCATCCTCCCAGGCCGTAGTCCACCGCCGCGTCCTGCAGCCGCGCGTTGGAGATCATGCAGCTGCCTTGGTCCGGGTTATTGAGGATCTGGTCGATGCCGAAGCTGATGGGCTCCGCGTGGCTCTGGTGGAGGTGGTGCGCCCCTAAGTGATCCATGGTGGGCCGAGAGCCACCCCAAAAAAAGGGTGACTTCCCCCCCCTCCACCACCACCACCTCCTTATTCCGAGCTAGAGACTTTTTTAAAAATACGCTCCGCTTTGCTGGTCTCGCTTCACTTGATCCCAAAGAGGGGGGAAAGGAAGATGCAAGCGGAGGAAGGAAAAGCTGGGGGAGGGGGAGAGGGGGGGAGCGAGCGCGCCCGTGGGCTCCCTCTCTCGCCTTGCTGCAAGGGCATCAATCATGTTAGCCAAGAGCCCGGCGCTACTAGGCCCTGCTCCTCCATTGGCTGGAGCCCTGAGGAGGAGGAGGATGAATGACAGCCGAGGAAAGAAAGAGAGAGAGCCAGCGAGTGAGCAGCAGCACAGGAGTTTCTCTCCCAGTTAAACCCGAACGGGGAGCCCTGCCAGGCACCCGGGGACCTTATAAAGTCAAATCATCCACGCGAGGGAGGCAGAGCCGGGCTGCTCCAGTTGGCGGCCCTGAAATTGACTAGCGCCTCGAACTCTTTGATCTGTTCCAGTACCCCTCTCGTGCTGCGCATTGTTATGGCTCCGCGTTCTGGATCCATGGAGGAAAATAAAGGAGCTTCTCCAGCCACATAGGGAACATAAAGAGGCGCTTCCCGATCCTTTCTAAAATGCTGTTCCACAAACTGTGGGCACAGTGAAGGCTGAAGTGCAATTACCCGTTGACCCAGTTCATGGTCTCCAAATGAGACTCAGACGAAGTTAGCACTAAACGAGCAAGGAAGGAGTGGAAAGCGTGATGATGTGGAGGACAGGAGAGCTCACTCTTTTTTAAGTTGATAAAAATATTTCCGGTGGATCCATTGTAAAACTTACCAAGGGATATAACGATGATTTAAGGAATGGGAAATCACGTGAAAGCTTGGGATCCAACATCCTAAATTTATCTTGAATCTCTGGGGGGGGGGAGATACCTGTCTCACTTAAGGTTACAGTACTGCATTTCTCTTCCACATGTCCTGCGCCCTACATTTTAATTTAACATTAATATGCTTTTAAAACTGGCTGGTTAGGGTTGGCAGTTCAAACACCGATTTTCTGCTTGTGCTTCTCCGGTAAATCAGATGGAAAGAAGACAACAGTTGAGCATTCTAAAGGATGCGTCTTCACACTGTTTATAACAGAGAGAAATTTCAGATTGCCTTTATTCCATCAAAATGTATGGGCAACTAGAGTCAAAATTTATCATCGTACCTTTACAAAGCTCTTTCCCTCGGCATACAGTACAGGGATTAAAAGGCAACGGGACCGTCCCTGCCCTCTGAATTGCAATCTAACAGACAACAGATACGAGAGGAAAGGAGTGCTGAGGAAAGAGGGAGAAAGTAAACCCATTCAGGTTCAGTTTCTGCACTTACATAATCTCAACGGTATCATCTGAGCTGAATTGTTGAACCTCACCAGTATCGGCACCGCAATCCTGCGAGCCTTAAACCTCCAAACAGTGGCAAAGGTCACGTTGTTTTTTCCAATCCGCTGCACAGTCCCACTGGAAAATATGGAACTCTGTCGATTTATTTAAATTGATAAATGACTTCTGCTGATTTCAGCAAGACATATTTCCATGCAATATATGTATTTAGGGTGGCGGCGGTAAGCTCTCTATCTTTTGCTTCACTTGCCACTAGAGAGTTTGGTTTGCTCGCATTTCTTTCTGTGCCCCGGCAGCGGATGCTCGAATTGGGGCCAATGAAACGCTCTTGCCGTTGATGATCTTATGCAAGCCATTCCTCTCCTCCTCCTCGTCCTCACACCTTTTAGCCAGCCTCATGGGGCTGCAGGTTCAGAAATTCCCCTCCCCTTCATCCTTCCTCTGTTCCACTAACTCCAGCAATCCCGGAGGTTTACGCTCCGGACCCGAAGGGACTCGCATTTGTTCATCCCTATCTATTAATATCGTATGCTGATGTAGCATTTTCAACGGATGGGCTTGTGATTGAGCTGGGCTCCCCTGAGCTTTTGGGCAAGGACTGGTTGGCGGCGCGAGGAGGCCGCGTCACTTCCGGGACATTTGTGCCGAAGTCTTTGGCTGAACCAGGCGAAAACTCCGAACCAGCGAAGGAAATGTCTTCAGAACTCCACTGCCAGCTTCGCACTCTCTCCAAGTGCCCAGGGGAAAACCCTTGGAGCCTGATGCCAAACGAAAGAGAGCAAAAATGAGACCCCAAATTCCACTTTCCAAGGCTTTTCCCTGTCCCAACAATTATGAAGGTAGTTACGTTTATGAGATTGTCTCATTGCAGGACTGACGTTGTAGGATTGAGACAGAATTTCCCGTTTTAAACTGTGAGTTCTAGAATTCCCAACCACCCTCCCCGGGGGCGATCATCTGGCGTTCCCCGAAGGGACTGTGGCAAGAACACAAATTTGGAGAAATTTCGTTTAAATCAGAACTCGTCAGAAGTCAAAGTCGTTGGTACTTCCAGTAAAGAACAGAGCAGCTCTGAATTTCAGGAGCCCATTAGATTAATTTTGGAAGAAAATAGACTCTGGTCCGGAAATGGCTACAACCTTCTCACAAACTGTGAAGAAATGAGGATTCGTCTTCTAAACACGTCTCACAAGGGCCTCTGAGCAACTCTGAATGTACTTCAGATTGTTAAACACTGCTGAACATTTCCAAAAGGCATTGTGGACTCCAAAAGGCAACAAACAGCTAAATGTTGGGCACTCTACGTCAGAAACTGCCCCGCTGAGTTCGGTTGCCCTCGCCCCCAGCTCAGAACACATGGGTTTGCTTTCTGTGAATCTCACAATTACGACCAGAAGTTTGGATTTGTAGCGAGAGGAACTATTTTCATTTCCCTAGCCATTTTTTTAAAATCAGCCTGGATTTGGTGGAATTTAGCAGAGGGTTATTAGATGACAGCTCCCTGGCTTGGTATGTGGTTGGGAGTGCGATTCCTCACTGTGCATCCTAGAAGAGCCAGCCTGTGAGGCCTTTGGCAAGATGAATAGTCCCAGAACGTCCCAGAACACACTTCTGTCTGTTCTCTATGTAGAAAACCCTGAGGAGGGTCGCCATAAGTCGGAATTGACTTTTAAAGCACACTACTACTACTACTACTATTACTACTTAATAATAATAATAATAATGATAATGATAATGATGATGATAATAATGATGATGATGATGATGATAATGATAATGATGACAATAATAATAATGATGATGATAATGATGATGATAATAATAATAATAATAATAATAATAATAATAATAATAATAATAATAATAATAATAATAATAATAATAATAATAATAATAATAATAATAATAATCATCCATTTCCTTTCGTTGAGGAGGGAGGAAATCTTGCCTGAACTTATTCTTTTTCTACACCTGTTTGCTGTGGTCCATTAGAAGCAGAATCTCATTCCCGAGCGCGTTTGTCCATCCTTCTTCCATTTTGTCCGTTTATGGACTGGGGGCTGGTTGTCCCTTTCCCATCAGTTGGGAATACATTTCCCTGAGGAAACAACTGCCCGGCTTTTGAAAACGTATAAGCCCACCGGTTTATACGTTTGGCATTAAGTTATCAACGTGGATTGTGTTGTCATAGGGGATCCTGCTTTATAAAGCAGCGGTCCTGTCCCACCTTCCTGAGAATAATCCCCGTTGAACCCAACGGGATTTTCTTCTGAGTAGACATGTATGGAATGGTACTATTCATGAATTACTTGTCACAGAAGCAAGCAATCATTTTTAAGCCACGACGGAAAGTGATTCCTTGCCACAGGTCGAAAAATTCTTTAGGTAATTAATGATAATGATGCTGGTGACGGTCATGATGGTGATAATGATGGTGACGATATCACCAACAACAATTTAGATAGTTTGGTAAAGTATACAAGGCGGCTCAACTTGAATGACAAAATTTCCGGAGCAGCAAGACTATAAACTCGGGGTTAAGTGGAGTAGTTGGAGCCTAGTTTACACCGAATTCCCCTGTGGAGACCTGTTCTTTATCGCCGCCTCAGTGAGAGCAGAAGGAGAGAACAGATTTTGATCGTAGCCCAAGGGATTCAATTACCAATCAGTTTGATCCATTTACATTTTAGCTGAAATTAATTTGTGAACATTAACTGTGTTTGTCCAGTCTGATCCCATCCATGTTTGCTGGAGAAGAAGCCCCGCTGTGTTCAGCGGGCTTGTTCTTACGGAAACGTAACTTTCCCTCCTCTATTTATATCAGCTTTTAAAAGTCATTGATGCAACCACTTTGAGTTATAAATATTTTGCTGCATTTAAACAGAGTCAAGTCCTATCGCGAAAATCAACATACATTTAAATCCACGTATTTGTTATTTGTTAAAACAGAATGTCCTGTCATGTTAAAAGTGTAATCTTTTCCCAAGAATGTGTTTTGAGATACTCAAGTAATAAAACTAATTCTAATTAATTTTACAGCAGGAAGCAGCTCTTCCTTTTCTAAAACTTAGAGCCTGGAGCAACCTCTCCCTTTTCAATCTTTATGACAATCAATACATAACAGACAGTAGAGCGGCTGTCATAGGCTAAAAGGCAGTCCTAAAATGAATGATGGGGAGTAAGTTCTCTGCGTGTTCCAATTTTAATTTTTTAAGCAAAATGTAAGCCATGATGTATTCAGTATTACTCTTGAGGGGGGCGGAGTTAAATTCCATCATACCAAAAGAACTATAAAACATTCATCTCTCTCCTTTGTCCTCCCTTCTTATTTATTTATTTATTTTATTTATTTATTGAATTTATATCCCGCCTATCTAGTCTTCTTCTTCTTCTTCTTCTTCTTCTTCTTCTTCTTCTTCTTCTTCTTCTTCTTCTTCTTCTTCTTCTTCTTCTTCTTCTTCTTCTTCTTCCCCCCCCTTCCCCCACCCCCAGAACTTTTGGCTGTTTGAAATTGACCAGACCCGGTGGCAGTTTCAAGGAGCTAAAGGATTTCAGATTGAAATGATTGAATGAAACGGCCCATTTCGTCTGCTAAATTAGCACGTCAACAAGTGAATGACTGAGAAGATAAGACAGCTATAAAGGAAAGATTTACTTTCGGAATACCAAACTGGCACAATCAGAGCGTTCTCTGATTACGGTTTGTGAGATAAAATATCTCAATATTTTCGTTCTCGCTGAAACGAAGCTAGGGTTATGCGTGTCCCGGAGAGACAGAGTAGGCGGGAGGCAGAAATGTGCCCTCGGTGAAGAGAAGGCGCGCGTGTGTATGTGCGTGTAGACGACAGACGGAGGACTCTGTAACCCACAAACACTCCATGGGTCTATGTGTGCCATTTCCCCCCTCCTGCCCTCCGAACCTCCTTGAAATCCACAACTGCACCTCCAATTCGACCGCGTTTTCATCCCATTTCGGCTTCCAAAAAAAGGACCCAATAACACTGTCAGGGTGTCTGGTTTTTATCCCCTCCCCCCTTTTCCATCTGGAGCTGAAGTAGTGGTACTCGACATCGCACCCTTACCCTTTGGGGTCCATAATTCTACAGGCGAAGATTGGTTCTGTTTTCTTCTGCTTTCTTGACGAGCCAGCTCTGAAGTTGTCAGGATGTCCCGGAAGGGATAGGCCGCCATAAATTTCGCGTGATTAATCGTCAAGGGCAAATTTTAACCAAACGCGTGTGCGCTGGTTTGCTCGTTTTCTGCCATTGCCCGGTACCATCGAATTAACGGAGGAATTTATGGCGAAGGTGGATCCGTCGACGGCCTCACCGCGTATCCACATGACGGCGATAAGGAGCCTAGGCTGAATTTCAAGGCTACAATTTTAAACTAACTTAACGACGTTAATTGTTTAGAGGGAAAGGTTTTGGAATGAGCTCAGTAGGGTTTATTTCCGAGTAGACGTGTTATTAATTTGTTTATTAGGCAGTGTGAGAGGAAGAAAGTGAGCAGCCCAAGGTTAACCAGTGAGGTTCACGGCTCAGCAGGGACTTGATCCTCGATCTCTCAAGTTTCGTTTCATTGCCCTAACCAGCACCACACCCCCTTGCTTCTATGCAGGATTAAACTGTGTTTTGCTTTTCCTTGGGAAGATTATCTTTCTCTTTCTAAAGCTTTCCTTTCCCACTTTATACATGCAGTCAATCAAAATGGAAGGTGGTAGAATCTTGAAGGGGGCGAACAGAAGATCCCCTTCTTTAACAATGCTAGACTTGGGGAAAAAATTACGAACAAACACACACCTGCAGGCAAAAAACTCCTGTAACAACTTTGGGCTTAATCAGGCATACATATACACACACGAGTAAGACCTTTAAACCTGGCATATTGCATGATGTGGTATCGTCCATAGCACTACCGTAGCTGGGATTCTCCCACCTCACCCTTTTGCAGGTGTCGGTCAGGGCGCAAGGTGGTTTGATGAAGAGTTTGTGCCAGAGCAAACCAGAAATCAGAAGCCTGCTTTCACGATCCAGCCTCTTCCTGGCCCTTCCATTCACCCGCGCCATCCATCGGTGCTATGGTTGCTTCCAGTGATTTATTGCCTGTTACTATTCAGCGTCCCAGACAATTCACAACATTGCTCACTTTAGGTGTTGGCTTTCATCGGAACCCTCATCTCTCTCTCTCTCTCTCTCTCTCTCTCTCTCTCTCTCTGTTTCAAGCCTTTTCCTCCTCTCGCGAGCACTAATTGGGCGAGCAATTGACATAAGTTAATAACGGTGTAAGAAAAATGTCTCCGAGCTGGTGGCCAAATGAGGAGTGCATTATGGCGAATTGATTTGGGACGCCCGGGGGCCTGGCTTATTTAACAGCAAGCATTAAAGTATTAATATTTTAGATGGGATCCGAGTCTATATTTTTTTTATGTCGAGCAATTGACGGGCATGAAACTTTAATGAAAAGATCTGCTGGCCAGCTTTAGAAGGCTTCTCAGCCCAAAGGAGCAGCTACCATTAGCACCAAAGTAAAGGGAGGGGACACAAGGAGGGAGATAAAAGTAGCACTTTCCCTAACAGGTAAATAATTAAAAAGAAACGCTAGCCTACCAGGTCAGGGGGATTATTTAGAGCCGGGAGCCATTACCATGCAGACATAAAAATGCAACCCTGGTGGGGCCGGGGGGGGGGGTTGAGAGGGAGAGAAGCGCACCCACCGCGCTCACTTCCAAACTGCACGGTATCTTTTTGAAGAAAGATTTGTTGGGGGAAATCGTCGGGCAGGATTTAATTCCACGCGAGTGTAAAATGCCAGCGCAGGCAAAGCCGTCGTTCTTCTTCCGCCTCCGCCTTTACCGTAGGAAGCGAGAGTCAAGTTTGTTTTGTGCTGCCAAATAACTCCGAATTATTCCTTCATTTACTTATTTTGGAAATCGTGAGATAAAATCTAGAGAGGAAAGAAAAGAAGATAATTTTTATAAAGAAAAGAAATATGTGACTAGTGTATATATGATATATTTTATATTTATGTCTGTGTTTCGTAATAATCTTTGAACTAACTTGCGAACATCTCCATAATTTAGGTTCTGATCGTTCTATAGCATCTTTGGAGATTAGATTCCATGGAAGTTTGTTCAAAGGAATACAATGAGTTCAGAGGGACATAAATAGGCAACGGACTTAAAAGCGAGGGAAAGGTTCTCCCTTTTTTGTGAAGAGGTAGTGTTATCGTTTACCTTCATGCACAAACTTTGTTGTTGTTTTTGATTTATTACCACTACAAAGTTATTGGGACTGATAGGATGAATCACTGGATCAGTAGGGGTAATGGATTAGCTCGTTGAATGTGTGGAATAGAGACTACAAATCCAGTATGAATATATATAGATTGTGCTTCTTTGAAAGCCTGCTGAGAAATGAAGGTCTCTTAGTACAACATTTTGTACATCTTCATGTAGCCAAAGGATTTCTACAGTGAATTTTTTTCTCAGAGGAGAGCTCATTGAGTTGAATAGAACTTATCTCCAGGTAAGTGGATATAGGTTTGCATGTACAGTAAACGATTTTTTTTAAAAAAAAATATGTTTCTAAGGATTTTCCACACTGCAATCTTCATTAAAATAGTTCTTAAAAGTATCCTTGATGTTGAGATCATTCTATCGATTTAAAGCAATAAACGTACTAAATGAATAAGTTAAATTAGTTAGCGCCAACTAGCCAGAGCAGAAACAGATTTTTTGACTAAAACTATTCTGACAAAAAGTTTTACATCACTATCCGAAAACTACTATTATTATCATCATAATTATTAATGAGAATTCCAATATGTCAAAAAGAGATCTATAGTCCATTATTCTGCACCCACACAGTTGTCTGAAATCCATTTTAGATGATTTTCAAAATACGGACATTTAAGTTATGCATCTTTCAAAATGCATAGCAGTTTTTAAAAAGAGAAACCCACTCCACTATAAATATCTTCTATTTATAAGGATGCTTTTATTCCCAGTTGGTCATGGGATCCCCTACCCCCATTTTTCCTCCCCTCCCCCCAGGCTATATAGAATAACAGGCCTTCACCAGATGGTCTTTCGCTTTGCCGCTGCTAAGTGATAGAGAGAGCATATTACTAGGAAGCCAGCATCTGTTCAGGCTTCAAATCTTCCCCACCTCTCCCACCCGAATCCAAAAACCCCTTCGGAGTATCCTCAAGTGTCCCAACGAATAACGCACACGCACACGCACACACGCACACACGCACAGAGAGAGAGAGAGAGAGAGAGAGAGAGAGAGAGAGACTGCCAACCAGGTCTTAAGTGCCAAATAAATATTTACAAGGATGTTGTGGTCCGTGTCAATTCCAATTTAAAAGAAACGACCCTCAAACCGCTCATTGTAGATTTATCACAGCTTGTCTCGTCCAAGCGGCCAGATGAGTCCGACGGCGGGAACGGGAGGAAACGTGGCAGAGAAAAGAAAAAGAAAAGAAAAGGTCAATAAATCTCTGTGCTCTGTTTTCTCTATTTCACCACAGGCAATCCTACCCATTTTCACTTGTTTTTTTTTTTTTTAAGTATTCAATTTTGAGCGCTAAGTTTGTCACATAACGAAAGGGGTTGGATGATTTAGAAAACGGGCTGGAGGAGGGCGGGCGGTTTACATACGGTACATGCTTCCACCCGTTGACGAGTTCTCCCACATCAGGTGGGAGATTGTCCATTTTTGTCTTCTTACGCGCCTTCACTTGACCGCAGCAGGATAAGAGTGTTCGGAGTATGACTAGATCAGGTGAGATATTTCTATGGTGATGGAAATAATACGTGCTTCAAGTTCCACGTGGCTATTCACTAGGCAAACATTTCGATCTGAAGTTCAGTCCTCTGGATATTTGCGTGGAAGAAAGACGCAATATGTACATACAGAAGGGAGACGCCATCCAAAATCCACGTTTCATATCAGGGTGATACTTCTGTCAGGCAAAAGAAAAGAAAAATACACCAAATTACAGTATATGCAATGTCAGAGAAGGGAGTAGTCTAATAAAGGTATTTCCCTGGTAAGACTCGGGGGAACTTCGCTTCAGATCCCTATTCAGCCATGGGAACTCAATCCGGGCGGGTGGTACTCATAAAGCCACTCCTTAAATGTCTCATACCTCTTGGAAACCCAACTGACGCCACCATACACAGGGTCTTGATGAAGATATAAATACAGATAACGACTGAAACCAAACAGGGGGTCTGGCCTGAGCAATAAGTCACGTTTTGTTGTTATTATGTGCCGTCAGATCGGAACCAACTTATAGAGACCCTAAAAAGGTTTTCGAGGTGAGATGTTTGAGGTTTTCATTGTTTTACTAGTTCCACACCCCCGTGGTCTTCTATGGATTCGAACCCAGGCCTCCTGAGTCCTAGTCCGTCACTATCTACTACACCACATTTTCGCTACAGGTCGCAGGACAGGGGAGCCTGGATGGGCTCAGGTGTTTCACGTGTTTCTTAAAAATCTGCATTTCAAAGGCATCGTGAGCTAAGTCTCCACACTAAGTTTCCCCAAATCGCTCGCTCATCGAGATACAGGGAAATTTCCTTTCTCCGACTACAACTTCCCCGATACTCCAGCCAGCACAGCTTAAGGAGCACAATCTTTGTGGGCTTGTGACTGCCAGGAAATCCATTTTCCTGTAGGAGTAAAGCGTTTCTGCAGCAGGCGCAGATTTTTCAGGACACTCCTGCTCTAGTCAGATCGCCCTTTCCCTTCATGCAGGGCTCGAGAGCAGAAGTTCAACAGGGTCCGCTTTTTCACGCGATGGATTTTCCAAGTAGGGAAAAGTCCAGCCTGTTGAATTTCTGCCTTGCAGCACAGAAGAGAACAACCGGCGTTCTTCTCTAACCGAAACACGGCGGTGCCCGCTTACACCACCTCAGCTCTGACAGTGGCATTTCCTCAACTCCTCCTTAAAGAAAAGGGGCCTGATTCCCTTTCCTCGTCTACCAGGATCTTCCGGTGCCGTCTCTTCCTTCCTTCCTTCCGTGCCGCGTCTCCACAGGCGATCGGGTTTCCCCCGCTGCCCCCGCCCTACCTGCCTAAACTTCTTGACTTCTGAACTCTTTAGGGAACCTGCCGGCGCCAGTTCCATCATCCAAAGTCCTTGTGGTTTGGGCGAGCAGAAGCGTTTGGAGCGAGAGGAAGGAGAGGATGACGGGCTGCTCGCTCCAAGGAAAAGAAAGCCCGCCCCCACCCTCGGCCCCAGTTCTGTCCGCTCCAGGGCTTAATTGCCCTCCCAGAGGCTGCAGTTTGTGTGTGGGGGGGGTGGGGGTGGCTCTCCCCCCCTCTCTCTCTTTCTCTCTCTCTCTCTGCATATTGTAAGGGGATGCTGAGGATCTCCGGAAAGGCAGGCATTCCATGGCCCCTCAAAAGTGCAGTCAGAGCAGAATTTTGGAAGTTTCTTTTGAAACTTTTTTGTCTGCTGCCCTGGCTATGCTGAATAAGGCGCTCTGAGAATCAAGATCCAAAAAAAAGGAACTTGTCCAAGCTTTAAACTAGAGCTCCCTCCAAGTGAAAAGAGGGTGCCCAAAGAGGGACAACCCCACAACTGGGCAAAGTGTGGGTCTCTGTGGACTTGGAGTGCTATAGCAGAGAAGCATACCATATTTAGTGTATCATTCAACTATTGTTTTGATCCAGACTGGACACTGTGAATGACCTACTACAACCAATAGAACTTCAGTTAGCCGTAAGTAGTGTTCATCAATGTCAGTGAGTCTACTGCAAGTATCACAAACCCGAGTCCAATCCTCCTTCCCCTTCTCCTTCTCTTACTATTGCTGCTGCTACCAACTAAGAGAGGCACTTATCGGATGTTTTGCCTCAGGTTCCAGATTAACTTGGTCATGTTCAATTCTGTGGGTCCTGACCAGGAGAGAGGGGTTTCTACACATTGTTGTGCCCCTGACCAGTACCAGAAGGACCTACTACATGAAAAGGCGGCTTTTCTCTCATGGGACTTCATCTCAGGCTTCATACTTCATGTTGAGAGATGTTGTGGGAGGAGGGCCTAAAGGTAAAGGTAAAGGTAAAGGTAAAGGTAAAGGTTCCCCTTGACAATTTTTGTCCAGTCGTGTCCGACTCTAGGGGGCGGCGCTCATCCCGCTCTTCAAGCCATAGAGCCAGCGTTTTGTCCGAAGACAATCTTTCCGTGGTCACATGGCCAGTGTGATTTAGACACGGAACGCTGTTTACCTTCCCACCGAGATGGTACCTATTTACCTACTCGCATTTGCATGCTTTCGAACCGCTAGGTTGGCGGGAGCTGGGACAAGCAACGGGCACTCACTCCGTCGCGTGGATTCGATCTTACGACTGCTTGGTCTTCTGACCCTGCAGCACAGGCTTCTGCGGTTTAGCCCACAGCGCCACCACGTCCCTTGGGGGGAGGGCCTACTCTGCAGAAACTCCTTGTAGACCCTTTCATCATCGTCGTCGTCGTTTAGTCGTGTCCGACTCTTCATGACCTCATGGACCAGAGCACGCCAGGCCCTCCTATCTTCCACTGCCTCCCGTAGTTGTGTCAATTTCATGTTGGTTGCTTCACAATTTAGCAAGGTCCAAAATTTGATGTTAAAAAGTGTGCTTTCAAATGGTACCCACCCCATACACACAAAATACCATTTATAACACATTGATTTTAATTGTATTTTGAGACCTGTTCACAGTTCTGATATGCTAGACACACAATGGCTTCAAATCCCCTCATTCTGAACTGGGGTCAGTGTGTAGGTGGGCACAGGTGGAATGGATCCCCATTTTGGACAGGTATGGGAGGGGGAAGACTATGAAACCTTTGCCTTGATCCTCTCCTAGACATCTCCAGTTAAGAATGAACAGGGTGGGGACTGTACCTCAATTAACTTACCGAAATGAATGGAGTGGAAATAGATTACATCCATATATTCAGAAGCATGTCTGAGTTAGTTTCCGTAGACTGTGCATCTGAACTCACATTCCTATCCTTATTCTTCCACAGCTAATCCATATGGACAACCAGAATGGTGTGGCGGTGGCATAAGACCCTTGCCAAAATAAAGGAGAGACCTTCTCTCTTCTTCTCTTCACCTCACCCGACCACCCCATTAACAGTTTCAGACATCCTTTTCAAAGAGATGCAAAGATTATGGAAAAACATGCACACTTCATGAGGGAGGGGGATAAATACTCATAACAACAAATGTAGTAAATATTTTGTATTGCTATAGTGCTTTGAAGTTATCAAACAATTTTACATGCATTAACTTGCTGAGACCTTGTAGGTTAAGACATCGTTCCTTTCCCACAGATTGTAGCTGGGAGGGCTACAGGTGAGCATCCAGACAATTCATGGCATGACAATAGGGAGGAGACACAAACTGAGTTGTTGCTCAGTTTCGTAGCATGAATATTATACTAGCTCTCAAAATGCATGTCCCCTCTTTTGGGCTGAGTACTTCATATGTGTGCTTGATTGTCTCTCAATTCCTTTTTTTTCCCCTGTTGTTGTCTATATATGTCATCATTGTCCTGTCCCATTCATGGTGACCCTAGCAGAACTTTCCAGGTATGCAAGATATTCAAAGAGTAGTTTACGGTCACCATCCCCTATTGCAGTGGTCCCCAACCTTGGGCCTCCAGATGTTCTTGGACTTCAACTCCAGATGTTCTTGGACTTGAACTCCCAGAAATCTGGTGGTGAAGGCTTCTGGGAGTTGTAGTCCAAGAACATCTGGAGGCCCAAGGTTGGGGGCCACTGCCCTAGTGAGTTTCAATGGCCAAATGGAGGTTGAACGCAGGCCTCCTGAATCACAGTCCAGCAATCTATTTTTTTATTTTTTATTTTTTTATTATTATTTATTTATTTATTTATTTATTTATTTATTTATTTATTTATTTATTTATTTATTTATTTATTTATACCCCGCCTATCTGGTCAAATGACCACTCTAGGCGGCTATTCACCTCAGCACACTGGAAGTGTTTTCTATTGTAACCAGCTTTTAATCTTCAGTGCATGTGGAATATCATGAAACAAAGCACCAATAAATAAATAAATAAATAAATAAATAAATAAATAGATGATAGATAGATAGATAGATAGATAGATAGATAGATAGATAGATAGATAGATAGATAGATAGATAGATAGATAGATAGATAGATAGATAGATAGATAGATAGATAGATAGATAGATAAAAGAGCAAAACCACCACTCCTCCCCAAACCACCACTCCTTCCCATATATATACTTTCAAAAGTTCTTTCCTTCTTAGAGTGATGTAGGAAGAATCTTCTGGAAGAATCCCATTTTTCGGTGCCTCTCCATAAATGTCCCATGGGGTGTTTGAATGGTAGAGTGGGCTGTTTCTCTCACCTTCCCCAGAAGTTCACTCCCTGTCTTCTCTCCTCAGTCCTTTCTCACCTTACCTCAGTCCTTTTGTTGTTGTTGTCAACATCTCTTTTTCAAATGTGGCTCATGCTGCCACACCACCCTGTCTTTTCCCAACAATGTGCTTCATCTAGGCCCAAGCTTAGGCATCTAGCTCAGGACAGCCTTTTCTATAAAATATATTTTCTAAACAAATCTTAGTAACTTTTGCTTTCCTTTAAGCTCAACCTCTGACTGGTTTGTTGCTCCATGGAACAGACAACAAAGGTGGGTTTAAAAGCCTACAGAAAACTCAATGCTAAACAAAGGGATCTCCTAACAGAGCAATCCCACATATAATTTTTAATTGAACTAGGACTCAGGCCTGAGTTCATGTCCCTGCTCAATCATGACAACTCATTGGGAATATTAAACTGGTAAAGCCACCCCTTAAATATCTCATTGATCTTGTGAGCCCTTCTAGGGTTGTTATAAGCTGGTTTCAACTTGTTGGAACACAACCGCAACCAGCCTCACTCTTTGCCTCACTACTGATCAGGGACTATATTGCTTTTCCTGACAAGTGGTGTAGCACATCCAGTAAGAGCATTTTTCATTATTTTTGCCTCTAGAGATAGCTTAGGCTTCATTTGATCTAGGATCCACTTGTTCATCTTTCTGGCAGTCCAGGGTATCCATAAAGATTTCCTCCAGCACTATGTTTCAAATGAATGCATTTTTCCCTGTCAGCTTTCTTTACAGTCGAGTTTTCACATCCATACATGGTGATAAGAAATACCAGAGTGTGAATGATTTTGGTCTTAGTCTCCAGTGACACTTCCTTATACAGTGGTGCCCCGCTTGACGATGATAATCCGTTCCAGAAAAATCGCTGTTAAGCGATATTGTCAAGCGAAAAAAAAACCCATTGGAATGCATTGAAAACTGGTCAATGCGTTCCATTGGGGTAATACCTCATCGTCCAGCGAAGACTGCCCATAAAGAACCACCGATCAGCTGTTAAAAATCACTGTCTTCCAAGCAGGGGTCCAGAAAGCAGCCATTTTGCGAAGGGAGAGAAGCCATTTTGCGGAACCGGAAATATCGTCGTATAGCGAACAAATGGTTCGCGAAGCAGGCTCCTAATCAATGTAATGCAAAAAAAACCCATTGGAACAATTGTTTTGCGATCGTAATAGTGATCACAAAAATGTCATCGTTAAGCAATTTTGACGTCATGCGGGGTAAGCGTATAGCAGGGCACCACTGAACTTAATGATCTTTTCTTATCCCTTCATCACTGTTTATCTGAGTCTCTGCCCTCTTCTGATTTCTTGGCTGCACTCTCCATTTTGATTCATTGAACCAAAGTATACAGTATCTCTCACTACCATGGATCCCTCTAAGGTACATGGCTATGCGCGTGCAACACTGCCTCCCTCTGTGCAATTTTCCTCCTCCTCCCCACAGCTCTTTTGGTTCTGGTCTGTGAGACAGAATCACGTGCACATGCAGAGAAGACGTCACACACGAGAGAGGTGGAGCCCCACCCAGTGGGATTGAAAACTAGAGAGCAGGTTGCTCACTACTTCAGTTTCTTCACTGTGAAGTTTAAAGTTACATAGTTTTTCTGCATTCATGATTGTTGTCTTCTTCATCTCCAACTGCAGTCCTGCTTTGGCACTTTCTTCTTTCACTTTCATTAAAAATAGTTTCAAGTCATTGCTGCTTTCTGCTGGTAAAATGGTAGAATATCCTAAATTATTGATGTTTCTACTACAAGTTTTCACTCCTCCTTCAGCTGAATCAAGTCTGGCTTTCCATATGGTATGTTCTATATACAGATTGAAGAACTGCATGGATAAAATGTGCCCAAACCATTTTGTCTCATCATATGCTGTCCAATACAGAATATGCATACAGATTACACCCATTTCATTCAGAACAAGCCGGACTGATCTTCTTCTGAAATTGTTTTGTTGCAATCTAGTAAAAAAAGCATGCTGCTTATATACCATCCTATAGCACTTAAAGCACTCTCTGGATGGTCTACAATTTATGTAAGTACACATTGCTCTCCCCCCCCCCTTGCTGCAAGCTGGGTACTCAATTTACTGACCTCAGAAGGACAGAAGGCTGAGTGAACCTTGAGCCAGCTACTTCCAATGGAACTAAGGCCATGAACAGAGTTTGGGCTGCAGTACAGCAGTTTAACCATTGTGCCACAAGGCTCATATGAGCCCGTGGATATCTGGGATATTATCTCAAGTGTCTATCCAGCTTGAGCATGAGGCATTTCTCACTCCATGTAAAGCAAAAGCTTTTGTAGCAACACCTTGAGAATCACTTTGCTTACACGGGAAATTAAAGCAACGATCTATAGCAATCTCCAAATTGAAAGGGGAAAAAAATAAGATAAAAACCCAGTCAGCTTATTGTTCCACATCTTGTCAGCACATCTGTTTGGCTTCCTGATTCAACTGACATTTTGATTTGCCTTTAGATCTGAGCTTCCATATATTAATTTGGGCAGATTTTGAAATTATTGTAAATGATAATAGTGTTCAGGCTGTGAGGTAATATCTGCATAAGTGTTTTTAAACAGAGATCCTCTGTATTCTACCACTACCTTCCTCACCCCCACCCCTTTTTTCATTACCTTAAACTAACTATTTCAGCCAAGGTTGTATCACTAGAGGCTGGTCTGGGTTGATTGTTGAATTATGACATCAAATCAAAGTGGTTTAGAAGAAAGGTTTGGGACTGGGTAACTCCTCATCACGGAAGGAAAACTAACATGATTGTTGACAAATTTGTGCCAATATGATTGACCTTTCCTAATAACACAATTGTCTTGTTTGAGTGCACAGCTCTTTAAACTGGCTCAAAACCAAATAGCAAACTGATTGGTTAATAATGGCTGCACTTCCAGCAGAACATTTCCTTATCATTATTTATATTGTATCTTTAGATTAGGATTTGGAGCACAGGAAGGGTTTAAAGAGAATCATGCTCACTATCTGGCTTCAGGCTAAAATATGTGCTGCATATAATGCAGCTGTCTTTCTCATTTTTCTGGCACTTCCTTTTTAAAAAATGAAAGGAACTTCTGAAGCCTGTAACTAGAAGTGCTTCACAAAAGGTGGCGAGGGATGAAAGATGGGCAGGGCTTGGAAAAAAAACTACTTTTTTTGGACTACAACTTCCAGAATCCCTCACCCAACATGTCTATTTCTGACTTCTAAATCGTAAATTATAGTCCACACTTCCAGGTGCTTGATTGTTATCAAAACTGAAAAATGACACCCCAAAGCTGCTGTTTAGAAAACACACAGGGGAGAGATTCTTCTCCTTTATCAATGGGAGCAAGAACAATTTGGGGGTTATGTTTCAATGGGAAAACGCCTGAACATAAAGGGAGAGCATGCACATACACAGACATACACACACACAGTACTGAAACTCTCAGACTATGGAAGAAGCTTTCCATTAAAGCCATTCATTCATTCATTCATTCATTCATTCATTCATTCATTCATTCATTCATTCATTCATTCATTCATTTACTCAGTAAGGGCACTTCCATTCCCTTCATTTTACCTTCACAATGAGAGTGAGGGAGACTGAAAGACAGAGGTTGTACACATGACCTGACTAAGATCACATAATGAACTTCATTAATGGGTGTTTGAATCTGGATTGACTGAAGTGGTGTTATAAGTACTTTCGTCCTCAACATTTAGTAACATGGCCTTTGGCTGCTCTGTTTCCACACTGATGCTAAGGTCATTTCTAGATGTGCTCACTATCAAAATTATTCTATTCTAAAATGAACATTTATCAATATATATTTCTAATGCAATGGCAGATTAAAGTACAAGCCATTCTAACTTTGGGAGTATGCCTCCTAAAAACAGAGAGCTAATACTTTTGATAGAGTCCCAACTTTTCAACTATTTGCCAGAAACCCAAGACCCAGGATAACAAATTCTAGTTTGGCTCAAAGCAGAAACATGTCAGTGACAAACAGATGGGTAGAAAGTGTGTATTTTCATGTATACTTCTTTATAGGACATTAAGCTCGTTAAGTTATACTCCTACAAATGTGGTATGCATAAATACTCTGTTTATTGTTCCAGTGATGCTGATCTCAGGAGCAGATGCAGGCAGTCTATTATTACACAGCCAGTATCCTCTTGATGATTCAACCTTACCTATGGGAGAGCATGTAAGTCCTGACAGCAAACTGCTGCCCATCAACAAGGTGCTGATTGCATTCCTGGGTGTGTAGTCCAGGAACACTATCAGCTCCTTGTTAATGAGCAGCACTCTGCCACCAAGACTTTTATGATTCCCCTTGTTTAAGGGGAAATTGACAATAAGATTCTGGACAGTGCTTGTGCATGCACAGTCCACCTCCCTCTATCTCATGGATATCCCTCTATCCCATGGCAGAAAAGCAGAGTGATAGGTGTAATGTGGTCATATGCAAAAATCAATAGTCTTCCTATTCATCTGGTAATTGTGTAAAACAGCTGGTCCTTGCATGACACATGATGACTGCCAACATCCAGTCCTCAGCATTTGCTTTCCAAGACACAGGAGCCCTACAGACTTTTGCATCTGATCTCTGTAACTAGTTGCAACAGGGCTGCCAACTTTTTTTCTTTCTGGTACTCCTGTGCTTTAATTGTTATATGACAACTTTTTTCCATGTATGGAACTGAACTGATGGGGAAATTTTATGTGCTACAAAATTTCCAATATGTATCTAGCAGTGATTAAAGGCACAGGAGCACTAATAGAAAAATAAATAACTATTTTATGTCAGAATAGAATTTCTTCTTAATTGTATCCTAACCGTTTCAACTCCAGAAGCATGAAACTCCTGAAACACCTTTTTTTCCCTGCCTTGATTTTTTACAGCAAAGGTTTAGGTAACAAAAATATCCAGCACCTTTCCTGCTGATCCTGTTGTTCCTGCTGCTGCTCCTCTTGCAGCATGCAAGAATAATATTACAAACCCATTTTTTTTCCAAAACCCTTACATTAATTTATGTTTTCTAGATCACAGATCTTTTAGATATGCTGTGGGCCTTTGTCTATAATGCTGTGCACTAGCGATTCATTTATGTTTTTCTTAAGGGGTTTATGCCTGTACAATCTTCTCTGTGTTTAGCAGAACCAGAAATGAGCCCCACTGAATTCAGTGGAACTTTGTGCCAAATATGAATGCTTAAAGTTGCAGACAAGGTATTAATTCCAATTGTTCAGTTGGTGCTTCATGGCTAAATCCTTTATTTTTAGCAGATGACATGGAGAGAGGGGATTTAAAAGACCATTAAAAATCCAGCCATGACTCAGTCTCTGTGTAATTAATGCTTCCACTATGCCTGTCAGAGTTCAACTACAAAGCCTCATCCATTCTCACCCTGCTAAGCCTGAGTGCATTTGAGGTCCCTTTAACAGCCCCATACGTACACCTGTTGATAACAGCAGTGAGTGCTGGTCAGAGCCTCTGCAAGTCCATAAAAATTGCTGAGAAAGATAGCTGGATTTCTGCAGGCAAGGTGGTGAATACCATAATGCAGCTTTTCACTGCCAGATCATTGGTACCAAGTTTAGTCTGTCAGATTGTAAGAATCCCCCCTCACTTATCTCCTTAGTTTATTCTCTCTCTCTCTCTCTTTCTCTCTCTCTCTCCTCTCTCTCCTCTCTCTCTCACACACATTATTTCTGAGATTATAATTACCAGAGCTGTATGCAGCATTGCAGATATGATGAGATATGATGACACAATTGTTTTGCACACATGGGAAACATTAAATCTTTTAGAGTACCCACATACCATATGGGCCAGAATATTCTGGGAAATGTATTTCAGAATATTAACATTCCCCTTATCTGGATGCAGCATGACTGGGGTATAGTAATAGAGCTGTAATCCTTATAATGGCCTTGTATGTCATACTCGCTAAGCAAGAATCTGCTTTGTACACGTGGGGATCCAGGGGGGCAAAAAACTGCTCTTTTCAAAGACCTTGCAGGGGCACCCCGGCCTTTGGGGGGAGTTGATATCTGAATAGGTTTTTTTCAAGACATGTAGAACCTCCTTTCTGGTTTGCAGGTGGGAACCAAGCTACCACATAATTTAAGGGAGACCAAACATCTAATACTCACCTACAAGGGAAAGGACCAGCTTAAGCTGATTACCCAACTCCACCCCTACCTGGATGACGACTCTCTCAGGACTCTGGTGCAGTCATTGATCATTTCCCGGATTGACTACTGCAAGCTCTCTACGTGAGGTTTCCCTTGAGACTGGTCTGGAGACTGGGTCTGGGTCCAGAATACAGCAACCAGACTGGTGGTTGGGGTAGGCAGATATGATCGCATCACCCCAGTTCTGGCTTGCCTCCACTGGTTAGTCATGAAGTCCTGGATCAGGTTCAAGATCTTGACTCTCATGTACAAAGCCCTCCATGGTTTGGGCCCACATTATTTGTCAAGTGTCTTCCCCCAATGTCAACTGCCTGACCCACGAGATAATTGTAGACAATGCTCCTCTGGGTAGCCACCCTGAGGGAGGCCCATAAATCCTCTACAAGAGGTAGGGCCTTCTTCTCAGTAGCTCCATCTTTGTGGAATCAGCTCCTGGAGGAGCTTTACCTGGCCTCCTCCCTGGCAACATTTAAGAGGCAATTAAAGGCATGGCTCTTTAGGGAGGCTTTCCACTCCAACCCTAGTTGAGCCGTTCAGTTATTGGCTGTCTGTATCTCTGTTTTTCTGTTTTTATGCAGTTTTTATTAATGCTCTGGCACCCTCTGTTTTTACATTAGATGTTTATGGTTTTATCATATTAACTATTTGACAGTCTTACTTACGTGAACTGCCCAGAGTAATGTTGTGGGTGCCGTACATCAAATTGAATCAATCAATCAAAGGAAAAGAAAAGGCAAGAACACATAACATTGCATTAACTAACAGTTGCTTTATAACTATTTATGGGAGATCCATAGCAGAACTAGAAGATGGGTGGTCTCTGAAGGGTCAAGCCAGACAACCAGTGATCAATGCCTTAGGAAAGCCATCCATGCCCCAGTTTCAAGACATATATGGTAGCTTGTCCCTGCCCATCATTCCTTATTAAAGGAAGTATGCCGAGACCACAAAGCCTCCAACATCCCATGATTCATAGTGGAACTATGCTCTACACAGGCACAAAAGATTGTGCCTAGGGATGTGCATAGCTTAATCATCTCTTCTCCCCACTTTTTAGCCCTTTCTTTGGATATCTGGAAAAGCCAATTGCCCCCTGTTCCTTCCATTTTCTTGGTTAATTTTATCTTCTCTTTCTTGAAAAACAAACATTTCCTAAATCTTTCTAGACTTGATTTATCTTCCCTGACCGCCACTTTCATCTCAGTCTTGCTTACCTTTTCCATTCACTACTAGCCACCAATCAATCTCTGATGTCTCTGTCTTCTAGTATAGAATGCATAATCCTTCTGTGGAGGAAAAAGACCATAGCATTTCTTGTTTAGCATTGCATGAAACCAACTTGTGGCAATAATAATAATAATAATAATAATAATAATAATAATAATAATAATAATAATAATACTAATAATACTAATAATACTAATAATACTAATAATACTAATACTAATACTAATACTAATACTAATACTAATAATAATAATAATAATAATAATAATAATAATAATAATAATAATAATAATAATAATAATAATAATAATAATAATAAAGGGAGGGGACCTCTTTAGCTACCTAATTCTTGTTTATACAGATGTGAGGGTCACGAGTGAGAAACAATTTATACCTGACCTTGATGCTCATATTGTGGCTACAGTTTTTCACACCCCTATTTCTAGGACTAATCCAACAGCCATATTGTCACCCTGATTAACTAAGCTTCATTAAAGATACATAGTTCTAGATTTACCTATATTTAGGACAAATTCACTGAAATCCATTGTATTTAAGGTGGGAGCAAAGGTGCTTTCTTTGCATAGGCTAGTTCCGCAGAGGTAATAAATACGTCCTTGTCTCCCTGCAGGAAGATTTGAATGTGTTTAGCAGACACACAAATTTGCTTTTAAAAATAAAACTTCTAAGCATGTATTAAGTCATCATATATACTCCCCTGGAGACCTTTTGTGGGAGTTATATCCCTATACGGGCAGCTCAGATCATCAAATAGATGGTCAACATTAGTGAAAACAAGCAAACTGCCATTGGGAAATGTAATTTACATCCGCTCCCACTTGCAGGTAGGTCAGTCAGTTCCATACAGCATTAGATTACAAACCACCAACCAATAATCTATTTCCATTAAATTTTGAGCAAGGATGGATCTGCAAGCAATGTTGTATAATTGGGAATTTGAGTATGAGAGAGCCAGAGGGCAATAAGGCAATCTGAGTGTGTCAGGTATTTGAAATTCTAGTAATTGCTGTGCCTTGTTGTTTTTATTAAATGAGAAGGCATCAGGTTGGCTTGGCAGAGGCTCCCGTCAGCATATTGCCTTCTTCTCTGAGAGTGTGCCTTTACAAAGAGCTAGCAATCCATTTTCCATACTCCTGTTTATTTATTAGCTTCTATTGAGCTCTCGGAAGTCCATCAACAGATAAGATCCTAGTTCTCTATATCTCAACACACACCCCTACAAGCTCCTGAGGGGGTGTTTAGAGTCCCTCCTTCAATTTGGATTAATAAAGTCACTGGAGAGGAATCTGTCAGTTTGATTAAGGCAACCCTGAAACGGCTTTCCATGAATTTTCCACTGCCGAGAAACACTGCAGAGTAGGACCAATTTATTTCCAGAAAATGATAATGAAGCCATGGACAAACAAGTCCCCTTGATCTACCATCATGGACATGCAATTGCTTGCTGTATAAGGTGTGATGTGGGGAGCACAGGGGAATTGGGAAGAATTCTTGTTGGTAGCTTTGATGACACTGTCCAGCCATCTCATCCTCTATCGTCCCCTTCTCCTCTTGCCTTCACACTTTCCTAACATCAGGGTCTTTTCCTGGGAGTCTTCTCTTCTCATGAGATGGCCAAAGTATTGCAGCCTCAGCTCCAGGATCTGTCCTTCCAGTGAGCACTCTGGGTTGATTTCCTTTAGAATGGATAAGTATGTTCTCCTTGCAGTCCAGGGGACTCTCAAGAGTCTTCTCCAGCACCACAATTCAAAAGCATTAATTCTTTGGTGGTCAGCCTTCTTTATGGTCCAGCTCTCACTTCCATACATCGCTACTGAAAAAAACCATAGCTTTGACTATGCGGAAGTTTGTCGGAAAGGTGATGACTCTGCTTTTTAAGATGCTGTACAGGTTTGTCATCACTTTCCTCTTAAGAAGCAGGTGTCTTGTCATACTCCTTTCCCAATTTTGAACCAATCAGTTGTTCCTTATCCAATTCTAATTGTTGCTTCCTGTCCCACATACAGATTTCTCAGGAGATAGATAAGGTGGTCAGGGACTCCCATTTCTTTAAGAACTTGTCATAGTTTTTTGTGGTCCACACAGTCAAAGGCTTTTGCGTAGTCAATGAAGCAGAAGTAGATGTTTTTCTAGAACTCTCTGGCTTTCTCCATAATCCACCGCATGTTGGCAATTTAGTCTCTAGTTCCTCTGCCCCTTTGAAATCCAGCTTGTACTTCTAGGAGTTCTCGGTCCACATACTGCTGAAGCCTACCTTGGAGGATTCTGAGCATAACCTTGCTAGCATGTGAAATGAGTGCAATTGTACGATAGTTGGAGCATTCTTTGGCACTGTTCTTTTTTCGGATTGGGATGTAGACTGATCTTTTCCAATCCTCTGGCAGCTGCTGAGTTTTTTCCAAACTTGCTGGCATATTGAGTGTAGCACTTTAACAGCATCATCTTTTAGGATTTTAAATAGTTCAACTGGAATGCCATCATCTCCACTGGCCTTGTTGTTAGCCACTTGACTTCATTCTCCAGGATGTCTGGCTCAAGGTCATCAACTACACTATCTGGGTTGTCCGGAACATCCAGATCTTTCTGGTATAATTCTTCTGTGTATTCTTGCCACCTCTTCTTGATGTCTTCTGCTTCTGTTATGTCCCTACCATTTTTCTCCTTTATCACGTCCATATTTGCACAAAATGTTCCTTTAACATCTCCAATTTTCTTGAACAGATCTATGGTTTTTCCCTTTATATTCTTTTCCTCTATTTCTTTGCACTGTTCATTTAAGAATGCCCTCTTGTCTCTCCTTGCTGTTCTTTGGAAGTCTGCATCAATTTTCTGTAACGTTCCCTATGTCCCTTGCATTTTGTTTCCCTTCTCTTCTCTGCTATTTTAAGGCCTCATTGGACAGCCACTTTCCTTTCTTGCATTTCCTTTTCTTTGGGATGGTTTTTGTTGCTGCCTCCTGTACAATGTTACGGGCCTCCATCCATAGTTCTTCAGGCACTCTGTCCACCAAATCAAGTTCCTTAAATCTCTTGGGAAGAATAGTGGTGTTAAATTCAAAAGCAGCCAGTGATTGTTTTATGGCAGCTGTTTCTAGATTACAGGTTTCCTGCATAGATTTATTTTAATTAACATAGTTTCTTCATAATTTACTGCTCATTTCTTTGAATGGCAAGAATTCCATCCACAATTTCAGTTTCTTGAAATGAGCTGCTGGCTGCATATGACTTTTTTATGAAATATGGTTTATTTAGACATGCAGGTTGCACATAAGAAGAGATTCACAACAATAACAGTCCACAAATGGTTCTCCCATCAAGTATTTAACTTTCTAAAGGGCCCTCTCATCCTAATGGTACTTCTAGAACATCTAAGCTCTCTGTCTAAGCTAAGGAGGGGGAAACTCAGGCACTGTAATTAAATCTGGCCTTCTAGGAGTCCCAGTCCAGATGTCTGTGGTTCTCTGGATAGTTATGCCCCCTTCCTCATCACTGGTGGCTCCTTGGTTTTTGTATGACTTTTACCCCTTTAAAAGAATAAAACATCCTTCCTAAGGCTTAGTTGTGAGCCAAAGAGATGTAGTAGATACAGTGACAGACAAGGGTTGAAATCCTCACTTGGCTATGGAAAATTGATGAGAGAAAACAAGTTCTTCAACATCTCACATACCTTATTATGGCCACCACAAATTGGAGGTGACTTAATGACAAGAACAACAAGAAGACTTAGTTACTACAGGTGTGCCATTTTTTTAAAGAGTCCAACTCCAATAATTCACAAGAATTTCCCATTCAAGGTTCTGGGGGGACTGGCTCACAAATATACCTACAGTCACCTTCATTTCCCTCACTTGAACAAGGCTGGGACCTTCTTCAAGCCTTCTCCCTTTCCTGCTGCAATGAAATAACTATTAATAATTATGTGCAGTCAATTCTGACTTACGGTGATCTTTTTGAGGGTTTTCTAGGTAGAGATTACTCAGAAGTGGTTTAACATTCCCTTCTTCAGGGGGCAAACTGGGATTCTGCAATTTACCTAAGACCACAACTCCCAACCTCTGGCTCTGTAACCAGATAAGCCACTGAGCTTTCCATCCAGCTTTACAGTAACTATTGGTTACTCGTAATAAGACCTTTAAGCTAAAGCTGAGCAATGATCCCACTCTTTTGTCCTTGGCCCCAACAACTGCTGGAATACAGCCTCTTAGAAGACCTCTTACAATGAAATGAACTTTAAAGATGAAAGAGATTCCTCACTCTTTTTGGTCTAGGCTCTCCCTAGACCAAAACAACCAACTTACCACAATGGTATCAACCTGATACATATTGGGAGGTGGGGGGAACTTGATTTCCCCCACTTTCATGGTGAACAATCATCTTCCTAGTTTATCTTCCTCCAAGAATATGTTTGGAGGTTTGAAGTGCATGTCATGATCTTCATTAAGAAAGGTGTTTCTGGTTGGTCCTGCCTAATTCCAAGAGGATTATAGGAACATAGGTATTAGACCGGGGGAACCCGAATAAGGCATACACTTAATTTACTCGGTGAAAGCAATAGGACTGAATAGGACTGCATTTTGACCAGATGGTAATCCTGTTGAACTCTTCATTTCACAAAATCATCAGAATTTCCAAAAGAAAGAAACAAGTGATTTGTTTATTTAAAATAAAATCTGCAGCGAAAATCAGTTAAAGGTATGTGCAATAAATTAATGAATCACATTGACTTTGTACCTGAAATTTAAGAGGTTTCACACAAGGTAAATATCTCTGGGGAAGAAATTTTTTAACTGTGGTATTCTCACAACAAAAGATCTGTTCTGGTGTGCAACAGAATGTGGGGCAGTAGAAATGTAAAGGGTACCAACATTGTGACGATCTCAACAGTAGTCGTGTAACAGTCATTAGGAGGTAATTTAAAAAAAACTTGATTTCATTGCTTAGAGTTCTTCCAAAGCAGCAGCCTGTTATCTCATCTCTTCCATATTTCTGATATAAACATAGATCTGTGTCTTCCCTTCCTTTGCTGAAAGCTGATCTATGAGAATGCAGATCTATTAGAATGCAGATGATGATACATTGCCACATTTCAAATTTGCGTGAAATGTCATTTCTGTTTTAGAGCACTAGTTCTCAACCACAGATCCTTCAGACATTCTGGACTTCAAATTCAGTTCCCATGAAGACCATTCAACATGGCCATTTGTCAACGATTCTGGGACTTTAAGTCCATTTGGAGAACCAACCATCGAGAATCACTGTTGTAGACTGGGGAGTGGCTGGGAAGGAGGAGTCAATTTAAACATTTCCTTTGCAAGTTGTGAATGCTGCACCAACATGTGACAGGATCTATCTTTCATATCTATGGTTCAGTGTTCCCAGTAGTTGTAGTTCCAATTAGAATTCCAAATGGTTTCACTTTTCAGTAGTGAAACACTTTCAAAAAATCAATTTGTGTGTCTGCAAAGAGCTGCGGCATTAATTGAAGAGCATCACATCAGTAATCTCATGTTTTTAAAGTTCTGGCTTGCATAATAGGGACAGAAATTGGAAAGGGGTATGAAGTAAATATTTTCTTTATGGTAAATAAACAGGTTTAAGGAATATATAAAGAGCAACATTTCTGCTAAATGCATGCGTGAAATCCAGAAAGCACTTTCTGCACATTAAAAGCAATTAACACCATTTGGGGAATTTTTAATTGCTCTGCAAAGCATCTTGTAAATAATTATTCCCAACCCTGTGGATCCCTTGAACTGACAGTTGTAATTTATGGGCCCTGAAACATGACTCTTTTTATTCAGCATATATCCTTATTACGATAATGACTTAGCACTCTGGTGCCCTTAATGAGTATAAAGAGCCCTGTGCACAGGGGAAAGGAAAAAACTGCAAGATTTTATGAACTTGATCAAACACCATTTTTTCTCTTGTTATAGTTACAAATTGTTGAGCAGCTATACAGCCAATTAAATGATCAAGATCTTGTAGGGAAGTAGTCTGACAATACATTATTATTTTAGTATGGTGCGGCTTAATTCATATATGAAATTGTTTCAAAAGCTTGGAACAAACTAGCTACAAAATAAGTAGATTGCTGTTTTGTGCCATCAAGCGGCCTCCGACGTATGATGACCCTATAAATGAGCGATCTCCAGAATCTCCTGTCCTCAACAGCACTGCTCAACTTTGATAAACTCAAGCTTGTGGATTCCCTGATGAAGTCAATCCATCTCATACTGGGTCTTTTTCTTGTGCTGTTGCCCTCAACTTTTCCGAACATAAATGCTTTTTCCAGCGAATCTTACCTTCTCATGATACACATTAAGCAGGACAGCCTCAGTTTCATCATTTTGACTGCCAGAGATAGTTCAGGGTTGAACTGATCTAGGGTCCACTTGTTTGTCTTTCTTTTAGTCTAGGGTATCCACAAAGTTCTCCTCTAGCACCATATTCCAAACAAAACAATTATTTTTTCATGTCAGCTTTCTTTACTATCCAGCTTTCACACCCGTACATGGTGATCAAAATACAAGAGTGTAGATTATCTTGGCCTTGGTCTCCAGTAACATGTACTGACACTTGATTAACTTTTCTTATCCCTTCATTGCTGCCCTTCTTAGTGTTCTTGTTTCTTGGCTGCATACTCTATTTGCATTGAAGATAGAACCAAAGTATATAAAATCTTTAACAATTTCAATGTTTTCATTCTCAAGTTGTGTAGTTCTTCTGTAGTCATGATTTTTGTCTTCATAACACCTCAGTTGCTGTCCTGCTCTGGTACTTTCTCCTTTCACTTTCCCTAAGAGTTCTTTCAAATAATTGGTATTTTTTGCCAGTAGGATGGTGTCATTTGCATCGCTTATTGATGTTTAAATGTTCCATTTCTTGCTTTATAGTTTCCAGGTTGCCTTGATTCATACTCCTCACATTCCAATTGTGTGTTGTACAGCATCAGATTTTACTTTCATCTCTGTGCACATCAACCACTAGATGCCCTTTTGTCTTTAATCTAGTTATGCCATTAGTGACAGAGCTATTTGTACTTGGCCATTGCTCTTCCCCAGCAATTGTAGAGAGATGTCAATAATTCTTCCTCAGTAGCTGTAAACAGATGGCAATAGCAGGAACAGTAGCAGGAGGTAGATGTAAATAATTCTACAGTAACTAAGTTACAGTTTGATTGTTAACAACTAGAGATACAGTAATTTCATTCCTTCTGCATTGTAACTGCAACTTTTAGGTTATTGTCTTAATCTAAAGTGTGATTCACCTGGGGCATCATCAACCAGCTTCCAAGAGTAATTGAGAAGGAATCCAACCATTTCTGGTATAGCTTCTATAACACATATTGGTTTTATTGCATATATTGGTAACTAATGGATGAAGAAGATAAGTTAAAGAAAAGAAAAGCTCAGAACAACATCCCTTCTGTTGTAAGGACTTTGGATGATGAAAGTGCTCCTGAAGCTGAAGTATCACTTTCACCTGTGCACTTACAGCCCTGAAGGGAAAACCAGGGCAGAGCTGCAGGACTGTGGATATTTTATGAATAGCCAGAAAACAAACAAAAAATTGGAGGCTGCTTCCATTGCTTCAAGGGGAAGAGCCCACTCAAGTTTCCTATTAAGATTATGTGCAAAATCTTATCTCTGGAATACTATGAGTGGGATGGGAAGTCTAACACTGTCCAGTAGCTGCCCTCTGGCTGATATAGAGAGCAGGTGTTAGACAACTCTGCAAGGAGCACATGCTTGAATGGGACTACCTAACCATGCTCTCCTCCATCATTGAATTGTTCGTTGTTTCAGCATGGAGTCTGAAGAGAAGAACGGTCCTACACAGATGTACCCGTATCTTTGGGTGGAGATTACAGGGCCCTTGTGCTGAAACCATGAACAATGGGTTCATGGAGAGGGTGAGGCACTGCTTGGGCTGTATGTTGATGGATATTGTTGTTATGTGTCATCAAGTCAATTTCAACTTATAACAGCTCTAACATGTTTTGACATATGGGAAATGTTTAAGGAGGTTCACCATTGCCACCCCCAGCAAGTTTTCTTGACTCAGCATGGATCTGAATCCTGGTCTCCTAATCCAATGAAATATCTCCTGCACCACACTGACCCTCAGGAACTGAAAAGGGCTAAAGTAAAGGGTGGAATCATCTGACCTTTTATCACTTTTCTCAGTCAATGTCAGATACCCTCTCACTGATGTTTGGTTTCCTCTCAACAATCCTTCCACAGTTTATTTTGACAGGTACCCTTTTGGGGGCAACCAAAAGCCAAGAGCCCACTGGGAAGCTGAATAAGGTATGCAGAACTTTAAAAATGTATTACAAAAAAACCTACAAATCCCAGGAGTCATGGATCATGCTGGCTGGATCCTCATAGTTGTAGTCTGAATGCTCAAATGTGTGACAAAACCTAGTAGCATCGGGAACATCCAGAGCCACCAAAAATCTAAAGCCACAAGCTAAAACCACAAAAACAACCAATAAGGCTGTAATTTCCATTGACTTTTATTGGCAGAATTAGAATACAGTGGGACTTACTTCTGAGCAAACATGGAAAGGATTGCACTGTCAGCAATGTTTGCAAAGCTCCCCTCCTATCCGGAGAGGAGGGTGGCCATTCTTAACCACAAGGTTACAAAGATGTTAAGCTCCAGTCATAGAGCTTTCTAATAAATATTAATAGCTTCTGCACTTCCAAGGAGCATCTGCCTCCAAAGTTATTGTCTCTGACTAAGCCACCTCCTTCCAGGGTAAAGGGGGGAGCAGAAGAGAAAAGCCACTTGGTTTAATTGAATTGAGTTTGTTCCTGTGCCACCCTTCAGCAACACCAGCCAGTCACCATTAAGGAACAATAAGTCTGCCTGACACTGCTTACAGCAAGGTGCCCCAGGCAAAGCTCTCGCCTCACCCCTTCTTTGCCTGTAACAAATTAAATTTGTGCCGTCCGCTCCAAGACAAGTTAGGCACAAGGGGAAGGCCAAATGGACAGTGACAGTGTGATGAATGGAGGCACCAAGCCGAATGACACAGAAAGAGGAGAAAGGAAGGGGAAGCCAACAAGCTTTTCAGCTGCTGGCCTGCATCAGGTGCCAAACTTTTATTTTCCTCATTCTCACTATTTCAGAGAAACAGAGATTGATGACTCTGACTCCTGATATTAACTTTCTGCTTAAATTACTCCATGTTCTCCCCATGGTCTTATGTCAGACATGTCGATTTTTTTGTTCCCAGTTCTCCCAAATATATTGTAGACCTCAGCTGCTTCACTCCTGCTGTACAGAATGGGAACCTATGAAAATAAGGACTACTCTAACATTCAGGCCTTCATATTCTTTTCTGTTTAAGGCTAAAATCCAATTGTCAGTTTCAGATAAAGCAAAATAGGGAATAAAAAGATATTTTCTACTTGGGACTACTAATTGGATTTTGGACCCTTGAGTTATTTTTCTGATTTTGTCAAAAAATGAGAATTGATCCACACATCTATTTTTAACAGAAAAAGCTGCAAGGGAGGTCCACAGTATTGTATTTAAAGGCATAGTAAATGAGAACGCAATGTGAATTTTTTCTTATTGCAAGGGAAGCAGTGGGATTTTTTTTTCTTTTGCCCTTTTTTGCATATTTATATGCATGT
Organism: Pogona vitticeps; assembly: GCF_051106095.1. Taxonomy (NCBI): domain Eukaryota; kingdom Metazoa; phylum Chordata; class Lepidosauria; order Squamata; family Agamidae; genus Pogona; species Pogona vitticeps. Next base: position 54,408,578 of record NC_135785.1, read on the forward strand.
TTGTACACATGCGTTCCACCCCCTAGTACAATACAACTGTAGCTATTCACGGTTTCAAAATCTACAAGCGATCAAGGTCTGCGTGTATTCTTGTTCCCCAAAATACAGTTCAAGCTTGGCAACTGTACATATTGCAAAGGCAAGATGCGCTTTGCCTTAGAACAAACCTTGGGAGGAACAAAAATGATAATTCATTCAAGAATTTCAACCCAAATGAAACTATCCCGTCCCTGGTAGTTACCATTCCGTCCGTTCTCCAAAACTTGGCCATGATATATGACAGAGCGATGCATCTTAAGAGTAAGAACCATGCCCCCAAGTGGCTGCAACAGACCCCCACCTTCTAACTCAAGCTGCACCGTTTTTGGGGCAGCATTACCTTTCTGGTAGGCAAGACAGGGCAACCCGTGCTTAATGCGCCCTAGTCCACGCCTAGCATTATAGATGCGGGGAAAGCCACTAGCTTTCTCTACTCGCGCAGCGTCTCTCTCCCCCCCTTCCGCGGAATTTAAAAAGGCAACGCCGTTCGCTCCGCAGAACTGAGCGGGACGGAGGAGATTAATATTGCGGCGGCAGAATTTAGACCCCTCTGTGTTTCAAGGCTGGCCGATGGAGGACGGCATATTAAGCCATTCATCACACTCTGCGCCATTTCCTCTTTAAACAAGGCGGCCCGGCCGGCCGGTCGCCCTTCACCGACGGGCGACGCGGTTCTTTCCATCCTTCACTTGCCGCGGCTCCGAGGTTTTTTTTTAGCGGAGGCAACCGCGCAGTTCCTGCCCAGCCCCCTTGATAAGTTATGAGCCTTTACTTGCTGGCACCCTGGCACATTTTACAAGGAAATTAGAATATTAATATTCCCGCAGAAATGGCCTCTTTTAAAACGTTGCGATGAGGAACGGTCAGGGTGTAATTGTTATTGAGAACAAGGGAGACAGATGAGACTTAGGCCAACATGAAATCTGTGGTGTCCCTTTAATTAATGACGCGGCGCAATTTTAAGGAGATCGTTTAATCCGCAGCTAGAGGCGCAGATCATCAGAAGTACCATGAATGGGGAGCAAGACTGTAAATCGTGCTTGGAAAGCACCGGGGCTTCTTTCCCAGGAAATGGCTTTAGCAGGAACGCCTGTCCCCGAAATTTTGGGGTGAGCCGTCCATGGGTCAATAATAGGATCGTTTAAAGCTAACGTTGGGATGACTTGATTCTAGGGTGGTGCGACTGACGCAAAAGAGGATGAGGCCCCTATGCCTTTAATAGCTGTGTAAGGAAATGCCCTCTTCTGTTTAAGGTAGAGCAGTCCTCTCTCCTTTTGCATCTGGATAGACTGCTTCGCACCCCCACCTGCTCGCTCGCTCGCTTGTCAATTCCATCTGTGTTCAATGTGACTTCTTCCGCTAGTGCATGCGTTTCGAATGGCAGTCTTTTCATCTGAAAGTTCTTTTCAAGTAAGATGTTCCATCACAAAGCCATGTCTTCTTTCAGCCCCACAGAGAGCAGTCCTCCGTGAAGATCAAGGCTGTGCTCAGAGTCATGTGCGCTGAATCAGACTCAAGTAAGTAAGTGTACACAGCATCTCAAAGGGTTATTATTATAATTATTAATAACAGTAATCTTGGACATGCAGAGCAGGAAGGAACTGTATGGATCATGGAGTTCAGCCCTTGTCAAAGAGGCACAGCAGGGAATCAAACTCCCAGCCTTTGGTTCTCCAGTCAGATCCCCAAACCACTGAGATATCCATTACATGAATGAAAAAGAAATTACAATCCTAAACCAGTTTTGCATGAGTTTAGTTGCAATTACAAGGAGTTGCTTCCAAGCATGAATGCATAGTATTTAGGTTTAGTGAGTATGAGCATAAACCAGGTGTATGAAAGTTTTTCTGAAATGACTCAAAATAAAAACTAGGCCTTGCATATGTAGTATGACTTACAATGAATAGTGTGATTTATATAGGATCTGACTTTTAACTGTTAATATTTTGAGAGCTTTTAATGCTTGGCTAGAATCATATTGGGATTTCCAATGTGGTGTAGTGGATAGGGTGACAGACTAGGAATCTGGAGAACAAGGTTCAAATCCCCACTTGGCCATATAAACTCACTAGGGGAGTGGAACTGGTAAAACTACTTTTTAAATATCTTACTTACCTTAAAAGCTGTATTAAGGTCACTATAAGGCGGTAACAACTTGATAGTCCAGAACACATATAGAATCATATTAGGTTCACCTAGATTTTGTGTAAGTTGTCATGGCTATTTGCACATAAGTGATGAGGTACTGGGGACTGTCTTCCTTGCATAGCGGATTACACTTGTGCAAGGGAGATGCACCGGCACTTCATCCGTTAGCTGCAATATGCAGATAAGTTATGCAGACTTTAGGTGAAGAGCTATAGGGTTTTGGCTCCATGAACATTTATAATATAATAAACAGGTGTAATCCCATACCTTTTTTCTGGTCTAGAAAGAAGCCCCACTGTGTTTCATGCGGCTTCTCTGCAGACATGTCTTCAAGGTGATACAGATAATTTTATCTTTGATGCCCCTGGGAACTTTGGAGAGTTACTGTCTGCAAACTTTTCTTTCCTCACCTCGTTCAATTATTAGAAATAATTTTGCCTGTTTCTGCAGAAAAGTGAATCCATGAACACAAATCACTGTCTGAAGAACTCTAGCAACAGCATCGCCATGGCTATAACCAACAAAATACTGTATTGTTTATACTCACTACACAACCTACGCTGACCAGAAAATTAGCCACATTTCCTTTCCTTTTCTTTTGGCTCTTGTTTTTTTTTTAATTTCCCTTCAAGTTATGCTTATGGATACACTAAAAATAAAACAACACTTTGCTGTAATTACAGGACCCTAAATGAGCTGAGTTTCGATCAGAGCAACTGCTAAATGCCCACCTGGCGTTTCTCCTATCAATTGCTAACTGTGTCTTTGGGGAGAAAATGTTCCAGTAGGATTTGACAGGAAGCAAGATCCGCACTGTCAGCCTGATTGAAAGGTTCCTACAAGGTCTAAGGATATCCCAAGAGTGGTCTCTCCAGGGGTGGGTGGGGGGAATGAGATCCGGACTCTGGAATACATTGGGTATGCATGATGGAGCAGAGAAGCCACTGTCTTCCTGCTTCCACCCTTTCTCCTTCAACAGCTGGACAAGGTGCAGGAGATCTGAATGAAATACCAAGAAGAACCCAAAGAAAGTGCAAACAAAACTGGTCTTAAGGGCACATAAACCTATTTTTGCATGCAGATAAGACTAGATGAATACCTCATAATGTAGGACAATACAGTATGAGGAAATCTGTCTTCAGGATATCTGATTATTCCTCTCTGTTACATAAAACTGCCCAGGTGCTAGGCTTCTTTCCACTGCTGAATTAAAAAAACTGCCTTCTTTCTCATAAAGCTTTCTTCTCAACCTCATTTACTTGGAGGAAGTCCTATTAAACTTAACCAGTCTCGCGTCTGAATACATGCGTTTCGGATTGCCGTGAAGAGGCAAAAATGCTTTATTTATTCTCTCTCTCACTATATATATAGACTGGGAGGTGGATATTTCCAGGATCTGGAAATATTGCCAGCTATTCTTTACGAGTTTTGTAAATAACCTGCTTTTTAAAAAGCTGGGAAAAGCACACGAATAAACCCCTCTGGAAATGAAAGTAGACAGTTCCAGCCACCCAGAGTACAGTAGTCGATTGACTAGATGGGCGGGGTATAAATGCAATAAATAAAATAAAATAAATGTTTAGGTTAAATATGAAGGCAAAGAGATAATCTCCTACCCGGGATTATTAGGTCTTCGCAGGTTAAAACGAAACAGGAAGGGCCCCTAAAGAGCTTCTCTGAACACCGAGAATCTCAGAGACACCTCAGCGCACGTCCCCCCCCCCCCGGCCTCGGCCCTTTTTCTTTTCCTTCTCGGTCGCCTTTCTACCCGAAGTAGGACTCGCGGCGGCTTAAAATATAGTTTAAAACAATAGACCACACTATACATGCAGTGTCTCACTTATTCTTAATCTGCAGAAGTATTAGGAGAATTCATAGGATAACTTAGATGTAACTGCTCCTGGAGGCGAGTGTTTTGCACTAGACTTATACCGATGCGTTCTTGAGTCACTCGTTTTCCTTATATCTCTTGCAACGTATCTTCTATTTTATTACCGCTAGCAGTCGTTTTTCACGCCTATGCGTAATGGATAATTTCTTACCCTGTCTTTTTTTCTTTGTAGGAAGAATTAGAGAAGCCTGAACTGGAAGTCGCCTTTTCCATGGCTCAACTAATAATTTTGCAAATTAAATATAGAATAATCAACTAAGGATACATATACAGATCTAAAAAGTTCAGTAACACCGTAGCCCTAAAGTTTAATTCCCCCCCACCCCTTTTCCGGCCTTCATCTTCATCGTGAAAGCCATATATGTGTAATGTTACTTCAGTTTTACTAGAGTTCCCAGAATCCCATGTGGTGGCTGTGGATGGCCATACTTGTTGTGGGATTCTGGGGAAAGCAGTTTTTTTAAAAAGTTAACTTCTCTGTCTCTGCTTAAAACACACATAAAAGCTCTGCCTTTCTATTTATATTGGAGAGGACACAGCTACCAGTCCCGGAGTGGAATCCGTGCGCTCATCCACGCGTGTTCAAAGATCTCTCTGGGCAATTCATACGTAACAACAAAAACAAGAGCAAGCTAAAAATGCATTCGGAACAGGCATGCATCGAAGAGGCCAAGGTGGGGAGGATATTGTCTCGGGGTGGGCAACTACGAGGGCAGGAAGTGCGCCGGCGTGCTGGAGCCGAGGTGGCAGCAAGAAAGGTATTGAGGAGAGGCTCTGATAGGTTCGGCTGGCATGTGTGGAAAGTCGTACGCACATTACAGACGTCCGACAAGGAAGCCCCCATATTTTGACATTCCCAATTCCATATCGCCCTAGTAGTTTTGTCAGATTAACCCGCAAAGGCACAAAAATGCGCGCAAGCTTTCGAGGTCGTAGATCTCTTTGCAGGCGCGATGTTACGGTAACGGGAGGGAGGGAGCTTGAGGTGAAAACAGCTCAGCCTGGATGTTGTTTCACGATCTAGCGGCGGGAGAAGGTTTGCGGTGCCGTTTGGGTTCATCAGGTTTCGCTTTGAACAGTCGCCAGGCTTGTTGGGAACAGGGAAAACGTCCAAAGGGCAGTGAACTGGGATTCGCGCTTTTGGCAATGCGCCTCTCGTGAGCACGCAGAACCATTTCTAGAAAGGCGTTGCCGCTTCAGTAGGTCGGCACTCGCCTTGTGGCCAGCAGGGCTACCCTGGGTGTTTTGCATGGCTTCGAGGACAATTTGTTTTTAAAACGGCTCTCTTGCCAAAACCAGCATGGGAGCTTGTGATTAACCTCAGAGAATCATTGGAGGAAGGCTCCTTTGCCAAACATTGAGGAATGTCAGTACTGTATTTCAACAGGTGCAGGATCAGTAGCCTCTTACACCTGCTAAAATTTCCCTCTTCTGTGCAACTATTACAGGTGCAAAAGCCCGCTTCTCCTTGGCATCTGGCCACCATAGGCTCGGGATGCCTTTTACTAGCCTTCCCGCCCTCCTAACATTTTCTCTCGAGGTTACGCTCATACTCCAGTAAGTACACATATTTGTGGGAAATGCTTTTCTTTTCTTTTTAACACTGTACAAGGCAGAAGCGCTCATGCTGTTTACCAAACAGCCTCAAGGCGTTCCAGACAGTGTTTTAACTTTCCAGTATCAGTAACTGGAATGGAGTAATGAGATACATCCATTCATTCTTTCCTTCTGTTTTGTTGTTGTTTTTAAGTGTTTCTCTCTCCTGCTGTAGATCTCAGGACAGGAACATGTCGTTCAGAAAATCAAGCCCATCTCCAAAGTTCAAAACGCAGCAGGATGGAAATTCAACTGGACAAAAATGAAGAGAGTCAAAATGTATCTGCGTACTGACGGGAGTAATACAGAAAGGCCTAGTTCCATCCTGTCCTTTTCCTGGCTTTGGAGAAGGGGGCCCATCTGACGTAGAAACTAGTGGATTTTGAGCCAGGGGATGAGAATGGATTCAAGCATCCCATCCACTTTTACACCAAGGAGCATGATATCTTTCGCTGAAATCTTTTAAAGCAGCCCTATTGAACCAGGGAACACACAGAGGAGCTGACTCACCAAATCTCCACTGATTCAGTGATCCTACTCTAGTTGTGACTTACTAATGGCTTTCAGCCACTGAGTTAGATCTACCTCCTTCATGCTCACGCTAGGTCCACTGAAGTCAATAGGATTTCAGTTGTGTCTAAACTTCAAGATAATGCATCTACTCCAAGTATGTGCATGTCTAGATCCTATTCACTACTGCATGCTGACAAATATTCAGGCATTCTTGGAAGAAACTGGCAGTTTGGATCTGTTTCAATTAGAGTTTAAGACAGGTCATGGAACTGAAACAGCACTGGTTGCCCTGCAAGACAGTTGTCTAACAGAGGCAGCCTCCTAACTCTGCCAGTCTTCCTAGATCTTTCTGCAGCCTTTAATGTCATTGACCATGATATCCTTGGGACAGCTATCAAATTTAGGGATTGGGGGCTTCATTCTTCAGTGGTTCCAGTTCTTTCTTGACGGCTGATCCCAGATGGCACAGTTTAGGGATGCCATCTCCACCTCCATGGACCTCTGTTATGGGGACCATCTTCCCAATGCTTTCTAACATCTACATTGGAAAAAAATCATATGGGGATTGGGGGTTCACTGTCAACCAGTATGCTAATGGCATTCAGCTCTATCTCTCCTTTTATTCAAATGCAGGTAAGGCTGTACTGGTCTTTGAGTATTACCTAATTTTGATAATGAAACGGATGAGGGCCAATAGGAGATCCTATGTTAGGAGGATCATTGGATCAGTTAGAGAGAAATTTATATGGCCTCAGTAGGGTTACATTCCCCCTGAAGGATCTGATCCACAGCTTGGGGATACTCTTGGACCCAGCAGTCTCTATGGAGGCTCAAATATCTGCCATGGCAAAGAGTTCTTTCTATTGACTTTGGCTGATTGCCCAATTGCACCCTTCTCTGGATATGAAATGCTTTGCAACAGCCATTCATGGTAACCTCAAAAATTACTGTAATGCTCTCTATGTAGGGCTGCCTTTTCATACAGTACGGAAACTTCAGCTGGTCCTGAATGTGGTGACCAGACTGATTACTGGGACTATATCCCCAGTCTTGGTGTGCCTTAATTTGCTCCCTGTCAGTTGCAGTGCTCAATTCCAGGTGCTGGATATGAGCTATAAAGCCTAATGCTTTAGGATCTCAATACTTTTCAGAATGACTTTCCCAGAAGTCAGCTTTCCCTCCAACCCACTCTTCTCAATCATGTTGTTAAAGAGACTACAGCAAGGGAAGACAAATGGGTGAATACAAAGAATTGTGTCCCCTCCTTTTTTGGCATCTAGTCCCTGGAACAAAATGCCAACAGGTATATGTCAGGCTTCTTCCCCCCTTCTCTTTTGGAGGTTGATAAAGAGGGAATTATTTAAAGCTGCCTTTAATAACTGGATCTCCCAGATGCTGTGATTTTTAAAATAAATCTAGATTTATATGATTACTTATATTCATTATTTAATTATTGTCATTGCTTTATTCTTTTTAAATGTATTTTTTGTTATTATGGGGTTCTGAGGATATTAAGTTTTAATCTTGTCATTGCCCGAAGTAGTGCTTTCACTACTTAGGACAATATACAAATTGAATGAATGAATGAACAAACGAACGAACAAACAGATGAATAAAATATTTTTCTGTTACCAAAAACTGGTTGTTCTTGCAAGATCCAATGGTGAACCCAGCAAACAAAATAGGAGCATGCTAAATTAAACATGGTGAGAATGACCCAGGATGCCAACCTTTTAACTGAGAATTTTATGCAGAGAATTAGATGGAAACTCCATGAAAGGAGAATGTACCCATGGTACAATAATAATAATTGCATGCAGTCAAGTCAGTCATGACTTATAGTGACCCGATCCAGAGTTTTCTAGCTAGAGAATACTCAGAAAAGGTTTACCATGTCCTTCTTCTGGTGACATCCTGGGACAGTTTGGGTTAAATTTCACCAGATATTAAAAGCGATACTATGTAGAACCCCTTTATCCAAGGCTGGTACTCTACATATCAGCCCCACCCAGCCCACTTAAAGCCAGGGAACTCCTGGAGTCATTGGCAACCCTACTTAGATTCCCCCTTTAAGCAAGACCTTCTAATCTGTTAAACATCTCTCTCTACAGGATTTAGGATGACTTGAAATTGGACCCCTTTCAGACTCCTAGACCTCATCCCGCCTGTCCAACAGGCCTTTCTATTGACTCATTAGCCTCCTTGTTTGTTTTCTTTGCCTTTGCACCAACCCATCCTGATCCATGTAGGAGACGGATGACCTTCCCCCCTCCCATCTTTGCTTGTTTTCTGAGTCAGGCAACCCCATGTTTTGTCAACGGAACTGTGCTCCCAAACAGCAACTTAGGAGATCAAAGGAATGGCTGAATCCAGGGTGGTGTTACTTCTTCTACTGTCAAGGTAGCATTTTCCTAATTACCCAGCAAATCAAAGCCTGTTGTTTTAATTATTGCACACTTACAGCTGGATCATACAATTCTCACTGGTGAATCTTTTAATTTTTATGGAGGTTAATTAGCACACAAAACAATTGGTGTACACTGAAGGGGTGAACTTAAAATTCAAAATTAACTTCTGGAGATCAGAGGTAATAAGAAGAACATCTTAGCACACATATAAGACTGTCTCGAAACCTCCTGTGAATGTATAGCAATCCGCTCAACAAAGAGGATGGTATCAGTAGAAAAAAGGGCCAGCTAGGACACTGAATGAGACTTGTCCATAAAAGCTCACATTAAAATACAGTAGTTTTTCTTTAAGATGCCACAATGTGTTTGTTTCTTTAATTTTAATTTTGTTTTTGGTCTGGATAAGCACCGGTTGCAAATGACTCTAGTACTCCCAACAACACGTGGTAGAGCATCTCCCCTTCTGATGTATTCTAGAAGAGAAAAGGATAACTTTTGTTGTATGTTGGATATATTTTTAATGTGGTATATATATTTATGGGGACCTATGGTCCCAAGCATCAATTCAAGAATGACTATGTAGTCAGTCTTCATCCCTGTGTGAAATGGATGTATTCTACATCACAGTTTGGACCAGGAGTGAGGAATCAGACTTTCATGCACTCCTGTTGCCATCGTTCATCATCACTGCTCAAAGCTCGCAAGTTGATATAAAGGGGAGCCCAATAGAATTTGAGAAAACCACAAGTTCTGCAGCTGTGTCTTAGAGATTCAGTTTGAACTCTGAGAGTTCAGTTTTTCCTATAAATCAATAAGCCTTCAAAAGGAACACTGTCATTTTAAGATATAGCAGAACCCAGGCTCCTGTCCTGTCGCTACAGCACTGCTTGATCCCAGGGCAAATGCAAGTAATAAAGACAAATTGAGCAAAGGTAAATAGTCACTGAGAAGGATATGGGTTTTTTTGTTTGTTTGTTTGTTTGTTTTTATATTAAGATGGAGGATTAAATTGCCTTGGTCTCTTACATGGAATACTGTATTGTGGATTCTCCAAACTCCAAAAGTTTAGAGTTTATAGCCAGAGTGTTCAGAGGCATACTCTGCTAGAGTATAACCACCTAGTCACTGCTACTGCAGCCTGGGTGTCTTCTGAGGCTCCTATAAAATCCTGCCTAATGCAATTTTGTTTCAGGATTTTTACTGCTCCATGGAGATGAGTTGTGACACTTCCGTTTCCCCTTTCATAAATATTGCATCTACCAAATGCAATTACCAAAGGCGAAGCAGTGCTGAATGTTTGCTAAATAAGATTATGTGATAATGTTAATGTGTTTTATGTGTGTGTTCTGACACTAGACAAACTCCCTATTAATAACAGCTCAATGAGATACTTAGGTTTTGCAGGCTGTGATAGGAGGCTGGAGATTTCATGGTGGCTGTTAAATACCTAAAGAGGAAAAAGAGGCTGCCCATTAAACCATCACCAGAGTTCTATGGCTTCAAATAGTACTACTTCAGAGGTACACGGTGAGGTACAGCTTGCAGCTTTAAAAAGCAACGGCACAGATTGAGTGAGAAGAAAATAAATAGCATCCTTACATGCTGATCATGATGATTACACTAAATTCCTTTTTTTAAATTAATCTTTTGGACTATAACTTCCAAAACACTGCAGCTACCATTCTCTATTTATGAACTGTATCTACTCATGTTTCTGCAGTAGTTATATGTTGGGAGCAGTGTATTGACGGGGAGTAATAAAATGGATAATGTGAACTGATAGGAAGATATACAGCTGCGTAATACTGAGGCTGAGGACAACAGGACAAATCATTTCACAAACTCAGCTGAAGAACTGAAGAGCAAAGCAATGCACTGGAATGAGCAACCCCAGAATCACATCCTATTGTAAGGCTAGCATCACAGTCCAATATAGCTAGGTGTGATAAAGCCCATTGATTGTGCTTGTGTTGCATAAATAAGGATATGTTCAGAATCCTACTGACAATTGATGTGAAATCAAGTCACACCCAACCTTAAAAAGGTTTTCAAGATATGTGTGATTCAAGCAGTGATTTTAACATTGCCAGACCCGCGTCAGTTTCCATGATCAGGTTGGGATTTGAATACTGGATTCTTGAATCCTAGTCTGTTGTTCTATCCACTATAACACACTGACAATTTACACATGCATTAAGTGAACCCATGTTAGTCACAGTGACAAATTGCTACTAATTTGATGAGCCACTGCTTGCATTTCCGGTTGAGCAACAGGCACCTAATGGCACCCATTAATTTGCAGAAATGTATTACTATGACTTACATGGCTTAATTTAGGCACACATAAAAGGCCAATTGGATTCTGGGTAGTGTCAGTTTGAGATATTTTGCTGCCTCACTGAAGTCACTACTAAAGCCTGGGCAACTTATTCTGGTATCTGAGGCAGAGAATCCCCATGGTGTTTCTCCCCATTCCGTGACTGTTACAACCCACCAATGACAAAACAACTATTTGTTGCCTGTTCATGGCACCCAGATCCTTTACGTGAAGTAGCTGATTCATTCCTCCTAATACTAGGGCCAACTCTGCTCTTAGACAAGAAATGAATTTGCAGACAAAAGGTGAATTCATTCTTAAATGAGTGACCCAATGCTGCAGTAAAGATCACCATAGCTGATTCCCACCTTAGCTATGGGCTAATCTGTACTCTATAGCATTGCTACAGAGTACAGATTTTGCATTTCTCTTCATTCTCTGCTGTAAGCATTTTTGTCGTCCTTTTTATGCTCTTTCCTCATAGAAGAAGATTGATTATTCTTTTCTTGCTCTGATAAAAATTAAGTCATATTGAAAATTGCGCTGTGTATGTTGGTTTCCATGCATTTTCCTTACCAGGAAAGGGCAAGGGTGTCATTCTTTTTAAAATATAGCTTTGGAGAGAGAGAAAAGGCTGGCTTGTAAAATTTGCTGTGCAAAAGATAGACAGACAGACAGAAAGACAGATAGACAGACAGACTGGACTTATATCCCGCCCATCTAAGTGATTATAACATTTTTATTCAAACAAGCCTTTCTCTGCTTTATCTTGCTCAACCCCGCTGTTTTTCCTTTTCCTATTTTTATTTTAAAGTTTAGTGATATTATTTTTATTTGTTTAATATTGTATTGATTAATTTATACTTTGCCCTGTTATTGTATTGTTTTGTTTTATACTCTGTTCTGTTATACTATGTAAAGCGCCCGGAGTGACCTGGGTTATCAGATGGACGGTATGAAATCAAATAAATAAATAAAATAGAATAAATCGTGAGAAGCTACTACTTTGGGCAGCTACAAGGAAAGTAACATAAATGTACAACCTGAATTAAAACAAAACATACAGACAAAACCCACACTAAAGCCACCTGTCTAACAACCATCCCTATATCTCAAGATAGCAAAGGAAGAACAACTGAATCAAACATTAGACAGTAAACCAAACCCCAAAATAATGTCGCTTGCGTACATGTGAAGGAAATGGAATTTTCAGTTAAGCCAATATTATACGTAATTGATATTATGTACATCTTTATCTGTGTTTTCCTAGCATATGTCTTACCATACAGTCCTCAGAACTAAGTCTCACAAAGCTGACCAGGACTCCCTAATAAGACTAGCAGTTGTCTTAGAAAACAACAACAATACTGATCCCTTTGGAGTGCTGAGTACCACAGCATGTAAGCTTTACTAGTACGGGCTTGCAGATGGCCTGAACAACAGTGCATCTGAAAGTTATGCAAATAACAGTCTAATTTCTGGACCAAAAAAAAACTTCTTGCACCCCCGTGGATTACACATACAAAACCAGAGTAAATGCATCCCTCCCAGCTCAGAGCCAGTCATTTTGCATTTGATCTTTGACCCTGAAGGCAGAAGGTCATCTGTTGATTTACTTTGGTCCTAATGTCTCCTGTTCATCCATGTCCATTTCAGCATTTAGCTATATAGGAAACAATTTTCTTCTCTGCCAAAATCACTTCACATTCAAAACAGGGCAACTGGCTGACACCTGATCCTTCTCTGCTATTAAGCAGCAGCTGCCTCTCAAAACAGCAGTATGCTCTTAAAGCTGTACTAGAAAGATATAAAAAGCCTCTTTGGACAAGTTTCTGCTGCAAGTTAGGCACATGTTAAAATAATCCCATATTGCAGCATTTTTATTTGTCCATGAACCAGAATATCTTCTTTATAGAGCCATGCAACAGCCAGAAGATTTCGTTTATTTTATGAATGTGAAACCTCTGAATATCTTATTAACCTCGGAGGAAAGGGGAAATTATGAGTACAGTACTTGTGGTAAAGCTGAAAGATATCATTTTTGGCCTACATGTTCCAAAATCCCCTGGCCACATGGCCAGATGGATCTGAATTAAGGCCTTAGCTACAATGTTGGTTCTATGTGAAAATTTAGATAAAGAGCAATGAGTTCATTACTCTCTTCTTCAGTCTTTCCTTTTTCACATGAGATTAATACCACATCTATATTTGGTGTCTTGCACAGATACATCTTTCATACTCAAGAGAAACTCACAACACTTCCTAACAAGATTTGCACTCACAGTCATGCATCCTTCTTTTTAAAAAAAAATAAACCGAAAGTGTGTATTACTGTTTGAAGAGGCTTCTAAAAAGCCTCCTAGTCTTTGCTTTATTGTTTTAAAATGTCATAGCCCCCTAAGCAGAAAATATCTGCAGTTGATGAAAGAGAGGAAACTTCTGCCGACAGCTTCAAGACATATTGCTCTCTCTCTTTCTCTCTCTCTCTCTCTCCACGTCTCATCCCCCTCCCTATCTTCTCCCACCTTCCCTTCATTGTTTGTTCAGGCATTCAAAAGCTAAAAACATATACAGAGAACAATATGGTTAGCCAGGAAATAAGTGCCTTGTCTCTAACTTTAGATTGCCCTTGTACAAAGGAGAATGAAATCCTAGTCGAGGAGATATCCCCTGGGTGGTAGTGTGACTGACTAGTTAGCCAGTGTTATTGTTGGCAACAATGGATGGTGCATGAATGCAAGATACATGTTGCCAATGGTTTATAGAGGCAAAACACAGACTGAAGCCTTGGAAAGGCTCTGCTAAATAATTGCAAATATCCTAGCACTCTTGCAGTTGGTTGATCAACAGGATACAGCACCATAACAATGGCCTTGGCTTTATTACTGACTACTTGCACACAGTGACTCCTATGCTGATGTCTGCTGTTGGTTACAATGACCTGCAGCACTGTTTGTCATGATAGGAGACAGGATGCTATTCTATTGGGCTCTGCCAGCTGTTGTGAGACTAGGCAGCACCTCCGTTAAAGGACTGTTTTTGTATGATTCTCTGATGTACAAAAACTGCTGCCTTCACAAGTGGATTCACCTAAAACCATACTTCCAGTATTTTGTCACATTGTGCCAACAACTTGCAGCATGACAAATGCTCCATCCAAACCTTCATGCAGTGGTGTGGGAGCTACTTCTCTGTTGTGTGACCTCCACAAACAATTACACTGTATGTGTGATGCTTTCCTTCCTTTTCATTACATCCTATTTCCAAGTGAATGTGCAAAATCTGTGTTAAAATCATTCGATTTCCATAGTGGCTGCATACTTCCTTTTATCTGTCCCAAAATCTCTTAGCCTTCAGCTCCAATGGATAATCCCAGGGTCTTATCTGATGTGGGGAGGGGGAGGGATTTTCCTATTGCTTTCTCACATGATGTATAATTATACAAACCTCCCTCATGATTCACTCTTATCCACCTTTTTTCTACGCTAAAACAGCCCAAACATTGCAGTGACTGGGACTGTGCACAATATATCAAACAGGGTCATGCCATAGTCTTGTATAAAGGCATTATCATATTAGCAGTTTTACTTTCAGTTCCTTTTAAAATGATCCCAGACATGGAATTTGGATTTTTCACAATGAACATACTCTGTGTAGGTCAACATTTTCATTAAGCTATCAACCCTAATGGCAAGACTTTTTCCTAATCAGCCATACCAGCTCTTTCTATCAAACTATATTAAACCTAAAAAACAAACTATGCATAAGAGATAGTGTACTATCAGAAGAGGGGGTTCCTTAGATGGTGAAAATATTGGATGATCACTAAAGAAAGTTTTAAGAGCTCTTTGCCTTGAAGTAACCTGTAATAGTTCAGTACACTGCTGTTCAAATCTCCATTTTATGATGACATCTCATATTTCTAGAAGTATAATTCTGATATCCCATTAATCATTTTAACATTTATTTACATGAAAATTAAAACTATGACAGATTTATTAGGGAATTTTGAGTCAGCAAAGGTTGTCCATCACCTGATGCATAAGGAGAAAACACCTTGACAAGCACACTGTTTTCTGCAGGGATAAAACTGCAAGTGAGAATGAGCATGAACTGGAGATGGGACGAGAAACAAGTGGGAAGAGATATAGTGTTTGTCGCAATTAAATTTTGAGCTGCATTGCAGTGTGGCATTAACCCTAAGTGATATATCTCACTTATTAAACACATTGATGGAGTTCTTAATATTATGTCATTATCATTTTACAGAGATGCAATGATATTCACTGCTATAAAGCAGGATTTGAGTTTTTGTGTGTTTTGAATAAACCCTTTACCTTGAATCCAGGTTTGTTTGTTTTTGTGTCATTTTTTTTCTTTTTATTACTTCTGGTGACAGTTAGCAACATGGTTTAGAAAGCCAGGCAAAGTGATGCATTTACACATTTTTATGTACACGTTTGTCTATAGTAGCTCTGCGCCATTCCTCTGAAGAAGTGATTTATAATCAACAAAAGCTTGTACCAAATGAAATTAGTTAAAATTGTCTTTAAAGGTGCCACAAGATTCTCTTGGTTTTGCTGCAACAGATGAACATGGTTTCCTCCTGGAAAGACAGCAGATCTATTTGCCAGGTATATTTCTAGTATGAAAAAAATTAGGCTTTGCTGAAGCTCAGACAAAAGTTCTCAGAAGATAATTGTGTAGAGTTTTAGGAAGCCATTTTCACTGCATCCCTTGGCTTTGACAAAATTAAAAATCAGCTTGGGAAAAAACGCCAGGTCTTCTAGAGAGGTATTTCTTGCTCCCTTGCGGCAAATTGTCAAGAGAAACTTTGGAACTTGTTTGCAGGCCCTGACTTCCTTGTCCAGGGGATCCTCAAATTCTTTTATCACTCCCTCAGGCCAGACGAGCCACGGCACCAGGCAGTCTGAGCTTGACATGTACCTCAGAGGCCTGGAAGGTGTTTGTTTTGGTGTGTGTTTCAGCTTAATTGAGGCTCAAAAGAAAACAAATCTTGTCTGTGGGATGAGAAAGACCCAGCAGTGATGGAAGCATCCCTGAAGGACAGTGTGCAGAGAGAGGCTGTCCAGAAATGCAAAGCTGGCTGGCCTTAGAGGGGGAAGAGCTCCTCAGCTTGCTTGCCCATGGCATCCTGCAATTGTCCTTCTGATAGAGGATCCAAGAAGTAAGCCCCATTCATCAGTATTGAATTTTAATCAACTAGTTCAAGACTTAAGAGAAGAAATATGAAAGTGAACTGAGGAGCAAAAATTTGAATAATGAGCTAGTTGTTACGAATTGAACATCATCTTTTTGTTCTAAAAAGTTGGGATGTTTTTCCAACAAGCAGGGAGAGGGGCACCTGGATAATCAACCTGGTAATGATCTGTTCTGAGGCATCACATAACTCACATGCCTAAAACTGCTGATGCCTCTCTTACTGCTACTGTCCTGCATCTGTTTCAGTGAAGGACAAGATTTGCATTTACACAATTATTCAATGGCAGTGGTGACTTGTATGTGTAAATGTGTCACTGAAGACCATGCACACACAGTAAATGTGTGAAATTAATGACTGTTAATCACTTTGGGTGCATTGGGTTGGATCCTAGACAGGTTAGTCATTAGTCCCATGCAAATCAGTAGTACAAAGGTTAGGCATGACAACTCATCCCACTGAAATCAATGGGACTAAAATGTCAGTTACTCCATCTGGATCCAACCCAATCCTTTTCAAACAAGTCAGTGCACACATTCAACCACTGTGAGTGTATGTGAATTTGCAGCATCAAATAAACAGCATTCTAAAGAGTACTAGCCATACAGTATTTGTAGAGTTTTCCTAGACATTAGCTAATGGTCCTCTTTCCATGAATATCTCTGAAATTTAGGCAGCTGTATGGGAGAATGACCAACTGAGACATTTGATTCCCTATGAGCATGGGTCTTTATGGGGAAACCATAGTGTGCACCTCAAATCCCAAATGTATTTATTAGTTTAATGTATGCAGACAATATGCACTGTTTTGTGATAGCAGGTAATATGCATGTGAGTTTAGCTTACACAGTTATGCAGGTTTGTCCCATTTCTTCCAAAAGTTCTAGAGATACTTTTGCCCGTGATGTTAGATATATTCAGTTGCTGACACCCCAGGATCAGTACAGGACATTCATCATCTCACTCCTCAACTTACCTAGATTTGAAATTTCAGAATAAGCCACAAAATATGTCAAAATTTTCTATTCTGTGCAACTGTCTTCTAAAATAGGTCTCAGGGACCAGTTGAGTCTCAGAGGATGGCTATATTTTCCTGTGTCTCTAAGAAGGGAGCTGAATCTCAGACAAGTGGTACTAGAGGAGAAGAATATTTGATTTTGCTGTGCCTAGCAGCTTAAGCATCTGGACACCCATCTCCAATCAATTCCCGGCTGGCACCAAGGCTCACTGTCTATTGCAGTTGTATAAGTCAGTGCTTCAAAACACAGAAACAACGGTATATGCTATTTGGAGCAAAACATGGAGAGAAGCATCAGCACCCTGACTTTGATACTGTACTGGTGCTGACCTGGCAACATTGGCAAACAGCATGAGTAAAAATCTCGCTGTGGACCGGCTGTGAGTCTCCTTTCACAGGTTCTCACCATAGCGTGTCATGTTCTCAGCCAGGTTTTACACAGATGCTTTCTTGCCGAGTTAATGTCTGCCTAGATTCTTTTTGTGGCTGTTTCCAGAACCAGTTGGCCCAGAAGGACTTTCAGTCCATCCCCCAAACTTACCTGCCATATTCCAGTGAAATCAGAAGGATCTAACCCCTAGTTCCAGTTTTTGGTCTTGGCATTTGAGGGAATGGGATGCTACGTACATTATAAGATATACATAGTGGCAACCCTAAGATGGTAGTGGTGGGGAAGCAGTGCATACATTCGTGAGACAGACAAGGAATAAAAAGTAGAGAAAGATAGAAGTTGTATGTATTCCAGATCAGGATCTGAATTTTGATTTCTCTTATGTTAGGAGGTAGAGAACAAATTTCCATTTCGAATGAAGAGGGATCTTGGAACAGCTGCAAAGTCATATTTCACATGTGCCTTTTTAATGGATATGGCCCACTTCCCATTACAGTGATAAAGCTAGATACAACATTTTGTCAAGTTCAATAATATTGTCCCTGAACATCCTGTGTTGTATCTGGCAGAATCTTAAAATAGACTGAAAGAGCCTTTTTTTGTCAGGGAACAAACTGAACTTTGTACCATGGTGACATTTTCAGGCACAAATATTTGACATTATTTTGCCATCATAAGGTCACCAATAAGAAGGTCTTACTGATATATTCTGATATCACAGCCCTTATCGGGACTTTGTCAACTTTACATGACCTGCCAGGAAAGAAGTCCCCATGTTCTAAAATTCTTGGCTTCATCTTTGAAAAAAAAAAATTAGTGGACTACAGTTCCCAGAATTCCCCAAGCAAGAGGCAAGAGCATGGAACCTCTTTCAGCCAAAGGTATGGCTTCAACTTCAAGGAAGAACTCAGGGGCTGCACTGCAGTGGAAAGCCAACCCAGTGGGGAAAGGGTAATAGTATGTTTTACATCAGATCTCTTATTGTTGATAACTGTGCCTTAGAAAAGGCATTTCAACCCTATTGAATGGGGTAGGGAACTAATACAAAACTGTGAAAGCAATACACCATAATGTAGTGGCAGAGCCTGAGATTCCCCCTTCCTGCCATAGAATGCAACAGTAGAATCTACAAAGAGAATATATGGCAATGTGGTGGTGAGACATGCTTGATCAGAATTTGCATTGCATTGTATGTCATTTTTCTCTCCCTAGGGGACCCAAGGCAGCTCACAGCAATTAAAGCTATAAAATAACCAACAGTTTTAAAATACCAAAGAAATCATATTAAAAATAATTAAATATTTATAACTACTAAATACTTAATAATTATGTGCCATCAAACTAATTCTGACTTATGGCAACCCTATTCATGGGTTTCTACACAGAAGTGATTTGCCCTTCTCTTCTAAAGATGCAATAATCTTTAAATAAAGCATTCCTGAGTTCTCCCTGCCCAAGTATTGCTTAAAAGCCTGCCTGAAAAGCATCTAGGGTTCTAGAACAACCTATTGTTGTGTGCAGATTATTTTGGACTACAGTTCCCAGAATTCTCAAGATCGCTCTGCTGCTTGGAGAATTCTGAGAATTGTAGTCACAAATTACAAATCTCCACACTTTTACCCATTACTTTCTCCATGTTTATCAGTCACCTCATACATCAACTAATACAGCAGTTCTTAACCTTTTCATTACCATGGACCTCTTTTAAATATCTTTTGTTGCCATGGACCACCAAGACTTAACTCAAGATTTAAAACCCTAGAGTGCATCAAATAATTATTTAATATTTCTCATGAAGGGTCTCATCAACACATATTCCTTGCTATAATGGTGATACTTTTTAAGATGACTAGAAGATTCATTTTGCTTTAAACAGGATACACCCTCATGAACAGCATCAGTTCTTTTATGTATCAAATTCAGCTATTCTGAGGTTCAGCCAAAACGTATTGTTATGAAATTCACTGTGATAATATCAAAAAGTCACTTTACCCAACAATAACAAAACAATTTTATTAGCAGAAATCAAAGAAGAAACACGATCACGAAGTCCTTCCAAACACCCACTCACACTGACATTGACTGACTCCAACTCTCTCTTCTCATGGTTTCTGATTGTCTGCACAGTAGCAAGAAATGTCACGTGCTGTCTCTCAGCTACTCAGCATAATTCACTTGCATGTTCTCACTATGTGCAGAAATATCAAATAGTTATTTGCTATCAGACAGTTATTTTCATAACTAATTTTTACTTTTGCTTGTTTCTAATGGAGGCAGTAGGTGAGAAAAGCCAAGTTTTGCACAAAGAAGCAAGGGAAATTAAGATTTTGTTCAACATTTCCTTTTCATTCATTCATTCATTCATTCATTCATTCATTCATTCATTCATTCATTCATTCAATTTTAACTGCAAAAGACCATAACATTTCTTTGAGCCTTAGCAACTCCCCCCATGAAGACATTGCAGCCCTCTGCAGACCACAGGTAAAGAACTTATGAACTAATACAATAAAACATTTGCGTGACTTACATTTTTCAAGTGTACGTGTGTTGTTTCACAATTGTACACACACACACACAAATGCAAATGTTGTGTTTGCTTGCATATTAAAACAAACAAACAAACCTGCACCCCAATCATGAGCGCAGTGTAAGGGTAGGCAAAGTGCAACCTATAGGTCAATTCAGTGTCCCCAGGGCCTCTCCCAGGTACCCTTGAACCTCCTAAACGCTGAAAGAAGGAAGTATCTCCCCCAAATGGAAAAAGAAGCAGCATGGGTACATGAATTGCATTTAAATCCAGTCAGTTGTTTCTAGTATTTCTTTCTTAATAAGCCTCCCCCCCCAAAAAAAAAACATAGACATGGTCAAAAATATGTTTAAATGGCAACCTTATTTCCCAGGCTTCTGGGGAGGTGATTTTTTCTTTATGAGAGCATTTTTCCCCCTCCAAGGCCTGAAGGTAGATGTAGCCTTCCAAAATGTGGGGGAGATAAAAAAATGCTTCTGGACCTTAAGAAGCTGCCATCCGCTGTTCTAGTATATCTCTGGTACTGTGGGAAATGCCTTGAGAAGGAAGGGTCCTGAATATGTACACAGAGTGGAACATCGCACAGGCAGAATGGAGCAGCTCCATTCACTCCCTTTGCTCATTCTCTCTAATGCCATGAATTATTTATGTACAAGACAAAGGAGACAATAAATCGGCTGCTATGATTAACATGAGTTATTCTATGAGCTAGGAAGATCTATTGCCACAGGGCTGCAGCTGATAAATGCAACTCTGCTTGCACTGCACAGAGAAGCCTGCTGGAAAAAATTACATATGCGTTGATCCACTCTTGCTCAGGAAGAGTTTACAACACAGTCTGGAAGGGCAACCCAAACAGAAAAGTCTTTCAGCCATCACAGCAGGAGATTCCAGGTGAATTCTTATTATCTTCATTGAGTCCCACGTTCCATTGTTAGGAAAATCTGGACTATATTTGCAAATGTATAGCTGTAAAAGTATATCTGTAAAGTAAATTCTCCACAATGAAAATAAATACATGTGTGAGATTTTGATTCTTATAAACAAGGCCAATGATCTAACAGCTGGCCGTTTACAGTTTTGCCTTTTAATTAGCATACAGGATTTGTGTAATAATCTAAAGACAAATGGAGATAATTAGACATATGGAGCAACTTCCATATATGTCAAACTCACCTTTTCCCATTACACCTTTTTCCAAAACACGGCCATCAGATTATTAACTGGGGTGAAAAGATAGCAACATATTTCCCCCACTTTGGCAGCCTTACACTGGTTACCCATTAGCTTCCGCATTAATTTCAAGGTACTAATTCTTAAATATAAAGCCCTAAACTGTGTACGGCCTCAATACCTGGCAGAGTGCCTTTCACCACCTAGCTGTACTCGGGTCACTCGATCAAGCCAGACCAGAAGGTTGTGAGGCTTAACCCCGAGAGAGGCCTGGAAGGAGAGAACAAGACACTGGGCCTTCTCAGCGGTGGCCTCTCACCTTCGGAACACCTTAGCCCCTGAGATTTGACAAGCACCTTCACCGGGAATTTTTAAAAACAAGTTGAAGACTTGGTTCTTCCGGCAGGCCTCCCCCCCCCCCCCCAAATTACATAGCTTCTTTATCCCATCTTGGATCCTGTTTTCTTTGGTTGTTCTGGGTTTTTCAGGCTCTTTGGCCGTGTTTTCTTTATTGATCTTTCTGCTCTTGTGATCAAAGTTATTTTAATGCTGTTTTTATCTTTATAGTCTGTAAGACGCCCAGAGTAGATTCCTGAATCTAGATGGGCAGGGTAAAAATGGAACAAATAAATAAATACACACACCAGACATTATGATGTGTTAATAAAATGAAATAACTGCAGACGAGCAAAACCAAACTTTTCTCAAATTTCTTATATATCATAAGTATTTATTCCCTTCCCAGCTCACTTCCTATATCAAAGCCAGGCTACAGAAAAATGTCTTTGAAGAGAAGGAATGCAGTAGGACAAGACAGGGAAAGAAACTGTGTTTTCTTTCTCTCTCCAACCCCCCACTTGCCCCCACATGATCTGTTTTGTATAAAGAGTGGTAAACTGTGCAAATATGTGTGGTTAAGAGATGCGCAATTGCTCTGCACATTGAATTTGTTCTTAGTACCATGCAGAACACAGACTCATTGTAATATTCTATAAACCCGGGTTCACGTCACACACCAGTGCTTCATTGCCACTCCCTTGCAGACAGAAAGCAATATTCTTGCCTTTTTAATGCAAGCAGATGCAGAAAGCTAGCCTTCAAAATGCTGGTGTTTAATATACAGAATTTCAGCAGGCCATTCAGCACGGTGGTTATCTAAATCACAGCTGTCCTCAAAATATATAAATTGTGGTTTTCTCTAGATAATATAAGCATAAATGTGTGTATGGGTGTATACAGAGAGAAGAGAACAGAAGAACAGCTGGTCTGTAAAAGATAAGAGACTAAAAGAAATATTTATTTTGTTTCATTACTTCATATCCCATGCTTCTTCAAGGAGTTCCAGTTGTTTTACACAAACTTAACCCATATTATTCACATGGCATCCCTGTGAGGGAGGTGCCACTTTGGATGACAGAGGGTCTGTCTGGAATTGTATTTAATATGACATTAATTGGAGGAAAAATCTTGGATAGTGGAAATCTCAATTCAAATGCAAAGCATCACTTTTGTCCATAAAGACAAACAGAGCAGTGTCCTTCCTCAGGTTCAGAATACCTTCTGCTGCAACCAGTTCATTTCTGCCTCTCTTCATATTGTGGGAAGCATATCAGGGCTCGGCCTTCATTCCCCTCATACTGAATTCCAGGTCTCCTTGCATTAATTATGAGTGGAAATGAGAAAAGAATGAGCAGATGAATGTGAGCAAATAAGTCAAATGTCCAGCTTTTCAGACCAAGCAGACAGAGAAGCACTGACAGCTAAGGGGCACATCTAATTTTGGGGAAAGTTTTGTTCTTATGCTTATTGGCTGACTCATGAGGTAATGGGCAAGGATAAAGCAATGTCTGAATGAATCCCTGCCTCACAGTGTGTGTGAAGTCTTGACTGCGTGTTGACCTCTAAGTGTGTTTATATGCATGCCCCCCTCCAGCTCTGCCTGAATCCAGGCTACTGCCCACCATTAAGTGTTGCACCTTCTGCCCCAGAAACCACAATGAGCACCAGCTTCCACTGAAATACTGCTTGAAGACTCTAAGAAGGTCACTCTTTCTTTGGTTCAGTGTTGGTTAAAGGGAGACATGCATGATATACCTGCTGATACTGCTGATGCTCTAACATATGTCTAATATAGTGCATAATTGGTTTAGAACCAATATGCCTTTTTTTTCAACAAGTCTATGTTTGGTGTTTAGAATTATAGAAAAGTGAAGGTGGAAGGGGCCTACAAGGCCATCAAGTCCAACCCCCTGCTCAATGCAAGAATACAATCAAAGCATATCTGCCAGGTGATTATCTAAGTTTTTCTTGAACGCCTCCAGTATTGCAGCACTCACCTACTCCTGCAGTAACTGGTTCCACTGTCGTACTGCTCTAACCAATAAATGTAGCAACCCCAGACCTACTGGAGTATCCCACCCTGTAGTTATGCTGCCACCAACCATTCGCTCTCCCAAGTCACCCAGACCAGGAATGGATTTTAATAAACAAGAGAACAAGTTTTATTGAAAAAACAAACAGGGTAAATAAAAGGATCAGGTAAATAGGATACTGGAACTTGGGATAGTCCCAATCATACACATACAACCGATTGGTTCCCACGGAACACTTTAAGGTAACGCACAAACCCTGAACTTATCCGTTCTGGCTACCTAGATAGAAACCTGAACCTATCAGGTATGTACTATCTGACGAACAGTTGTACCCAGTCTGACCCACAGACTCCAACTCCACTTCTCCACGTCAGCTCTCTTACGAAGGACTTCCCCCAAATATATACAGTACAGCTCCTCCCCCCTGATGTCCCGCCTTCCACTCCCCATAGGATGGAACTTTCCCTCCAAACCCATGACAGACAGGTACCATCAGTGCTGTATGTGACACCTCCCCCCTTTATAAGTTGTTTTGCGGGGGAAAAGCTAAAGTGCTTTTCTCCAAAAAAAACAACCAGGATCAAAACACATAAACAGTTATACATTCTAATCCAATCCCATAACCCATACTTACTCACTCTAGGTCAAACATATCACTTATGCATTTATACATTAATATTTGCAATACATTAAGTTACCTTTATTAATACAAACCAAGCCTGTTCAATAAACAGGTACATTTAACTTTTGGTCACCAATATACACAGTCCATGGTTTCTTCGCCGTCTTCACTTGTCGGGTCTTCTTGACAAGGCGTCAGCAACACAGTTCATTGTCCCTCTGACCACCTTCACTTCAAAGTCAAAATCTTGCAGGTTTAAAGCCCACCTCATAAGTTTACTATTATGTGTTTTCATTGTCTTTAACCACTGCAGTGGTGAGTGGTCAGTGCACAGAACAAAATGTCTTCCCCAGATGTAAGGTTTGGCCTTCTGAATCGCGTATACTATGGCCAGGCACTCCTTTTCCACGGTTGCCAAATATCTCTCACCTTTCTGGAGTTTCCTACTCAGGTAGGAACTAAACAACTAAAAACATTGATGTATAGGCGGGCCTTCCCAACAGAAAACCCTTGACGATCTTTTTTTTTTTTCTTATTCTATTCTTTATTTTTTTATTTACGTTTCTGCTGTAAAGTCTTAAAATTACATTGTTGTTTTTACTGTAAGCCGCCTAGAGTGGTCTAATATGATCAGATAGGCGGGATAGAAATAAAATAAATAAATAAAATAAATAAATAAATAACAGTTATATTCAAGTGAAATCTGGCTTCCTTTAACTTGAGCCCATTGTTGTGTATCCTACATTCTGGGATGATCAAGAGCAGATTTGCCCCTCCTCTGTATAACAGCCTTTCAAATATTTGAAAAGTGCTATCATATCACCCCTCAGTCTTCTTTTTTCAAGGCTAAACATGCCCAGTTCTTTCAGCCTTTCCTGATCATCCTTGTCGCCCTCCTCTGAACTTGTTCCAATTTGTTAGCATCGTTCTTGAAGTATGGTCTCGAGAACTGGACACAATACTCAAGGTGAGGCCTAACCAGTGTTGAATAGAGGGGGACTAGTAACTCGTGGGATTTGGAAACTATACTTCTATTAATGCAGCCTAAAATAGGTCAAAGGAAAGACAATCCAATCACTGGTTTGTCAGGAAAGCGTGTTCCATGAAATAAGGGATAGATGAGACGTGTTGCCTTGAGAATCATGTACAAAGTATAGAAATGCAGTTAAGTGGAATGAGAAGAAGAGTGTATCTCAATAACAGGAAACAGTAGAAAGTGGGGAGGATGAAATACCAACTCCTCTCCTCTGAGAAAAAGAGGTTGTGGGTGAGTGGGAGGGAGGGACATGCCAGATACCAAGTGACACTAAGTTGTACCCTAAGCTCTTCTCATTCCACAGAAGCATCCTTCAAGGTCAGCAAAGTGCTGAGTTCCCAAGAAGCCCAGACCTTGCATTTTTGGGTCAAAAGGAAGCAATAAGTAGAAATCAATCTCCACACAAAGCTATCTAAGACCCACGTCTTCCTCCAGCGGGAAGGGCCACTGAACTATTTGTACCCTCATAGTATGTGTGCTAGGAAACAGCTGGACCATGTTGTGGATCTGAGAGTCGAACAGCAGTTCTGTTTCTAGACAATTCTTTCCCACTCAAGCTATCACTTTTCAATTTCTTTAGAAGATATATATCTTATTCACAAATGGAAATAAATAAAGCCTACCAGCACATACTCCTTGATAAATATTTCAGTCTATATTCCTTTGCTTTGAGAAATTGTATTTGAGCAGTAGCAGCTGCAGATAGTCCATTTTATTACTCATTCCTCCCTATATAATTGTTTAGAATTTTATTTTTAATGAAAACACTTGTTCTCATTTTAGGGACATGATCTTTAAAATGGTTTTAGAGTATCCATCCAAAATTCTTACTTCACACTCTTAAAATTAAGAGGGCAATCCTATAGTGGACACATGCTTTCTAAGAGGTCTTATGGTTTAGTGGACAAATTTGCTTATGACATAATTATTGCTGGGCAATTTATGGACAAATATGCTTATGACATAATTATTATATTGGCAGAACTTCTGCAATTTACTGGTAGCATAGCCATTCTGCCAGCAAAAATGTTCCAGTGGAATATTCAAAATGGGGTGGAGATATGCTTGAGGAATAGTATGTTTCTACCAAATTCTACTACAGGATTTCCACCACCACCACCCCTCTAATCAGCAAGAGATGGAGTGGGGGTGCATCAGCATAAGATCTTGCAATCTTTATTTTCTGGACTACGTCTCCCAAAAATTTCCCAACCAAAAGCCAACATTGTTGCCATTTGCCCATGCTAGATGAGGGATATTGTGGAAGTTATAATCCAAAAGGTTATTCTTCTGACGTCCAATCAACTTCTGCCCTGCATATTACCATGACAGAGCATAGGATATGGTGTAACTTCACTTCATAGTATACTATCACCATTATGTGAAATTCCACATGGGAATGCTGCACCAGTAGGGCCAAAACATTCCTGTACAAAGAAATACGACCAGGTTTCAGTGACACAACTGAAAACTTCACACTATTGCTGAATGCTACTACCTGCCTTCAGATAAATAGGGGCCAGCAAATTGTGGACCTGGGGTTCATCATCATAGGCATCCTTCAGTCTCGAGAGACTATGGTAACATGCTCTGCATGGAGGACTTGGAACAGCGTCTAGTGTTTCGATGGTGTATGCGAAGCTGGAGTGTCCTCTCCTGGGCACGAAGCCTGGGTAAAATAATATGGAGGATAGGCTGTTACCCAACCAGCAAATCCCCCCTCTCCACGTCACTGAAATAGTCCAATGGAAAGGCAAGAGCCAATACAATTGGTTTGAGTGACGTCGCAAAAGTATACATAAATTTATACAAGTACTTTGCAATCAACATTAATAGAATAAATTGTGCCAGATATAATAAAAAATGCTATCTGTACCTAGAAACTTAAAAAAATAAGATTAAATAATTCCTGCCTTGGAATCATGATCAAATTTCCAATAAAGCAAGACATGCTGAAGAGTCTGTCTTTCTTACAAGGAGGACAGAAGACAGCACTTTCCCATGAACCAATAAAATTTGTATTTGCAGATACTGAGATCTGTTAAATAATCAGCAATTATTTCCAAAAGGACAGTCAATGCCAAAATAATCAGGAGAACAAAATCTGGAAGTTAATGAAATTTGGTCCCAATGATCAATAATTTTTGCAGAAGCAGTGTTTCAGCCCTTTTTTCACCAGACGAAAGTTCCACCAGGGAAATGCCAATGATATAACTTTGGAAACAACAACCATCCCAAAAGCATTTCTATATGAACCACACTAAATCTTTCTGCAGTTAATCAAAGTCCAATTCATACAGTAAAATTTGACCCATCCAGGAAGGGCCAAAGTCCAGACAGTGTAAAAGATATCTGATCATTTTCCAGATACAGAATTGCATTTGGCACACTGACACTGGAGAACAGATCTAAGAAAGAGTGATTAGATTGTCTTGACCTCACTTCTAACATGCATTATCCAAATGGCTACTCCATACAGAAGTTCTGCTAATGTCTGTACAATAGGATTAAATGAACATAACGCCTAGGCTTGTTTAAAAGAATTTATACAAAATGGACAAGCAATTGCATGAGACTAGAAGTGTGACAGTTCCATGAAGGTTCTGATTTACAGTATAATAGAAATTGGTACCTAAATAGTTGTTAAACAATGTATTTGCTAACACAAAAATAATTCCTCTGATATCTGAACAGCATTATAACCTTAAATGTAGTATTAACCGGTTGGGATTAAAAAATGAGCAAAGGCCTACATTGGACAACATAAAATATGTGTGGATTGGAGCAATGGCGAAAATAATCTTCTATAAATTATGCTGGCATAGGGGAAATAACATCACAAGCAGCAGCAGATTGCCGCAATTAAAGAGTCCCTGGTTCAGTTTCAGGTTGCACTTGACTCGTACACAGTGATACAAAGTAGAAGTAATGCGGAACTGAAGTGTGAGCTCTTTAATTAGTTACAGTCTGCCATTGTTCACATCATTTCCCCTATGCTTGCATAAACTATGAAAGTTGATTTTGGAAAATAAAATTAAGTTGTTGACATAAAAGTAGTAATGGCAAGTGAACAAAAGCTAACTTCAGAACATGAGAGCTAATTATTTGTAGTGTAGGGTATCATATTTGCACAAGGCTTTTCAAGCCTTCCTCAGCCCCCTCTTTTTCCAACAAAGAAAAAGTGAAAACTCCTAGAAGTCCCCAAGAGTAGCAATTCATATTTTAAGTAGGTATCGAGGATTCCCTGCACTTTTTAACATTCTAGAATGCTCTTTTCTTTTTCTTTTCCTTGCAGGGACTATGACGATCATCTATCTCCTGCTTCAGGTTTCCCCAACTTGTCTGAGTGTAGGGTTAAATCTAATGTTAGTCCCAAGCAGAGAATAACCTGTACTAAGTGGGACTTGTGTAAATGAGGGTAATGAACCCTATTGATTGTAATGGGTCTACTCTAGTAGAAAATAACACTGGATTTAACTTGTAGCCATGGAAACTCACTCGGGGAGTAGAAGTGATAAAAAAATACTCCTTAAATGTCTCACTTATCTTGAAAGCCCAATTAGGATCACTTTTAGTTGGTTTTGACATGATGGCATATAACATAATATAGTCCATCAAGACTGTGAGTCATTCCTCTGGTTAACTCCTGAGAGCCCAGATTCTTTCATGACAAACATCAGCAGCCATTCCTTGGCATGCACTTTCAGAGAATGTAAGTAGGATGCTCAGCCTCCACAGAACTGAGGCCCAGACTCTGTGGGTTTCCTTTCCTAAGTGCCGCTAATCCTGTAACCTCAGGCTTCCTCCATGGCCGGCCCAGAAAGGATTAGGAGCTGTAGACAGCAGGGCAGTAATTCATCCCCTTAATGCCCTGTTTGCTTTGTTTATTCTCTGCATCTCCTCCAAACCCCATTAAGGAATGCTATTATCCTGCTAACAACAAAACAAGTTAACTCTTTCCCTGCCATGGTCACCTTGGAGAGTACATGCCTGCAATTAGTCTGGGGTGAACTGCTCCAGCTGTGGGGCATGCAAAGCTAACACAAACAAGAGGCAGTTTGGTGAAGGGGGGGGGGATGGTACTAGTTTGGTTAGATAATGCTTGTAATGTATTCAGTGCTGCCTGCCCAGGCACTGACTCCTATGTACAGAAATCACTTTTCATTCCATCACAAAGCCTTTAAGGTCCTTGCAAGATCATACCTTGTCTCTATGCTTCACCAGGTTTGCAGCCTAGTTAGGTTTTCACATTTAATGAGGCTTCCAAATAGGAAACATAAATAAAACAAAACAAACAAATAAATTTAGTATCCTGGGCCATAATTAAACCTGGAACTCTTCTATCACTTATCTATATATCTTACCTACTTGGGCTTCTGACATGTTGTGACTTTTCCCATATGATATGTCTGTTTCTATAGCTACACCTTTATGATTAGGCAAGAATATTTTGTATCACAGGACATTAATATTCAGGCAGCAATAAGCAATACATGTTTGTGTCCAAGTGACTGTGGATTCTGAAATGTGTGCATTGTTGTACATCCACTTAGATCTCCCTCTAAGAAACAGAGTGTCAACCCAAAATGGGGTAAGTTCATTGATTCCTAGGAGACAGCTTTAAATCTTTGTATTCTAATAAGCCTGTTGCTGGCTTCCACTTTATGCTCTGTCAGCAAATTGATAAATATAAAAAATATATGAACATGCCCTAAAACAAACTCGACATGAAATTCTATTTCAAAATACCAAAATACTGGACAACACCAGCAATCAGCACCAGCAGAACTTCAACAAAAAAGAGAAAAGTTTGAAACTCAACAAAACTTGGCTCCCAGCTCTGAAAAATACAGTGTGCAAAAGGTCAACAAACTCTACCCAGCCACAAGGACTGGGGATCACTACACACAAAAGACCAACTAATGACACCCATCAACCACAGTGACAGATAATCTCTCCTTACGACAATACACCAACAAGACACACTAATCACCCATCTACAGACAAATACAAAAGCCCATCTCACAGCCATAAATACTCCACTCCCAAGCCAACTACACCAGAGCACAGAGTGCTGTCCTCTGAAGATGCCGGCCACAGAGACTGGTGAAACGTTAGGAAGAACAACCTTCAGAACACAGCCAAAGAGCCCGAAAAACCCACAACAACCATAAGATATATAGATTGTCTTTATTTTAAACACAATCCTAGTCTTGTTTCTCCATCTCCTGCTTCCAGCATTATCTATTTGCTTTCTGTATTGACCATCTGGTGATATCCATGTGAACAGTCATCTGTTCAGTTGCTTGAAGCATGTATTTGCAATAAAGATGGTTGGCTTCACAGAACCCTATGAGTTATTTTCCTGCTTCATCTCTGACCCCTAGACCAACATTTCTAATCTCATTTGGTTCTGCTTTGTTTCCTACTCTTGCGTTCCAGTTGCCTATGATTATAAGCATGTCAGAACCAAATTTCCTCCTGGATGCTTCTAAAAAGTTTTCGATTTCATCTTCTTCAGCATCATAGACTTGAATGATGGTTATGTTGATAGGTTTTCCAAGGAGTCTGGCTAATATTATTTGGTCAGAACTTTCACTATAACCCCTAACTACCTCTGTACCTCTTGCTCTGTATTAGAACCACTCAATTTCTTTTGGGTTTGTCATTTCCAGAGTAGAACACTTTGTAGTTCTCTGACTGAAAATATCCCAGTCCAGTCCACTTTAGTTCACTGACTCCAACCACTGCAAAGTTTATATGTTCCATTTCGTGCTTTACAGTTTCCAGTTGACCTTGATTCATACTTCTTATGTTCCAAATTCCAACTATATGTGTTGTGCAGCATTGGACTTTCCTTTCACCTCTGTGCACATTAGCTGCTAACTTTTAATTTAGTTCTGTCAGTAGCAGCAGAGCTATTTCTACTTCATTTTTCTCTCTCTCTTTTTTCTTTTGCTATTCTCCAGTAGCTGATTAAGTGCTTTCCGACCTGGGAGTTTCATCTTCCAGCAGTAGCTCATATTTCTTTTTGGACTTTCAGAGTTTTCATGGTAAGGAAAATTCAGCAGGTATTTACCATTGCCTCCTTCTTCACAGCACTAACAAGCTTTAGCTTGAGTGTCACCATTGCTTCCAGTTTTCCTGGTTTACTCATTTGTACGGAGGCAGCAGCAACAGCAGCCAAGGATGGTGGCAGCATGAGGTGAAAACACTGGAGTGAAGTTTGGGGAGATGGAAAGCATATACCTCCCTTTCCCTCCCTCTCCCCACCTCTTTCTCCTCAGCCAGAGTGCTGCTAGGGCAGTGATGCTTTCTGGGGCTAGACCCCACAGAGTTCATATAGCCCCTTTCCCCACCTTTTCTCATGGCCATCATTCAATGGGCTGCAGTGATTTTCCTTTTGTTGTTGTTGTTAAATAAAGTAAGTGGCATATTCAAGAAGGAATGCATCAGCCTAACATGGTGTAAGAATTGCACTGTGTCAGCTAGGAAATTAAAAGATGTCACATATCACATTAATGTCACAACCCACCTATCTTGTCACAAGGTTCTTCCACCATCCAGAGCTCCGTTTGGATGTGAAAAAACCATCTACATAAGCTACACGACAGGATAATTAGAAGTGTGCTGAATTGTGCCAAAAAAAAAAAACAGAAGCCCTATCACTGTCCCAGAAAGGAGCAGATAGCTCTTAAGCAACAGGATAGATCAATCTAAGTAGAAACATGTGTAGATGTCATAATTTGGTTTGAACCAAACCATGCCAACAGTGATCCAAACAGCGATCTATATATCCCTCTAGACAGGCTCTTAGTCTGGTGTCTCACCCTGATATAAGTTCAAGCTAATGGCATTGCACTCAGCTTCACTGACATACTCAGACGCTTTCACCATGTTAAGGTGTACATTCAAGAAGTTTTTAAAGATATTTGAAAAACTAACGCGGAGAAAAGAAGCAAAAGAATGGTAGGGGTGACAATGTTGTCCTTTTTTCAGTGACACCAGAAAGTTTATCACCTCATGTAGTCAGCTATTCAGAAGACAGGGAGGGAGCTAATCAGTTCCCCTTGTTTGTATACTCTATTTTCTACTTTGAAGTGAAGAACAGGAATCATACAAATCATAGCTGTTACATGTTGTATATTACATTAAATTTACTACAAACAGTAAAGGGTATTTATGAGACTTTAAAATATAATCTAAAATACAAAATCATAATTAAAATATAAAAACAACTCCACAAAAACAAAATCCATTTCAGTTGAAAAAGAGAAGAAATAAAGCGTTTGTGCCAGTTTGTGAAGGAGCGCAGGAAGAGAGTGTGCCATCCCCTGCTGAAGAAAGGAATCCAAGGGAAAAGGGGAGTGGAAAACACGGAGGAACATCAGAGAGGGAGAGAAAGCGTGGGAGAAAATGAGAGAGTACGTGAGAGCAGGAGATTTGAAGTGGGTTTAGTGGAAGAGGGAGAAGGCGCAATTGGCGGAGAACAAGAGCTGTCAGTTTGGCAGGAGGGTACAAATACTGGGAACCGGCGCCAGTTTGAGGTGGAGATTGAGCTGTGGAAAAGAGAGAGAGAGATAGAGAAGCTACGTGAGTACTAGAGGGTCAAGACGCAGGAGCTGCTAAGGGACTTTCCTCACTTGAGAATAGGAGGACTGTTCCCTGACCCGATCTCGAGAGAGAGAAGAGGTGAACATAGAATGGTCAGTAGTGGTGCTTCCTAAGAAACAGGGTAGAGGACGGCATGTAATCTGGCCAGACGTGAGCTTCAATACCCCACCGTTGGAAGGAGACTGGGCACAGCACCCATGTTGCGAGACCATTTGCGCGGTGCAGAGTGCCCCACTGCGGAAGCCGACTGACGTAGAGAAGTTTGGTCCTGCACCCCTTTGAGTTCCATGGGGGAAAGGACTGATCCAGCTATGGACAGTTTTGATATATTTCCTGATTTGAGTTTTCTAGACCCGTTCACCAATGTTGATCCGTTAAATGTTAATAAATCAGAAAGTTGTTAGAGTGAAAAAGATGACTCCTCTGATTCTTCCCGCCCTAGATGAAGAACCGTCCCCCCCTAGACAGTGATCTCATTCACACAGTTAAAATAGAACTGCAGATCCTAGAGATTTTCATGTGCTGTTGGACTGCAACTCCATCGTACATACAGTGATAGGAAACATGCTACTGTGGAATTCCTTGAATTCTGCTTCCTCCATAGCTGCCTTAAAAGCCAAGAGCCTCTATTAGCCATCAAGATGGGAAGGAAATTGTGCTGTCATTGGTAATATACTTCCCATCCACCGCTTACTAGACATTCCTGTCACAGGCCACCATTGAGGCCTTGGGTGAATTGTCCAGGCTGCACAAATGAGTTTGTTTGCTTTGCCGCTCTCTCTTCCTGGGCCTCCCTTTCCCCTACCTTGCTGTGATCAGTTCCCTAGTGGTTTCATTTATCAGCAGCTGAAATCCTTGTTTTCCTAGTTGCTTGTACGAGTAGCTTTATCAGCATTAACCCCTGACCTCAGAATGTAGCTTTCCCCCTACCTTCTTCTGACAATTGTGTTTACTGAGATAATTTTTTTTTTCTTTAGTGAGAGAGATCACCTTGCGAGTCAGGCACCAAGGGTCTCGTCTTCCCGCTGCAAGCTAGGAGCTGACATATGCAAGGGCTGTTAAGGCCTTCTGATAAAGTGTTTAAATAAAACTGAATGCAGTCTTCAAGGTGAAATTTGCATTTGTGATTGGCGTGACTGAGAATTGAGCAAATCTCAAGGAAGCCACATAGGGGAGCACAGCTCTTGTATCTGGTAGGCCAGCAGGAATAAAACTGCTGTGATTTTGCAGGCTGTGAAAACCATTACACATTTGTGAATATTTACAAAATAAATAACTAAGTAGAAACATTTGGACAAAAGGTTGTTGTTGTTTAGTTGTTTAGTCATGTCCGACTCTTCGTGACCCCATGGACCAGAGCACGCCAGGTACCACAATCAATTTAAAACCCCACTCAGGCAGCCAGTCATTCGGGGAAAGCTTGTCTGAAGAGAAAGGTCTTTGCCTGCTTACAGAAGGACAGCAAAGATGGGGCCAGCCTAACCTCTTGTAGGAGGGAATTCAAAAATCTGGGAGCATCAACACAGAAGGCCCTCTCCCTTGTACCCCCCCCAAAAACATACCTGTGAAAGTGGTGGGAGAGAGAAAAAGGCCTTTTCTGATGGCCTTAACACTTGAGCAGGCTTATAAAGGAAGATGCGGTCCTTGGGTAAATCATTCTTTATCACTAAAAAATTATGCTTGTGTGAGTAGCATATAAACTAGGTGCTTTCAGCTGCTACAATAAGATTAATAATGCAGCTCCAACCTTACACATCTGGAAGTTTCATTAGCTTCCACAAAACCAATACTTTAAAGACTAACAACTATGTTACATAATAAGATTTTACAGGTACCTCTCACTAAATTTGAGTCACTATAGCTTGTCCCCATAAATTTTGCAAAAGGTCAGGTTTCTGAAATATACAGTTATTCATATAAGAAACATATTACAAGATGTTTGAGTCCAAGGTGGCCTAGGAAGAAGACCTAAGTATATCCTCAGATTCTCAGTAGAATAAAAATCTGGGCTTCTCCACTATTTAAAGCCATCTCTTTAAAGTTGAAGAAATGTATTTTAAAAGTACTTCATTGCTGCATCTATGGAATATAACAAGCATCTGTCACCCTTCTGTTGGAAAGGATAGGATGATGAAGATTCCTGTTCCATTTGTACCTTACAACAGCACCCTGCCTCTAGAAACAAATTCACAACGTACCCACATTGATAACAGGTCAATGAGTAAAATCCTGCAATGAAGTGTTACTACTCTCCATCTTTCCTGGTGGTTTTTTTAAAAACGCCTACTAGACAATATTTGATCTCACTACTGCTGACCACCTCATGTCTCAAAATTGCTGCTGCTTTTTGTTCTTTTCCTACTGGAGTTTAGACGTCACCATGGCTATTCTGACTTTGAGCATGGCAAATCTTCACAAAGATGTTGTCATGTGAAACTTTCACATCATATGAAATTCCACTTCTGATAGTTGTTCTTTGTTTCTTTCAAAGATTAGACTTCCGTCTCACTCACATACTATGTCTTCATGCAAGTAAGATTTTGTTTCTATAAATGATAGTACCTGATTTGTGTATTTGTTCCCCTTTTTTCTTCTCCCCCTCCCCCTTTTCCCCCTATGGCATGTATTGCTATTAATTAATAATTTTAAAAGACCAGCAAGATTTATCAAGCAAGAAGATCAGCTATCAGACCAGCATGAAGATCCTGCCTTGTCAGATATATGTAACACTCTGGCAGCTGTAAGATCTTTCCCTAACTCATAAAGCCAGAGGCAGCAATTCTTCTTACCACCGCAGTTACAATGTTCTTCTTTAGTAATCGTAACCAACACAATAAAAAAACATTAGAGGGGGAGAAGATAAAAGAAAAAATATGTTACTTTTGCTACAAGACACCACGTTGAACAATTCTAAGATACATGAAGTCTAGCAAAGATTGAGAGGGAGGAAGAAATTAATCAGCAAACATGCTGGCAACGGTCTAGCTTCAAACACACTGGAGCCTATCCAAACAATATGCATTTAGCACTTTGAGATGGAGCAATGCCCAACCTCCACATTCCATGGCAGCCCTCGGCTTTGGAGGATGGAGGAGTTAGCATATCATGTAGGGCACGTGTGGAAAAACAGGTGTTTGATGAGCTGTAGAGTACTTTGGAAGAAAAGTTCAGCTATTAAGCAGAGACTGAACTTTATTGATGGATGAGAAAAAGTAGTGGTCTCCTCCAATGCTATTTAGCTCAAATGTACCTCTATGGCATCAAGACTAGCATATTTATGATAATATTATCTGCAATGAGAATCATGAGATGTGAATCTGCTTCTTCTGCTTGTAGCAGCCCTGGTTATGGTAAATTTAGATAATTTCTCTATGCTGTTTAAGATTCACAACTTATACTCAAGGCCACTTAATTTGATTTTTTAAATCTAAAGTGGAGGCCATCCACCAGGATCTTTCTGCTTTTTTGAATACCGTAGATTGAGCAAAGACATCTAGCACTCCACCTTGCCCGATGAGACTTAATCTCTTTCAGCCTGTGTTGCCAGATATGGTGGGCAAAGTGCTTGATCGCTGTTGGGCCTCCTCCTCCTCCCTTGCCTGGCCTGGCTAATCAAAGCAGCCAGGCCTATAACAACCAAATGGGGCACTGCAATAATTAATGGGTCTCTCCAGGAGGGCAAAGTTCCCCTTGCCCTCAAGGAGATACTCATTAGGCCCATTAGGAAGAAACTAAGTTTGGTGGCAGACAACATTGGCAATTATAAGCCCATCGCAAATGTTTCTTTCCTCTGCTGAGGAAGTGGTGGAGAGGGTGGTGGCTGATCAGCTCCAGGCCCTTCTGGATAAAACCAGTGCCCTGGATCCATTTCAGTCCGGCTTCAGGCCACGCCACAGCACAAAAACAGCATTGGTCACCCTGTTTGATGACCTACTGAGGGAGGCCAACAGGTCTCTGTTGGTCCTTCTCGATATTTCAGCAGCCTTCAATACCGACAATCACGGTATTCTCCTGGGAATGCTCTCCGAGCTGGGAATTGGTGGTCTGGCACTTGCCTGGCTCCGATCCTTCTTGGAGGACATTCCTCAGAGAGTACAGCTTGGTGAGAATGTATTGGTCCCATGGAGTCTCAAATGTGGGGCTCCACAGGGCTCCATTATCTCCCCAATGTTGTTTAATATCTATATGAGGCAGCTAGGTCAGGTCATCAGGGGATGTGGGGCTTCATGTCATCAGTATGCTGATGATACTGAGCTCCACATCTCCTTTTCTCCAACAGCTGTGGATGTCATTTCGTCCCTTCATTGCTGCCTAGAGACTGTATTGCAATGGATGCAGATGAATGGACTGAGGCTGAACCGGGATATATATAAATGAGGTGGGATATAAACAAACAAACAAACAAACAAACAAACAAACAAACAAACAAACAAACAAACAAACAAATAAATAAATAAATAAATAAATAAATAAATAAATAAATAAATAAATAAATAAATAAATAAATAAATAAATAAATAAATAAATAAATAAATAAATAAATAGTTATTGCAGATACCTTTAACTACCCTGTCATCAGGGTGTTTTAGAAGCAGGGTGTTCTCCATCAATTTCAGTGCATACTTATGTGAATTTTCATTACTATGGGAATTCCAAATAGCCAGATGACTTTGAGAGTTATTTTTAAATGCACCCCTTCTCCCGTCCCACCCTTAACAAAAAGGGCCCACAGAGCAATGACAGCACATAACCCCCTCTAGTGGCTGTTAATAGCTTGCATATAGACAGTGATAACAGAGGTGCACAGATTTATGTCTTGAGCAATTCCCAGAACTGTAGCCCAAAACCACAAATCTGCAACCTTCTAGTGATAGCTTTTCTCCTCTTGTAACAATAGTTACTACAGGAGAGACCATGCACATTTTGTAACACATGTGTTACAATGTGTGCTGGGCCACATAGAAGCAATTTCTGGCATCTATACTCCCTTACAAGAAACACTAGTGCTAACACATTGGTGTATGCACAGACACACGCAAACAGCCATTGGTTTCCAAGTCTCTCAAAATACTTCT
Source organism: Pogona vitticeps (assembly GCF_051106095.1). Classification (NCBI taxonomy): domain Eukaryota; kingdom Metazoa; phylum Chordata; class Lepidosauria; order Squamata; family Agamidae; genus Pogona; species Pogona vitticeps. Next base: position 54,446,542 of record NC_135785.1, read on the forward strand.
GAAGTTTCCCTATTTCTGTACTTCTCCAGTCTTCAGCCAGAAGGCAGATCTCAGGGCAAGCAGTGCTGGAGGAGAAAGTTTGATTTTATTTCTCATGCTAGTTTTAATGCCTGGGTTGTAAGCATCACCTTCCCATTTCCAGAAGATTCAGTGCAAAAGTAACTGGGAGTTTGTGTATGTGTTATACTCACAATGCTTGAAATTCTGTTGCACAGCACAGTAAGTCACACTACAGTAGGCCCAGTGAATCAGAAAGGATTTGATGAGTCAATTTCTCCATAAATTCCATTGATTCAGATGGGCCTGCTCTAGTTGCAATTAGCACAGTAAGTAACAATTAAAGGAGGCCCATTTGAATCAATTGAGCTTACAGAGGAGTCGACTCACTGAATTGCTGCTGATTCAATGTCCCACTCTAGTGCAAATGGGATTCCAGCCATTATTTATTAGGAGGTAGTGCAGGAAATCCACATGAGCCCATCTCTGCTTGGCTCAATGGGCTCAGATCTCTTCTGGACAAGGTTTGGTGGTGGGAAGTTAAAACTCTGAGAGAATGCCAATAAAGAACAGAGTCTCAAAAGTGCTTGCAGAATAGGCCTGTACTGTATCTCCTTATTAGAGGTATAAAGAATGTCACACAGTCACCGAAGTGTGCCAGAAGGTGGTAGACAATGGTGATGGCTGAAGGATTATGCATGACATTGCATAACAGATACTCCAAGATGTTGCTTTTAGAGCCAGATGAATATAAGATACGTGTATTTGTGGATCCACTGGCTTTTTAATTTAGGGCTCTTCCAGAACACAAGCTCCTGTTAAAGCACAGCATTCTGCATGCTTGGTCCAGGTACTCTTCCCACTGTCCATAACACACAGGCTTTAGTTGAAATCTTCATCTTTTCTCCTGCCTTTCCATGCCTTTTTGTCATTTCAAAAAGAACAGCTATTTTGTTTCACGGATTTCATCATGGACAAAGTTTAGCAGTATGATTCTTTCAATGAGACATTCATTTTCAATATATTCGCGAAGGCTTTCACGGCTGGGATCTAATGGTTGTTCTGGGTTTTTCGGGCTCTTTGGCCGTGTTCTGAAGGTTATTCTTCCTAACGTTTTGCCAGTCTCTGTGGCCAGCATCTTCAGAGGACAGCAACCTGTACTCTGATTCATTCATTCATTTTCATATCAGTTCATTTTCACATCTGAGGTTCCCTCTCAGAAACTTTTAATTAGCTCTCATTTGGGAAACCTAATAATAAAATGGCTCACGAAGCTACAGTGGGGAAGTGCATTTTCAGAATTTGCAAGTTCCATAAGAAAAACCATTTTCAAAGACATGACTTTTCACCATTTGGACGAAAATCCAGGTATGTCGTACTCTCCTTAAGCTATGACAAAGTGTGAGCATTTGGGACAGAAATTATGTCCCATCTGGATAAGTCCTTAAAGGAATTAAAACTGAACTGAAGGACAATTAGAAAAACTGAAAGTAAGGGAGATTTTTATTGTAGAGACAGAGAGAAAACAACTTTTTGGAATAAATTAACAGAAGGGGAAATGATCTGAAAAGTAAAGTGAAAATTTTTGATGAAATCCGTGAAAGAGTCTAAATGTTAACTAATCAGGAAAAATTGATTTGGGAAGGATAGTCCATCTTTGAGACCTCAGCCTTGCATTATGTTCTGTCACTTTTCACTTGTTCATTTTTCCTTCAAAGTTAATAGCTTGCCTGCTATAAAGTATGTGTTGTGCTGCAACAGCAGATATGGGTCAAAAGGAATATTTGGAGATTCAGTCTATGATTTTGTGTAAATCAGATCCACCTAGTCCAGCATTTTGTTTACTACAGTGGTGAACCAAATGGCTTTAGGAAGACATGACATAACCAAAACAGAGTGTAAATGCAGCCAGTTCCACCGTTGCTTGTCTTCAGTCCCAGTACTCTTCTGCCTCTGAACGTTGATGATTCAAATTTAGTTACCACAAGAACTTGCACAGAGAAAACTGAGGTTAGTAACCAGAAAGAATTGTGTACAGATAAAGCAATTAACTGTAGTATATTTAATTTGAGGAGACACCATCACCCACTGGAACAGTGTTTGCTTCAAATAGTGCATAGCCATACTTCACCTTTGTTCCTCTACATCTCTGCTTATATTCACTCCACACTGACATTTCTGGAGGGGAAAAATGCATGAAGAGTTAAAAAGAATGCATAGGCAGTCTGTGTTCTTATCATTCTTCCTGGCTGGACAGCTCAATGAGTTAGGTATCTAACTAAGAATCTGATTAGAAGCTGGATGCTCAATTCCCCACTGTGCCTCTTGGGAGAAGAGCCCACCTGTGTACTCTTAAGCAATTTGCACAGTCCCAGGAAGCCTACAGAAGAAGGGAATGGTAAACCAATTCTGTGTACTCTCTACCTCAAAAAAGCCTTGAAAGTGTCACCATAAGTCAGAATTAACTTGACAGCACATTAGTAATAAGCGAAGTAAAAGATCCTTCTCAGAGGATTGTAGAAAGTGCACTATAGCAGGGTGCTCATAAGAACAGAAAAACTATCTTGGACCAGGACAAGGCATGTCCACTGACTTCAGCACTGTTTCCAAAGAGATAAAAACATTTCAAAAGTACCTAAAAGTTACTTTCCCCTCCATACCTTCAGTTTTGGAGTCAGGGAGGAGCATAACAATGCTGCAATTTTGCATTCACATGCTATACTCTTCAAAAGGAAGTTCCCATATCCTAACATTGAGCTTATTTAGGTACTTTTATAAAAGATGAAATACTGTAATTCTGTGTAAAACTTGATCTAAGAGATCAAAAATAGGAAATGGAAAGCATTTTAAAAATTTGACATTACTTGGGAACTGTTAACCATCTCCTATGGCCTCTCCTTGGCCTTGGAATTCAAAACGAAGCAGGGCAAAGGCTAATAGAGTTCAGTCAAGAGAACAAGCTGGTCATCACAAACACTCTTTTCCTATAACATAAGAGGCGACTTTATACATGGACATCACCAGATGGGCAATACCAAAATCAGATTATGTTCTCTGCAGCCAAAGATGGAGAAGCTCAATATAGTGATGCCTCGAAAATTGAATGACTCGCGCAACAAAAAACTTGCAAGACAAAAGCGTTTTGTGATTTTTTTTTCGTGACTCGCAAGACAAATTTTTCTATGGCTGTGCTTCACAAGATTATTTTGTTTGTTTGTTTTAAATAGCACAATACCCAGGATGCATTGTGCCTGGAGGTTTAAAAAGCCTCCCCAATGCAGCCTGAGCTCACTTCTCCACGTGCAGTTCCAGGGTTGACCTCGAAGAACAACTGTGGCCTGTGCTGTGGGTGCACCCTGTCTTTGATCAACTGTTCTGAGCACTTCGGAGGTAGGGAGCTTAGCTTCACCATGTGCATTTGTTCTCCTGTGTTGGGGCGGGGGAGCTGTTATGCCATTTGTTTGTTCAGGGCAGGTTTGGCCAGGGGTGGGAAGGTGTGTGTGAAGTGGATGTGAAGCACAGCCTTTTGTTTTCGGAAACGTAGCAACTGTGCCAACATGGGTCCCAAGAAGGCTGTACAGTCAGCAAAAACAAGACCTGGAGCTCACTGTGGCTCCGATCATCAGCTTCTTACAGCAAAATTCAAGGTTAAACTAAAGAAAGTAGGAAAAACCAAATCCCTTATGAATACATAGTGGAAGTGAAATACAGATTTAAGGAACAAGATTTGGTGGACAGAGTGCCTGAAGAACTATGGTTGGAGGCTAGTAACATTGTACAGGAGGCAGCAACAAAACCATCCCAAAGAAAAGGAAATGCAAGAAAGCAAAGTGGCTGTCCAAAGAGGCCTTAAAAATAGCAGAGAAGAGAAGGAAAACAAAATGCAAGGAAGATAGGGAAAGTTACAGAAAATGAAATGCAGACTTCCAAAGAATAGCAAGGAGAGACAAGAGGGCCTTCTTAAATGAACAGTGCAAAGAAATAGAGGAAAAGAATAGAAAGGGAAAAACCAGAGCTCTGTTCAAGGAAATTGGAGATATTAATGGAACATTTCGTGCAAAGATGGACATGATAAAGGACAAAAATGGTAGGGAACTCACAGAAGCAGAAGACATCAAGAAGAGGTGGTAAGAATACACAAAGGAATTCTACCAGAAAGATTTGGATGTCCTGGACAACCCAAATAGTGTGGTTGTTGACCTTGAGCCAGACATCCTGGAGAGGAAAGTCAAGTGGGCCTTAGAAAGCATGACTAACAAGGCCAGTGGAGTGATGGCATTCCAGTTGAACTACTAAAAATCTTAAAAGATGATGCTGTTAAGGTGCTACATTCCATATGCCAGCAAGTTTGGAAAACTCAACAGTGGCCAGAGGATTGGAAAAGGTCAGTCTACATCCCAATCCCAAAGAAGGGCAGCGCCAAAGAATGCTCCAAGTATCATACAATTGCACTCATTTCACACACTTGAAAGGTTATGCTCAAAATCCTCCAAGGTAGGTTTCAGCAGTATGTGGATCAAGAACTCCCAGAAGTACAAACTGGATTTCAAAGGGACAGAGGAACTCGAGACCAAATTGCTAACATGCTCTGAATTATGGAGAAAGCCAGAGAGTTCCAGAAAAACATCTACTTCTGCTTCATTGACTACGCAAAAGCCTTTGACTGTGTAGACCACAGCAAACTATGGCAACTCCTTAAAGAAATGGGAATGCCTAACCACCTTATCTATCTCCTGAGAAACCTATACGTGAGACAGGAAGCAACAGTTAGAACTGAATATGGAACATCTGATGTTTAAAATTGGGAAAGGAGTATGACAAGGCTGTATATTGTCTCCCTGCTTATTTAACTTATATGCAGAATACATCATGCAAAAGGCTGAACTGGATGGAATTAAGATTGCCGGAAGAAATATCAACAACCTCCGATATGCAGATGATACCACTCCGATGGCAGAAAGTGAAGAGGAATTAAAGAATCTCTTAATGAAGGTGAAAGAGGAGAGCGCCAAAAATGGTCTGAAACTCAGCCTCAGGAAAACTAAGATCATGGCCACTGGTCCCATCACCTCCTGGCAAATCGAAGGGGAAGATATGGAGGTAGTGACAGATTTTACTTTCTCAGGCTCCATGATCACTGCAGATGGGGACAGCAGCCACAAAATTAAAAGATGCCTGCTTCTTGGGAGGAAAGTGATGACAAACCTAGACAGCATCTTAAAAAGCAGAGACATCACCTTGCTTATAAACGTCCACATAGTCAAAGCTATGGTTTTTCCTGTCGTGATGTATGGAAGTGAGAGCTGGACCATAAAGAAAGCAGACCGCCGAAGAATTGATGCCTTTGAATTGTGGTGCTGGAGGAGACTCTTGAGAGTCCCCTGGACTGCAAGGAGAACAAACCTATCAATTCTAAAGGAAATCAACCCTGAGTGCTCACTGGAAGGACAGATCCTGAAGCTGAGGCTTCAATACTTTGGCCATCTCATGAGGAGAGAAGACTCCCTGGAACAGACCCTGATTTTGGGAAAGTGTGAGGGCGGGAGGAGAAGGGGACAACAGAGGACAAGATAGTTGGACAGTGTCATCAACGCTACCAACAGGAATTTGACCAAACTCCAGGAGTCAGTGGAAGATAGGAGGGCCTTATGTGCTCTGGTCCATCTGGTCATGAAGAGTCGGACATGACTTAATGACTAAACAACATTTCTGTTAGCCATGAAGATGCATTAAGCTCAATTTTGTTTTTCCTAAAGCATTTGCTCTGAATCTCTGTAGCTTCTTGAAGTCATTTGGAGAATCCTGTTGCTTTCTGGTACTACTGAGCTCTTGCTATTTACCTCATATGTCAGTCCTCAGTTTGCCTCGCATAAGTATTTATGGCTTCAGATCAGCGCCTACTAGGGAGCAGAAGAATGTGCATGGAGGAGGAGCAACTAACAGACTATAACTCAGTTGAGAACACCCATCCCAGCTCTCTTGGAATTACAAAATCCTGTCTAGAAATGTTTGGTCATATGAGCAACTCAGGACTTATAATACTACTTATAAGCAAGACATGTTGTACATCTGTACCAAAAGGCCCTAGAATTGTTTAGCTTTTGGCAAAACTCTCTATGACATTCATTGAACAAAACTGTCAATATAGTTGTGGTCTGCACCAGATCAGGGCTATACTATCTTCTTCAAAAGGATAAGGTGATCATTATTCAGCTTTCTTGTAACTGTTCCCCCAACTCTTTCTTCCGACCTTCCTCTATGTTTGACTCCAATAATGTTTTTCTTCTTTAAAATCTCCCCTAATTTCCTCTCCATGGCTGAAATAGTGTTGCAGTGCTATGTTTGTGTAACTTGAAGTTGCACAAGTGGTTGCTTTAATAGCACTGAAGCAGAAGTGCTATTCATGAAGGTATTCCACAGATGTGTTGCACAATACTGTAGTTATGATATGAGTTCTGTGGTTGATTGTGCAGTCAAATTGCACAATGCAGATTGCCTGGTTGTGATATCTTGCTCAGTATCTCAGTTGTAACTTTACATTGCTCTGACTTGTATGGGATTTCAGCTCATATTGGGAAAGACACAAGGTCATGCCAAGAACAAAGCAGCTACAGGTGACTTTGAGGGAGAGAAAGCAGCATAAGGACAAAGGATATAACATAGTTGTCCCTCAGTTTTTTCTCCCTTAGTAATTTTTAGCTATTTATTTTAATGAGTGAATGTTATATAAAACATAAGCAAATGGCTTTATCAAAGAAAAATGAGACCATCCAAAGCTGCTCTTCTCTTGGAATGACTCTGTATCATTCCCTATATTGGCTGAAATCTTGTACAACATGGAGCAACCTGATGATTAGGAGGGAAGTTCTACAATATTCATAGCCTTAGCTAGTTTGGGTAGAGACTCTCACTGCTGCTCAATCCCATTGCTACTCCCAATTCAATACCTCTGCCTTAGTCAGCATGAAACAACTTATTAATTATTTCTGATTCCTAATTAACCTTTGCATTATCACCACAACCATCGATTCCCATCTTTTGGCAAGTAACCACTATCTCTGGATTATTCACACATTTACACCAGTTTAATTAACTGGTACTATCCTGTTTTGTATTCACAGTCACAGATCAAACACCATTCACCCCCTCTTGCATATAAGTTAAAAGAAGAGGACAAGCTCAGCCTTTATTAATCTTTTGCCTTCAGTCAACTTCTCAAAATCTGGACAGTGAAAGGACACTAATACTGAGGCAAATCAGCACTAAGTGATTGGGAACACTAGATTGCAGAGAGGGGCACAAATTGTGAAGTAATAGCAGGGTCTGATGCCCATCTTCCCTGCCCCTTCCCATCACGGGCAGATCTGTGAGTGGAAGACAAACAGTTTGAATAAAACTGGAACCAAAGTCTAAAATGATTTTTTCTTCTTCACAAAACAAGAGACACAAACCATCAAACACACCCCATCCTGACATTGACATTACAGCCAGATAAAACAGGCCAGGGGGAAAAAAAAGAATCGTCATTGTGAAAAGAATTAAAGAGGCCTATGTTTTTGTGAGTCCTGCCAGGTTAATACCACTGCCTATCTCCCTGACAGCTACAAGATTGATTACCAGCCTCAGCACTCTTTATAACTTGATCAGGCGAATTAATCTCTGGCTGTGGGCCCATCTGATGCCTGGCATCGCAAATTTAATTTGGAGGTGCAGCAGCTCTTTTATGGCTCTCCCCCTTCCCTCCTCTATCTCCCCTCCCCCACCTTGTATGTAGAAAGTGTGGTGTTGCCCTAACAACGAGGCCTAGAGATGGCTTCTAACTTGAGGCCTGAGCTGTCAAGGCTTCTACGGTCCCCAGGGAGGTGTTTCATCAGGTACGCAGAGAAAAAGAGGCTTAACAGACACTAAGTAAGACATATTAATGTACTAAAGACTTAATGAAGTTTGGAGGGATGGGGGATGGCAGAGGGGAAAGTGCTTACTTTATTAGTTTATGGCCGATTAATGGGAATGGTCATTACAGTGATGGAGATAGATTACTCCTATCAAAGTGTTCCTGCCATTCCCATTCAAATAGTGGGATTTCCTGATGCTAAGGTTTCTACTTGGCTTGCCTTTGAGATCTCCAGCAATCAGAAAGGCATACACAAGAAAGACAAGAGTTGATAAGAGGAAAAGAATACTTTTAAGCAGATTCAGTGAAATCCATAGAAACTCTACACAGGATTAACGATTTTGTTAATGTTGATTATATATAAAAATGGAGAGAAGAGAAGGAATGAAGTACTGATGATAGAGGAGCTTAGAATGAAAAGTGAAAGCTTACTGGCAAAAAGTGAACGCAAAAAATGATGGACAAGGTTGGTTCATGAACTGGTTGGTTTTTAAGTAACGGAGTGTTGTCATGGGTCTTGAGACTCAAGTGCCGAAGTGGTGCATAGGAGCTGTGGATCTGGGACTACGTCTGGTAGAATGGGGTGGAATCTCATGCATAGCCAGTGCTGTAATAGTAAACTCTGAAATGCAGCCATTCATCAGGACAGTCCTGGTAATTACACAGCTGAGGAGAGTCCAAAAATATAGGCAGATGTGTTGTTTCTTATCAAGAAATGATTTCAAGTATTTTTTTTTAATTTCCACCAGAACAGTATTTTGTAAAGCCAATAAATCTGAATTGTCCATTCAAGACAAAGCCACCTTTGCATAACAGTAGGAAGAGCTTCCAGTAATATATTGTTCCTGGGGAAATCCATTCCTATGAGACACCAGCAAGGGAGCATCTCACTCATTCTGCTTGAACTATTTACTGCTGAGTCCTGCAGCCAGATCCAGAAGGGACAGGGAAACTCAACTGAGGCGATAGATTATGTCCTGGTGGTTGGTGTGTGCCATCAAGTCAGAACCGACTTAGAGTGAACCTAACAGGGCTTTCAAGGTAAGTGAGATATTTAAGGAGTGACCTTACCAGTTCCACTCCCCCAGTGAATTTCCATGTCTGAGCAAGGATTTGAACCCTGGTTTCTAGAGTCGTAATTGATCACTTTATCTACTACACCACCCTTTTTCCACTACATCATACTAGGAATTCCAGATTATGTTCTATTCCTTGCTAATTAAACCATTTTCAGCATTTTGACCCTATTGGCCCTGGCTACACCTCACTCCATTTTGAGCCACAGAGAAAGAGCATGATGGAGCTTATCATCATGGAAGAAGAGCAAATGGTGGGCATTCTCAAAGCAAAAAAATAAAAATAAAAAAAGTCTGCTCAATTCTGTAAGAAGGCTAAAACTAGAACTTTAAGTTAAATACTAAAACCTTCCATTCCAACCATATTAGCAAAATTGGAGAAAAGGAGGGGTGAGAGAAAAAAAGACATGTTGTGGCACTTTAAAGATTTATTTCAGTGTGAACATTCATTGATCAAAACAAACATGGATTTTGATGAGCAAAATTCAAACTGAAATACATCTGTTAGCCTTTAAAGTGCCACTGTATTCTGCTATTTGTCTACCGTTTCCCCAAAAATAAAACCAAACCTGAAAATAAGCCCTAGTATGATTTTTCAAGATGCTCGTAATATAAGCCCTACCTCCAAAATAAGCCTCAGTTGCGTGAAACCCTGGCCTCCACCATTGTGCAGCAACCAGAAGAAGATGACAGGACTGTATTTGAATCAATGTAGATTGCTGTATATGAAAAAAAAAAAACAAGACATACCCTGAAAATAAGCCCCAATGCATTTCTGGAGCAAAAGTTAATATAAGACCCTGCCTTATTTTTGGGGAAACAGGATATTTACCCCTTCTTTTGCCAACCATGCTGAGACAGACTTACCTTATAGCGTATCAAGGATTTTTCAAACCCCTCCTTATATTCTTATGGCCAAGTTGGTAAAATGTAGGGTGGATTCTATTGCTGTTAGGTGGATTTGTAGCTGGTTGATAGGCTGTACCCAAAAGGTGCTTGCCAATAGTTCCTCATCATACCTGAGAGAAGTGACAAACAGGGTGCAACAGGCTACTGTCCTGGGCCTAGTGTTGTTCACCATCTTAATAAACAACTTGGGTGTGGATGTCAAATTTGTAAATGCAACCAAACAAGATATAGCTAATAATTCCAAAGGCAGAATAAGAATTGAAGAACTGAGCCAACAGAAATAAAATTAATTTCAACAGTGAAAAATGTAAAGTTCTACATTTAATCAGGAAAAATCAGATGTACAAGTATTGTTAGCGCAAAAATGCGGGAAAACAGCAGGTTTAGCAGAGTATTAAACAGTCCAGGTAGTCCAGAATAACTCACGCACACACCAGCAGCTTCTCCTCCACCAACGTGTATTTACAAGATATTTACAGCAGTTCAGTCTGGCAGCATAACAGGTAGCATTCATCACAAAGCAGGAAGATACATCAACTGTTCAGTTTCACATATATAATAATAATAATAATAATAATAATAATAATAATAATAATAATAATAATAATAATAATAATAATAATAATAATAATAATAATAATAATTTATTGTCATTGTAAGTATATATACATACAACGAAATTCACAGACACCCAGAGACCAGACACATGCACACACATAAAATTCCCCAAACACTTGTGTCCAATCACATTATGTGTTGCATCATGCATGAGTCAGCACTGCTGAGTCATCATGACTCAGTTTTTACACATCTGTTCATTATGGCTGCTCATTAATATACTTTATTCTGCTCAGGCCTGTAAATTTACCTTGACAAATATAAAATGGATGATAGCTGCCTTAGCAATAGTATATGTGAAAAGGATTTAGGGGTGTTAGGAGACCATGAGCCAACAGTATGATGTAACGGGGGTGGGGTAGGAATACAGTACTTGGGCTTATCAACAGATGTATAGTATCCAGATCAAAGGAAGTACAGTACAACTATTCTGCTTTGGTCAGACCTCACCTGGAATACTGTGTCAGTTCTTGGCATCACATTTTGAGAACAATATAGGCAGGCTGCAGTGTGTCCAAAGGAAGACAACCACAATGCTAAAAGGTCTGGAAACAAATCCTGCATGGACTGGCTGAAAGAACTGTGTGTCACCTGGAAAAAAGAATCCTGAGAAACTGCTGGATGGTTTAGGTGTCTGAGAGTTTAATTTCCCACTGTGCCTCCTTGACAGGGGCTAGACTTGATGATCCACGGAGTCTCCTCCAGCTCTGCAGCTCTAAGGTTTTTATTATTATCAAACAATATGGTAGCTGTCTTCAAATGACAATGGCTGTCATGTGGGCTGTCATGTGGGCTGTCATGTGGAAAATAGAGCACACTTGTTTTCCGCAGCTCCAGAGAGCAGTAATGGACTCAAACTATGAGGCAGAAGATTTTGACTAAACATTGAGAAGAACTTTTGACAGAAATGCTCTTCAATGATAGAATGGTTTGCCTCACAAGGTGGTGGACTCAACTTCATTGGAAGTTTTAAGACAGAGGTTAGATGGTTATTCATTGAAGGTGCTTGAATAGAAGGGAATTAGTACTTCATTTGATTTGGAGACAAGTTGTTGGAATGGAGTTGTTTGTTAGGTGTTTGTGTCTGGAATAACAATGTGAAATAGTATGCAGAGTGGCACAGATATGTTATTTTGTGTTCAGGTTCCTAAGTATGTTCCAAAGCCGGGTGGTTTTAGTGTTTCCTTTGTTTGCAAAATGTTATCTATCCATAGTTTCCCATCGCGAGAATCTGCCCCTGTGAATTTAGCATGTGCACAACATGAGGCCAAGGCTATATACAGCATCATGCCATGTAAACTGTCATCTGTGTTATTATCTTCCTTTGTGGGGTAATACACAATAGTTGGGTGCTGAGTTACAAAATATAATGACACTCTATCCGGGTGACATGGTTGGGGAGGACCTTAACACGTAGGGTGTATTTTTGAAAAAATTCTCCATCCCAGTAAATTAAATCGGAGGAAAATTCCCTTCCCCAGATTCAGAGATAATGTAGTGTCATCAATAGGCTGTCAAATGTATAGAATATGACATGTGTACTCCTTCCTATGCCCACTCATCAATCAATCCCATTTGAGCCATTCTGTCCATGAGAAATGAAACAAGGTGCAACTGCACTTCCACAAGTGACTGAGTTTCCTGAGGTATTTTCTCTTTCCTCTGTTATTCCTTATGTCATAAACTATGAATCTCAGATGTGGCCACTTGCTCCCCCCACCCCCAGTCTCTCAAACATAGCAGATCTCATTTTTTCTCCCAGACAGATCATTTTAATAAAAACTTCTTTAGTTGATTATTACAAGCCTTTAGTTGATTTATTCCAATTCTAGCTTCCCTTATTTCGAATACTCCTGGCATACGTCTCCCAGCAATATGGTTCTATAGTTGTTGTTCTGTAAGTATAGTAGGGTTGTACTTGTCAAATCCTGTAGCCTCTCAGCTGGCAGCTTTCTGGTCAAGTTGGGCCATTTCAAGTAACTTAAGGTGATAGTGGCCACTGCAGATGAGAATTAAGTTCCCACCAAGCAGCATGTATTGGTAGGAATAAGGGTTGGCCATTCTGAGCCCATGAACCCTTGGCAACACCCTAACCATTCTGACATCAATACTTGAAGAATTTTACTGACTAATTGATTAGAAATTCCCCAAAAGTACAAAGTCATGGTTAGAAAAATCAGAGGATCATACCTAACCAGTTTTTTAAAAAATTAAATAAAAATAATCCTGCATCTGAACTGTGCGTTATCTAAAGATTTCTGTGGCAGAAAGTGGACACTGGAAGCTTGTTTTTTGTCTTTTCTGGTAAGTTCTGTTGCTGACACAACTCCTCAGAATCCACTTTGACTTACAGCCTTTTGTCAATCACTAGGTGATTTATATCTTTCCTAATGAACTGCCTGGAATTAGATTAACTGTGAGCACCCATGTGCTGAGACTGGGCTTGATTAAACTCCCATCTGTGCAGTCCTGAGATTTGAAAGGTTTATTGTGACTAGTGTTTTGGAACTGCTTGTATATGTTGTGGGGGAGCATATAATAAAGCCTATTATTAATACATTCAACTTATTAATGTCTCTTATGGGCAATTCATTTTTAATTTGCCAGAGCAAATATTGTGCTAACTAGTTCTCAGCTTTGTTTAAAAAGTAGGATTGTTGCTCCATTTTGTCATCCTTAAGAATTTCAGTCTTTCTTTCCAATTTCTTTAAAAATTATGGAAGTTTTTCCTGCTTCTGATGAGAAGTTATTTAAACAAGCAACTAGCACAAAAATTCAGTGCATCGGGACATAATGGAAGAGGTCAGTAGAGTTCAAAGAATTTTCAGAATGTGTTGTATTCACTGCAAGTGGGGGATCTATAACATTACAAAGTACTGTAGTGGAATTTCCATTCTTGCAAATATTTATGGCAGCTTAACTGAAAAATGAAAAAAGCAACTTCTGATAGGTTATCAAGTGGCTCTCTAGGGGCCTAGCAAGTTATGAGTTCCTGGCTTTGTCATAATACCTTAAAATAATCTTGAACAAGAATCTCTGATATGAATGGTTTAATTACAAACTCAATATAGTTGAGCTGGAGTAAAACCTAGAGGTTCAATGGGTTTTTTAAAACGTAATACAGTTCCCATTGAAAATGCAGAGGCATAGTGTCAAGGTTCCCTGGGTCACAGAGACCCACACTAACCACTCAACAACAACACTCTGCTTGCCCCAGTGTGGGTGAAGTCCAGGAGGGCCAAATATGCTGATGGCTGGGGAAAACTGTCCTGCCAGTTCCCTCCCAACACCTTACTCCACCGTGACTTAGCAGTGCTTCTAAGGAGTTATCAAAAATCTCCAAAGTTAAGCACATTGATTCTTACATTAACCCTGTAAGGTAAGAACAATAATGCACCCACAAACACACAGACTACTGGTAGATGGTCAAGGTAAGGACTGATTTTAAATACCAACAACTCTCTTACTCAAAAAGAAACAAATAATTGCAAAACTTTTATATTTTATTAAAGATGGTGACAAATGTCAAAAAGAGCAAAACTTCAAAACCAGTGGCAACAGTTACAGAAACATTCAAACACACACACAAATAAGAAAGTTAGCTACTTTATGCTAATACATACATCCTGGCATAGAATATAAGCTGAAGTGCACCTCTTATAGCAGGCAGCAAATGAGCACAGCATTCTCCTAAGAAAGACAACTAGGCTAAGCAAAGCAACTTATTTCCCCAGTTTTAAACCCAAAGTTCCAGTTTCGAGACTCTTCCAGAAGATCTGCCAATAGAGTTTCCCTGAAGAAGATAATAACTTATTCCCCTCACACAGCCTGAAACCATTCTCTTAATTATTCTGTATCAAGGAGTGAGCTCATCCCAGACTTAAAGATCTCTTCCTCATATATTACTGCCTTCCAGTTACCAGTGGGCATTCCCCCCTCTTTCACCCAGCTAGTCCTAAACTACAAAGCCTGATTTTCTAGAAGAGCAACAAAGTCCATGATCCCTCATTCCTCCAATCTCTTGATAATACACATTTTAAGAAAAGGTTCAAAAAGTTTGGTTTATCAGGTGCCCTGTTTCAGGCATACAAAACTGAAACAACTTCCTTGCCTTTTCTACAATACAGTATACATAACCCTCACTGGTACATTTTGGCGGTGTTGCATTATGCTGTGCATCTGATGTTCTAGTGTTTTGTCAGGAAACAGGTCTTCACATGAGATATTCTTGTGAAAGGGGTATTTTTTACAATGAACTTTTTTTCTTAGAGATTTGTGTGGTTATACAGCTTAGCCACACAAACGTACATAGCCCTGTGTATGAATTAAGAAATTCTTTAGTTTAATATTCACATTTTTAAACAGAAAAATACCATATCTACTGCATATAATTTTCAATAAATGTATCGCATCTCAATTTAGAGACAAAAATCCACTTCAGCTGTATCAGAGACTAATTACGTTGAACAGATGACTACGAAGTAGGCAAATGTACCCAGAAAGAAACCAAATTACTTGATAAAGATGCCCATGTTTCTATGTCCCCTGCCACAAGCTCTCAAAAGAAAATGAACATTCTTAGAGCATGCTAAAACCTTTGCAAAGAGCACATCCTCCCTCTTTTGGTTCAGTGTTGATCAAGATAGCCCTTCTTTCAAAAACAAAAATATCAGTGTGTATTCTGAACACACTGTATCAAGAGTGTCTGGAAGCTGAATATTGGCAACTGGACTTCTTTCTTGTTAGGTTAAAACGTTTCACAACTCTTCCAAGTAGCTTCTTCAGATGTATCAAGAGTGTTTTTTCTTAAGAGACATACAATGGAAGTTTGCCATGCTAGGAATTTCCAAAGAAGTAGTTGTGTTAGTCTGCCTCAGACTAACACAAAATTAGTGTTGACAAAATAAAAGAGGTGGAACCAGAAAGAGAGGAGAAAAGAAGTGGAAAGGCCAAAATATTGTAACACTTTAGAGAATAATAGAACTATTTCATTCTGAGTTTTCATCTACTAGTCTCCAAAGTATCACAATATTTTGCTGCCCCTTTCTTTAATTTTGCCAACATCTTTTGTGGAATTCATGATTCAGAACCCTGGACAGCTACTAGGGTAGTTTCATTTTCCAAAGGGATACTGTGCAGAGAAATATGTAGGTTGGATTTTTGAACAAAGAGGAAATGTAAATTTATCAAATAAAGAATTAGTGGCAACTCATAGGGGCAGCACAGAATGAAATTGTCTGGTGCTGCTCAGGATCTCAGTTTGCAAGATATATGAATAAAATATGGGCAGCAGCACTCATGGAGAAACTGACTAATGGGGTCAGATTATACAGGGAGTGGATTAAATAGCCATTGACTATGTGGACCACAGCAAACTATGGCAAGTTCTTAAAGAAATGGGAGTGTCTGACCATCTTATCTATCTCTTGAGAAATTTATATGTGGGACAGGAAGCAACCGTTAGAACTGAATATGGAACAACTGATTGGTTCAAAATTGGGAAAGGAGTATGACAAGGCTGTATATTGTTTCCCTGCTTATTTAACTTATATGCAGTATACATCATGTGGAAGGCAGGACTGGAGGAATCTCAAGCCAGAATTAATATTGCCAGAAGAAATATCAACAACCTCAGATATGCAGATAATACCACTCTGATGGCAGAAAGTGAGGAGGAATTAAAGAACCTCTTAATAAAGGTGAAAGAGGAGAGCGCCAAAAATGGTCTGAAACTCAGCCTCAGGAAAACTAAGATCATGGCCACTGGTCCCATCACCTCCTGGCAAATCGAAGGGGAAGATATGGAGGCAGTGACAGATTTTACTTTCTCAGGCTCCATGATCACTGCAGATGGAGACAGCAGCCACAAAATTAAAAGACACCTGCTTCTTGGGAGGAAAGCAATGACAAACATCGAGACTTCACCTTGCCGACAAAGGTCCACATAATCAAAGCTATGGTTTTTCCAGTAGCGATGTATGGAAGTGAGAGCTGGACCATAAAGAAAGCTGACTACTGAAGAATTGATGCTGTGGTGCTGGAGGAGACTCTTGAGAGTTACCTGGACTGCAAGGAGAACAAACCTATCCATTCTAAAGGAAATCAACTCTGAGTGCTCACTGGAAGGACAGATCCTGAAACTGAGGCTCCAATACTTTGGCCATCTCATGAGAAGAGAAGACTCCTTGGAAAAGACCTTGATGTTAGGAAAGTGTGATAGCAAGAGGAGAAGGGGACGACAGAGGATGAGATGGCTGGATAGTGTCACCGAAGCTACCAACATGAATTTGACCCACCTCCAGGAGGCAGTGGTAGACAGGAGGGCCTGGCATGCTCTGGTCCATGGGGTCATGAAGAGTCGGACACGACTAAACGACTAAACAACAACAAAAGTTTTTATGAATTACTGTAATTATTCTAATCACAGTAAGTTGAATTGTACCACTACAGAACTTTAAAGTGTTTGGATATGGAGGTCTGAATCCACTAGTGGTAGTGAATCAAGAGCATCCTCTCCTTTAACAAACTGAAACTTTTTCTGGGTCTATATATCAAGCAGCACAGCTATGAATAATCCCCTCCCACACACAGGATGAATAAGGACATCCAGGCAGCAATAAAAGTGTCAGGACTGTCTCCTTGTGCATCACTGGACTACGGTATTTCAGAACAGCAAACTACACAGCGGCTAATTATTGCTTCCCTCCACCCCAACTCTCTCCCAATTTAAGATGGATCTGACTGTCAGTAGAGGTGACAGATTAAGACAAAGCACAGGTACAGCTCCCATGAACTCCAGGCTTGGCTATATCATTCAAGAGGAAGTGAAACACAGGAGGGGGTGGGAGTTCAGAAATATTAACTCTTTTGGTTCTGGAATGTATTCCGATTGGTGGATTAACCGACGAAAAGTTTTGAGGAGAGTGTTTCCTTGTTTAACTCCTATTTGAAAGCGTCTATTCATCACATATTTTACAGAATGCTAGCAGGAAGCCCACACAACTGTGATGCATCGGAGTACCCACCTCACTTCCACTAAAGCACAACTTTTCTACCTCCACAATCTAAATGGTGCATGAAACACTACCGCCTTGTCATCATCTCCCATGACCACATATGTGCCTTAAAATAAATAAATAAATAACCAGGTAACAATGGAACGGTAATCTCTGTGACCACCACAAAAGCAGCAAATAATTTAGCAAGCTGCAGCAATCTGTCTACTTTTTACCCAACACATCTGAATACATGAGCTCTTAAAACTTGGCATGGTAGCTGAGGCTGTGCAACTGAAGAACAGGTAACTTATGACATGGTTCAACTGGCTTCCTGCAGTGTTTGCAGTCCCAGGCCTCTTAAGTGTGAAACGTCTGTGGTTCGTTCATATTTTTTTGTGCAAAACCTCACCACTACTAAATTTTTCTCCTCTAAGGACTAAGGTTCAAAAAATATTGGACACGTCCAAATTTTAAGGTTTACCCTGTGGCAAAAGTTACAGTTGTGTTAAGATAATAAAACACCAGACATATAAAAAACATGTCTAAAGTTGCTTTGGGCAAAGAAGAGTTAAAACTCTTCTTTTTAAACAGTTACATCCCATACTTTCAAAAACAGTAAGAACTTTGCTACTGAACATCATTCCTGTCCTCCTTTCACTGGTATAAGAACAGCTGTATTTCCACTTCAGATTGGGCCAGAAACAAAATTCTCATAAAACTTCCATTTCAAGGGACACATGTGCTACCATCATAAGTGAGGCTCTTCAAAGTTTAATTAAACAAGATCAACCTAAATACTGTTTCATAATCTGGAGACTAGGCCATGGGGGACCAACATAGCCATTGTGAGATAATAGTGAGTTTTAACCTTGAAGGCTCTCAGTCTCTCTCCCATCAACTCCCACAGGATTCTGCCTCTTTCTCTTCCCTCAGGCCTCAACGTGAGGGCCATGTCTGATTATGTTCCCTCCTCCTACCCACTGATAGGCACATAGATCTGGCAGGGAGAGAGGCAGATGTTTCTTCAGTGGCAGTGTTTGTACTTCTGTCATTATATTTAAAAATAAATAAAATAAGTAAATTACAGTACAAAAAGAAATAAAAATTAATAAGATAAGGGACAAAAGGAAAATACTCCAGTTGTGCATTTTTTTCTGTCATAATGCAAATATTAACAGATGAAGATCATGTAACTAGTTGACTGGGGAAATCTGGGACTTGTAATCCAACATATATGTTTCCCCAAGGGCTTGGAACAAGCTTGTGATTTCAGTGAACAGTTGCATTTTTATTTCTTTTTATGGAGGAAACTGGTAATTTCAGGATGAATCACTTTCCTTATTGTTGACATGCAGGAGGATGGTTTACATGACAGAATTGTTCTACAAAGTTTGAGGGAATAATCTCCTACAGAAATGTCAAAACACTTTAGAGATTATGCAACTGTCTGTTAGCAACCTGATTGTGGTCCTGGAATGGCTACAAACTTGGTTATCAAATACTGTAATTAATATGGTATAAGTTACTTTTTGAGCCTGATTACTTTCCATAAACATATTTATTAACATACAGTATTTTGATACATTACTTCAAATCAGCACTTCTCTCTCTCTTTTTTTCTTTTTTTTCTTCTTCTTCTTTTTTTGCTGCAGTGCTTTCAGGATATTTTTGTGAATGTGTGTATGTACCTCCATTTAGTGAGATGTGTCAGACTTTCAAGGTGGGGGGTACAGTGAAATGATGAAGCCTCCGTCAAAAGCTTCCAAAGACTCTATAGTGCATGTGCTGTGGGGCTACAACTCCCATCACCGCTAGCCACCTCAGAGAAATGGTGAAGGACCATGGGAATTGCAGTCCAATAACAACTAGAGGGTCATAAATTACTTACCACTCTGAAGCAATCACTGTGCAGTCCTTCCCACACTTGCTGAGAAATAGCGTCCCAAAGGTGGTACATGTTCCTTCTTGCATCTGTTACCTTGTTGTCTGAACTGTCTGATATGGCCACTGCTCGTTCCCATCACTGCACACAATCATGACCGATTTCCGCCTGGTGCTGGCTCTGTTCCTTGTCAGTTGTTAACAAGGGGAAGTGGTTGAGTTTTCCTCCTTTTCACAGTTGGAAGGTTTTTTAGAAGTTTTGATAAATGGAAGGAGTCACCAGGATATGAAGAACAGGTTCAGGATTTTACTGGCTTCATTTCTCTTTGGTGCATCCAAGCTCCAGCTATATATTTTACCCACATTCATTTCTCTGAAATTCGCTTCAACTTCCATATAGAAAGTTTGGTCAGAGCATTCATTTGTACACTCTAGTTTTTTCTGATCTCTTATTTTCTAATTAGACATATTTAGCTGATTTGTCATCATCATCATCATCATTTACAAATGTTTAGGTTCAGGAAATGATTACTTCAAAGCACACATTATAAGAATAACTCCCAACATTCCTCCCCTTACTATACAAACAGCATTTTAAAAACAGTAATTTTTAACCCATTAAAAATTGCAAATTAGTAATGAAAAAGCTTGAGATAGACAAGATGTGGACAGTCCTTATCAGAAAGCAGAATTGCTCTGGTTGAACTATTTAGGAACTGTGCATTGTACAATAGGAGCTTGATTTCAACCATATGTGGAGTATCTAAAATTGCCATTCTTGTCTGAGATGCATCAGGACCATCCATTAATGAAGCCATTCATGTGCCAGATTCGGGCATTAATGAGGGCTTCAGGGTTATTTCACATGTAAGACGTCTCTCTACCTACTTTGAGATTTTCTATTCAAGCTAGCACATTATACAGTTCTTAGTGTTAAGAACTCCCTTTATCCTAGGCAATATCCTGTCTCTAAAACTACCTGTGAGGAATAATAATGTTGTATAGTCCATGAGTAGACGTATCAGTCTACTTTTATTTCTTTTCCTCATTTGGCTATTTGTGCGGAAGCCACAAGATGCAACTTTTTAAAAATCATTTGAAAGTAATCACAATATATATTACATGTATGTCATCTGCCCTGGCCTCTTCTATGCAATTCAACCAACTGCAGGAGCAAAATAACTGCCTACATTTTAACAAAAGTACAGTTCATAGGCAATAGCAACTACAGACCAGGGCAATAATGGCTAGGGTGGAAATGAATGTGAGGAAAGACAACAAACAGCAAAGCTGATCTCTGATAAGCCTTTCTCCATGAAATAGCACATTACTCAAGGAGATAACCTAGAGCTGAATGTCAAAAATGATGGAAGCCAGAACTACTACTGGTTTTATGAATGGCTGTGTCCTTAGCTGGCTCTTAGGTTAAACTACATACACACAAGCTTCTTACCATTCTCCACTGACAATTTATTGTTTCATACCACATCATCATTTACAATTCTCTTTTTTTTTCTCCCTGGGGAAGACAAAAATCCTTTCCACAGCTTTATCCACAGCATCACTTAGGGTCAGAAGATAACACAACTCTTCAAGAAAAATATTCTCTGTATGGAAACAATTTCATTTGATAAACTATATACCATCTCTGGCAGAGCCTGGAAATTTTTATTTTTATTTTATTTTATTTTTTTAGACTATAACTCTCAAAACCTTTCAGCCAGCATGGCTAGGGATTGTAATTTTAAGAAGTTAATACCACTCTACATAGAGACTTCATTTCCATTTCATTTTGATCTATAAAAACTGCAACAGCTTGATTGCTGCTTGTATTATTCTCCATCTCTAAAATAGGGGTGGGAACTTGTGATTTTCCACATTAACTCCTGTTACACCAAGCCATCAAAGCCCATGATATTGTATGATGGGAGCTTGATTTCAATGTGATCATCTACGTATGTGCCAGATTCATGCAGTAATGAAGGTTTGGCGGTGTTTCATATGTAAGACCTCTCCCTACCTCCTTTGAAATTTGCTATCCAAGCTAGCACATTTATCGAGAAACTTTAAAGTCATTATTTGAACTAGACTTTGCAGCTCAAGGTCTGAGTGGGGAACATGGCGGGCAAGGAAGAGAATGTGGAAGTTATGCCCCGAAAGATGCTTCATCATTTAAAGGACAACATAACATGTTGCTACCATGAGAAGAGGCTTTTCCATGAGATCGAGCCTCAGTGAGGTTTCTTTCTCCTTCGATCCCAAATTTGGTGATGTAAAGACTAAGACTTTGTTTCTCATGTTTATGCTGCAACCCCACAGAGAGGTCTTGCCTCACCCGAAAGCTTCTGGTAGATATATGGGCAGGGGCACAAAACCTTTCGGTGAAGACAGGGAAAGACTGAAAAGTTATTGCTTTGCCACCTCTGTCACGTGTGAGTGGACTCCAAACTTGATTTTTTCTTGCTGGCACTTTGGCTTCCTGAGCCATGGGTGGAACATTTGGCACAGTTTTCGAATCTTTACCTCAAGTTTTAGAACATATTTACCTGATGAAAAGTTTGGGACAATTCAAAAGTTCATTTTAGTTCTAGGTTTCTAGTGATCCTATAAAAGTATTGCTCAATCATGAACCATGTTTAAAGTGTCCAGTGATTTTGAGCTGTGACAGGTTGCAGGCAAGGAAGTGTAACAATAAAGTAGTAGAATGTAAGAACATAAGAAGAGCCCTGCTGGATCAGGCCAAGGGCCCATCTAGTCCAGCTTCCTGTATCTCACAGTGGCCCCACTAGATGTCTCTGGCAGCACATAAGACAACTAGATGCCTGTCTCCTGATGCCCCTCCCCTGCATCTGGCATTTGGAGGTACCTTCCTTTTAAGCCTGGAGATTACACATCACCTTCATGGCTTGCAACCTGCGATAGACTTTTCCTCCGGGAATCTGTCCAATCCTCTTTTAAAGGCATCTGGGCCAGATGCCATCACCACATCCTGTGGCAAGGGGTTCCACAGACTAACAACATGCTAGAAGTTCTCCCTATTATTTTGCTCAAAAAATATCCAGAGTATTCTTCAGATCAGCCAAATATATGGAGTCCCAAGTAATTGTTGAACTGATAGATAGCTCAGTGAGTTAGGCATTTGGCTGCAGAACCAGAGGTTGGGAGTTTGATTTCTACCTGTGCCTTCTGGGAGAAGAGTCAGCCTGAGTTGCACTGGGCAAGCTGCACAATCCCAGGCTGTCCCCAGAAGCAGAAAATGCTAGAAAACCTTGAAAAGGATCACCCTATGTCCAAATTGACTTGATGGCACCTGATTATTAGTATTATTAAATAATTATTAGCCAGGTGAAAAACTGACAGCAAAAAAAGTTGAGCATGTCCTCCTTTTACTACAGCTTCCACGAGCTGTTCTTCTTGGTGGTGATAAAGAAAAACAAGAATTTATATGGAACTCATTAATCTCTCAATAAGTGCCCTCAAATAAATAACTTCCACATTCTCTTCCTTGCCTGCCATGTTCCCCACTCAGACCTTCTATTCTCGTTGTACTCCTTTTTTTTAACATTACAAGGATTCAGTTTCTCCTGAGGAGTCATGGAAGAAATGGTGAGGAGTCCTTGTTCTAAACCATAGGAGGCAGAGGGCTAATTTTCTGTGTCTCTTCAATAGGTGGACTGGCACTCATATCATCTGACTTAAGGTCCCATAATCAAGCTGGATGTATAATTCCATTCTGCAATGTGCACTCACACATTGTCAGATCACCCTAATATGGGAGGAGCTGGAGCAGCAACAAATATAATTTCAAGCGCATGGCTAAGAGAATGGAGGGGAAAGATACTAGAGCCCAGTCTGCCTATCCCCACCTCCAGCATGCTTGCCAGTATATCCTCCTTTCCCTGCATGTATCAGGGGACAACTTAGATATTATTCATTAAAACCCTCAGCCAAATCCACAGCCTTCATCCATTTGCCATGACTAATATCAGGCATTTGAATGTTTTTATTAAACTCTGCCATTTCCTCTCCTTTTTAAAGTTTAATAATAAATTGGATGTCACATTATAGCTGCATTTATTAAAACCCACCAGCGCTTGCTTGCTCAATATGCTGCAGCCTTGTGAATTATTGAAGGCCCCCCCGCAGCCCCCACCCACCCACCCACGAGGCCTCTTTGCTATGGCAGCAAAAGGTGTTTCCCCCTTCCCCTTTTTATTTGCCAGACAGAATAAGTACTAGCAAGAGAGACAGAGATAAAGTGGGCTTTTCTTTTAACTGAAATTAGAAAATGAGCATTCAAGTGGAGGATGAGAATGTCATTACTAGAAAATGTGGCTTATCCTACAAAGCAGGGGCTCCATTTAAAGTTAATAGGTAGTCTTGAGAAAAATCTTTGCAACCAAATGAAAGAGGAAGACGTCAAATGGTCTGTGATATCATTGATAAAGAGTGCTCATTCGTTGAGCCACATCTATTAGGTAAGACCCTCTGCAAATTGGAAGATATGTGTTAGAGCAAATACCTGTACTAGAGAAGCCCAGATATCACAAAATAAGTTTCAGTCTTACGGATTTTCATGATGTCTTCATCAGGCTACATGGCAAATATAAAGGGCAGGGGAGGCGAAAAGCAAATGGTGGTGAACCTATGATGCCTTTATTTAGTCACAGTTTTAAAGTGGAATCTGAGAGGAGGTAAAAGACATTCAAAGTAGAATTGACTAGATGCTGTGATCCATAGGAGTGAAGATGCAAGCAATGATTGGCCCACTATTTTTGAATGTTGAAAAATCACCTGACAATAGGGAAGGTGATGAAATCCTGCACTTCCTTTCATGAACTATTTGCATTTAAATTTAGCTTATATAAACTATAATATCCTTTGGAACGTGAAAGTAACAAATTACAAAAAAGTAGTTATCAATTGTAATGGATTCATTTCCCCAAAAACAAAAGTCTAAGTTACATGGTGATTCTAACTTGTTGAGGGATGACATTTCTCCTTTTGCAACTTTTATTTATCTGATTTTTTCCCTCTTCTGGTGGGCATCCAAGGCAGTGTACAAAAATAATAATTAAAATTAACAATTAATTAAAATAACTTGATTAATGTGTGAGACTATATTAACAAATATTTTAAAACACTATTTAAAAACTATATATTTTTAAAGACCTTCCCATCTCATTGACAAGTCAACAATCTGGCTACCGCATTTTGCACCCAGTTGACATTTGAACTGTCTTCAGAGGCAGTCCCATGTAAAACACCTTGCAGTAACCCAAACAGGAGGTAGCTAGAGCATGTGTCATCATAGTCCAACCAGGCTTTGCAAGGAACAGACAGAGCTGGCACATTAGTTTTAATTGTATAAACACTCTTCTGGGCACTGCCAGAACTGGGGCATCCAGGTTCAGAAAGGAATCCAGAAGCTATGCGCCTGAGTTTTCAGGGGGAGTATAACTCCCTCCTGCACAGATTGAATCCCTATTCCCTGCTCTGCCTTTCGACTGACCGGGAACACCTGTCTTCTCTGGATAAAGTTTCAATTTGTTCATCCTCATCCAGTTCATTACCGACTCCAGGCAATAAATTAGGACAGAGGCAGCCTCCTCAGATCAAGGTGGAAAGGAAATACAGAATTTATTCTCAAAGGCTTTCTCTCAGGTCCTCACTAGGTGTACTTGTTAAAGTGGTGGGACCTCCAGAACATGGCCAAACAGCCCAGAAAACCTACAACAACCATCAGATGCAGAATTGACTGTCATTAACAAACTGGTGACATTGAACCCCAGAACTCCAGACTACATCTCCTAGACATTTCGTGTAGATAATAGTTTAGGGGATAAAACTGAATCCACACAGGCCAACAGCAAGGAACAAATTAGGTGCCCCCCCCCGCCAGAACTGTCTCCTGGGTTCACCTGCCAAGGAAGGAGTGGTATCACTGCAACACAGTGCTTCCAAGTCTCATGTCAGAGAAGGATATCACAGTTGATAGTATCAAAATCTCATGGCCAGTAATGTTTAGTTACTTTGAAGGTGGTCTGGCCATACTGACTGGCAGTGAAGAAATATCATGTAGTTAATGTGCTGCATCATGCTGTGCTTTGTGTTTCTGGCTCATTCTGATATTGTGTGCTGTATCAGGGGCTTGTATCATTCTGATATTTAAAGTAACCAACAGCAAGTATTTCAGTTATTTTGAGAAGAGAAAAATTAAATGTTTCCTTTTTTTAAAATTATAACTCTAATGGTTACTTTGAGGTCTGGAATAATAACTAATTACATTTTGAAGTAACTTTGCAAGCTCTGATATTCACATATACGATGCAGTATCTTATTTGTTTTTCTCCAAATTGTAACGAAATCCATGGAGCCCTTAAAGGCAGTGTGTCTGGAGACATTTTACATCATTCCTATGAAATCTGTTTTTAACAAGCCCTTGGGGATTGGAAAATATGCAGCATGAGCTATCCATAACAGGCAAAATATGGAAACTTGTATCCAACAGGAAATAACAAGCCAGGGCATAAATTTCTCATATAGAATCCTATTATATCAAGAATGAATTTCAGTGACCAAAATGGGGGAAGAGAGAGAGAGAGAGACCTGGTTCTAGATATGGTCAGTGCCTAGGGCATCCTGCCTAGGGCCATCTTGAACAGATCAGAGACAAGAAGAATCATAGCATTCCTGGTCTTCATAAAGTTATCAGATCCATGGAACACAAGCATTTAAATGTACAGTGCAGGTTGCACAAGGAAGTTATAGGAAGTTCCGAGAGGAAACACAAATACAACTGCTTTCAGGGGCATCTTGGACAATATTTATTCATATTATTCATCTGAAAGGCTATGGATTGAGTGGGAAAGATAGGAGCCAGGCAACATGATTCCTTATGTGTTTTTTCATCAAGAACCTTCTAAAGGATTAGTTTTCCAGAAAAAAAAGCATATTTCTGCAGGTGGGAAATACAAAGACATGTTTGCATCACATACGTCTCCATCCAGAAGGATGAAACTCCATACTCATCAATTCAGAAAAAGCGCCAGGTTTTAAGCAATATCCGTAGGAGATTCCCATATAAAAGAAGAATTTGCCAGTAGGTGGCGCTAGTTAATGGCCAATCATGAAATAACCAGCAAGCGGGATGAGAGAGAGCATCTGTGCATAAAATGAATCTGATACATTTTTAAAAACCAGCACAATCTTCTTTTGCTTCTTTTTCAAAGTTAGCATTCCTGATTCTTAAAATTTACACAGCCAAGTATCTTGTGTCACTTTAAAGAAGTGACCATTGGCAAACGTTTTCACGGATTTCAGCCCACTCTCTTAGTCTTAAAGGTGCCACAGCACCTTAAAGCACTATCTCCAAGAAATGAATATTCCTTCCCAAGAGTCAGAAACCAGAAGAGAATTGGGTGGCAGCTTCCTTTAATTTAGTAGGCTTGGCAACTGCTCCCTCCTCCTTTATTCCCATTTTCTGTTCCCATCATGCCTAGTATCTCCAGTAGTTTGGGAAGCATGTCTTTCCTGCAGAAGTTGAGGTCAAATCCCCAGAACTTGTAAGGTCTCAAAATGGGGGTGGAGTGGAAAGGAACTTAGAAAATTACAACCAGAAAGAACAGCATAATCCCACATTCAAACTTCAGCATCTCTAGCTTGTAAGGTCAGGAAGCAGATGGAAGAAAACCTCTTCCTGAGATACTGAAAACTGCTACAAGTCACATAGACAATTGGGTCTTAAAGGGTCAGATCCTACAAAGTTACTTCTGTGGAAGTACAACTTCCAGAATCTCCCAGCCGGCAAGGGTGGATATTGGTCATGTTGGTTGAGGGATACAGAGACCACTGATACACAAAAGTAATTTTTCCAAGCTCTCAGATGGGCAAATGCGATGCCTTCATACAAGGCAGTTTCCTATAGTCGTAAGAGTAGATTGGACTATGATGAGATGTAATGGTAAGGCAGTTTTTTTTCACATGCAAAAAATGTGTTCATTTCTTGACATCTTTGGGTAGGTGTCGGGAAGATCCTTATCTGAAACATTGGCAGCCACAGCCAATTGACATAGCACAGGTCAATGTGCTACTGTCATATGAAGCAGCTTCTCCTTTTAACAAATAGTCTGACATATTATCTCCACCTGAGATGCTAATACTCACATTCACTATACCTTCTCTTGACACTTAATTTTGCAGCAATAAAAAAGTCTAAATTCTATGCAATGTCTGTACTTTACAACTTGAATAAAATAAAGGGATTCCTGTTTGTATTAGAGAGGACTTTGCAGTTTGTCATAGGCAGTCTCCTTGTCAAGTGGGGGGCAAGGACTGTTTGGGCCACATTAAATGGAATGTGGATACCTTCACAAATTTAGTTTGAGTACTGGCATTCTTGCACATTTCTGTTTAACCCAGATTGAAGGAAAATACAGGTATCAAGTCCAAAGGGAAACCTACAGAGTATATCTTGGGGTAGAAGTGGGTAAAGTGCAGCTCTCAGGGAGTTGTTGGATTACAACTGCCAACATTGTTCAGTCACCAATCACTATTCTGATTAGGACTTACTAGAGTCACAGTCTGGGAAACATTTGAGTGAGCTGCATTTTGGCCAGCTCTGTAGTATAACTATACTACAAATTTAACCAATATGCATACCACAAGAATCTTGGGAACTTGAGCTCTCAAATGTTTCTTCTTGTTTTCAGATACAGAGTACAACTATACTAACAACAGGGAATGAGCTAATGTGGGCTGCTTGTCAATGATCAGGCTTGATTAGAACAGTCTAATCAAGCCTGATGATCCACACGGAAATGGCTTCTGCCAATATTGATAAATTAATCACCTTCCCTGCTTGGTAGAGGCTGGGGAAGTGGGAAATTCTTTTTTGACTGTAGACTATCACTGATGCTCTCTACATTAGTTATGAAAACAAATCTTTTCTTTCCTTCACCATAAGGAGCCAATCAAAAAACTGCCCATAGTTGAATCCATGGTAGTGGCTTCGGCTGCAGGCAGTTTTTCAATTGGCTCTTTAAGAGAAGGAACATTGGCAAATTATTCCACTGTCAATTCAACTGTGGACAGTTTTTTGACTGGCCATTTAAGACAAGGCAAGGATAATATTTTTAAATTTGTTTTTATAACTGGTATAGCATATCAACTGTAGTCTACATACAGTCAAAAAATTGTTTTCACTTTCCCTGTTTGCCAATATCCTGAAGTGGCTTGCTTATTAAGCCACTTCACAATATTGGCAAATTGAAAGAGGAAGGCTTGCTTTGGATTGGTTCCAGCAATCACACACATTGGAAGCAATCCAAACCAGATCTATCATACCTTGACAGGAGCCAGAAAGGTGTGGGTAGGAATGCTCTGGGAGGGTGTGGTGCACTTTAGCAAAGATGTTGTCTGATTGCTGTCTTTAAGAGTGCACCATCCCACCCCTGCAGCACTCCAAACAGCTAGCTAAACAGCACATGTAGTCAGCCCCAAAATTACCTACTTTGGAACCAGTTCTTTGCAACTGTCCTTTTCACAACAGTTTAATCTATAGCATTTAGACAACAACAGTGCTTAGCTCCATGCTTCCATGCTTATTCTACATCTTAACCTCTTGTTCAAGATACAAAAGTAAGCCAGTTTGGTTTTATTCTACCAGTTACAAACCATAGTTAGAGATTTCCAGCTTCTAAAAGTCTTTTTACTTCATTGAACGACCATCTCAGAAATCACTGGACTGGGGGGAAGGAAAACCAGATGGTATTCCTTCATCTTCACACAATTTACAAGCCAGAATTGTGATAAAGCCACCAAGCTCTCATCTCCTCTTGCACCAACAATTCACCCAACCTCTTGTCCCCAGCTTATGCAGGGGAGCAGAACTGTGTAGATCACTGTCCATTTCATGTTTTGATTTCAGAAAGAAATCAAACTGAGTAATGACCATAACAAACTATACTTGGGGGGTAGTTTGCAATATTATAATTAACAGATCATTATTTTGGACCACTGGGGGGTGGGAATTAAACGTGGAACAAAAAGCTAACTATACAAAGCCTTGTGTAATTTAGTTGGCAAAAAGTTACTTTTTATTATATATCTCTATTCATGTAGTGTTTTAAGAATCAGGAGCATGCCTACAGAAATGAAATTTCCACATTTGCAGAGGAAAGAAGAGTTGGAAAAGAGCTGCCCTGGATCACACAGAAATGGCTGCTTTTTCAAGTGGTTGGTTCAAGTCTGCACAACATCATGGTTTTAGTGCTCCCAGTTTTCTTCTTCCTCTTGCTCTCCACTCCAGCTGAGCCCCAGCCTCCTGACAATGACATGCCCTGCATTTTCATCTAGCCTTTTATAGACATTTCAGCAATAATCCCTGACCATGTGTGGCTCTCGGTGGCTCACTTGAGGAGCTGCTTCCCTCTATCACAAGTTCCACAAAAAACAAGGAATGAGGATTCCAAAATCTCTTCAGAAGAACTTGATCTCATTGCATCAGTTTGTCCCAAGAGCAGAACCATATCCTCATTCTCCAAGAGAGCTGTACTCTTGCATTTTATAAGCGTGGCCTTGGCTGCCAGACAGGCGGCATATATATAACAAGGGAGAAAACAAAAACAAAACATCTAATAACCTTATTAATAACATTTTCCTCCCAGTTCATTCATTCATTCATTACACACACACACACACACACACACACACACACACACACACACACACACACACACACACACACACACACACACACACACACACACACACACACACACACACACACACACGAATGCATGAATGAATGAAGTGGGAGGAAAATGTTATTAATATTTATCAGTGAATGCATCTAACTGGCTATTAAATGTTTTGTTTTTGTTTTCCCCCTTGTTGATCCTCTTCAAAAGGACCTTTGTGACCTGAAGAAAACCAGGAGTTGTTGCCTGCTATCTCTTAATGGAGCAATGCACTCATTGCTTGCTTCTTCCTGTTCCTCAGCAAAACTGAAACTATGATTTTTCATAGCACACAATCACTGCCTTTCCTCAAAGGCTGATCTATGCATAGAGAGACATAAATCTGTTTCTTGAGATGCTCTGGGAATTCTTGGCTGCGTTTTTCTTCCTTTCTTCCCCTCACCTCTTTTTGGGACAAAACATTGTGTGGTTGGATAAGTGATGAAATCCAGACCAGCAATCTGTGATATATGCCTCCCATTTCTAGTGGACGTGTCAATGAGACAACGGCTCCACAAGGCTCCCTGCTCTAGACATACTAAATGATGCTCTTTCCTTTCCTTTCCTTCTTAGTGACTTATCCAAAGCTTGAACTGCATCATGGTTTTAGAGTCTCTGGGTGTTCGTTCCTCTCTCTTTTTCCTCCCCTGTAGCAGTTATTACATTAAATACAAGAAATGAAGAAAGTACATTAAAGCCTTTGTTTCACTCGAACAACGATTCTCTTAAACATTCTTGCCACAGTGTGCCTCCCTAGGGCATGATTAAAACTTTGCAAGCTTCTCCAACTGTAACTAAGACAAAACAGACAGTTATTATGGTACTGCTTGTTTTGGTCCACCGCCCAGAGGGAAACAAATTCAAATAAAGGGCAGGGAGCAAAGCACTCATCAGTTCACAGCAGGCTTGATTGGGTCTAGAGCAGGGGACAGTAGTGGACTGTTTACTGCTCGGCGCCCAATGCAAGACAAGACAATATCAAGACAAGAGCACTGCACAGCTATTACAATGCACTGGAAGGGAAATAGTAAGGTAGAGAGAAGTGGCATTCAATTTGCCTCCTTTTTTCCTTGGACTTCTTTTGAGCCTTTAAGAGCAGCAAGGCATGATTAAAATCAACAGAAGAAGCATGGTGGTATAATTATGTGAAATACTTTCCCTGTACCACTTCTGTCTGTCACACGCAGGTGGCTTGCCAATAAAAAGAAAAGGAAAGTCTGGTGAAATAGTTGGAACTGGTGGCCAACAAAAGGAGCATGGGGACTAAGCTAAGGCCAGACACAGCAGGGTTAATAGAAGCTTCCAAGCCACCTCTCAGAAAGCAGCAGTGTCGCCTAAACCAGCACATTTTAAAGTAACAACAAATAACTTTAATTAACTTCTTTGGCAGTGACAGATTCCAAACAATTAACCTTAGGCCTGGTGCAGCGAAGCAGGTTATTTTCTTTTAATTTTTAAGTGGTTTTGAAACAAGGAAGAGTTGGGGCCCATGAGACTTTTCCATGTGAGAGAACAGGCAGAGCAGTCAGTACTCAGCATCCTGCATTATCTCCCTGGTTGTCAGAATGTGGTGGTAGAATAAAAAAGTGAACGTTTGGGTCACTTGCTGATGTTGAGACATGGCTATAAATTATTGTGGTTGTAAATGGGGTGGGGGTGAGAAATCTATATGGACCACAAAAATATCCACATGCAGCAGAAAGAAAGAAATGAAAACAGGTATAATGGTATGAACAAGAAGAAAGGAAGCAGCCTGATATTGAGATGCGCTCTTGATTCATGTAGCTGAGTGCTGTGAACTTTTGGCTAACAGTGAACTCCAGGGTTTGAGGCAGGGTTTTTTTCCTGCCTAGAAATGCCAAAGACTGAACCCTGCAAACATGACAAGCGCTCTGCAACTGAGTAATGGTTAGGGTTAAATACTGCCTCTGTACAAATGTCAAACACATATTTGAGGGTGCCCCCGCATTGAAGCAAGTAGCCGCAACTGAGTTCTACTGCAGATTGACATCCTCCTAGATCACACATGAAAAATGAGGTGTCCAAAGGATTTTTTAAAAATTCTAAAAGAAAGTTAAGCTGAAATGGGAAAGCGAACGGGAAAGTTTTGTTTGTTTGTTTGTTCAGTCGTTTAGTCGTGTCCGACTCTTCGTGACCCCATGGACCAGAGCACGCCAGGCCCTCCTATCTTCCACCGCCTCCCGGAGTTGTGTCAAATTCATGTTGGTTGCTTCGATGACACTGTCCAACCATCTCAGGGAAAGTAACAATACCATATAAAGCAGATATTGATCTAATTATGATAAAAAAACAAAGGCAATGGAAAGCTTCATCCTTGGTGCTTGGTGAAGACCAAGGACCTCTCCTGTACCCTGCAATCACACAGCATGCGAAGAAGGCCCCAGACAGGGTTCACTTGGGGTTTATATTCTCTTGCTTACTGTGTTTTCCCACACTTGTCTTTGTTGCTCATTTACTATAGGATAGATGCTTCAGAGTGCATTGACTTTTAAGATCGTATGTATGGGGTGTTTGTCTTCTTGTACAGGCTTTAAGGGATTAGTTAAGTTTTAGCACAGTAGAGTCTCCCCATGTTTCCTCTTCTGCCACTCCTTACTATTTGTCAGCTAAAAGGTAAAGGTTCCCCTTGACAATTTTTGTCCAGTCGTGTTCGACTCTAGGGGGCGGTGCTCATCCCCGTTTCCAAGCCGTAGAGCCAGCGTTTGTCCAATGACAGTTTCCATTGTCATGTGGCCAGCGCGGCTATACACAGAACGCTGTTACCTTCCCACCGAGGTGGTCCCTATTGATCTACTTGCATTTGCATGCTTTCGAAGCGCTAGGTTGGCGGGAGCTGGAACAAGCGACGGGCACTCACTCGGTCGCGTGGATTCGATCTTACGACTGCTTGGTCTTCTGACCTGCAGCACAGGCTTCTGCGGTTTAGCCCACAGCGCCACCACGTCCCCTGCCATTTGTCTGCTGTCAAGCACTATTTTCCAGGAGACCAATAGCCATCACTTTGCAGATATGCCATTCTCAGCAGGGTCGATAGCCAGTTTTCAAATATGTCATCACCCCAAGGGCTGCACTCCCAAGGGGTAGAGCCAACAGGAGGAGTGTAGCTAAAGCATCTAATTTGCATATTTTTAAAAAATGCAGCAATTATGATTGTAAAGGGACTGTTTCTTTCCAAATCAGTCTGCCTGGGTTTAAGATCTTCAGAGAAGGCTTTTGTCTCAACCCCACTGCCTTTATAGGTGTACTTGGTGAGAAACTAGGAGAGGACCATTCCAGTACCTGCTGCTAGACTATGGAGCTCCTTCCCATGATGGACCCAGCAGATCCCCCTTCCTGCTGTTCTTCTACCAGCAAGCTATCTTCCATTTCAGGCAGGCTTATAATATGTGAACTGCTTCTGAGGAAAGGGTTTTAAGGGAAAAGTCATGGATGGAGTGTAGCCCACAGAGTACATGCTGCCCACTCTTGCTTTAGGAAATTGCAGTTTAGCACAGAAAAGAAATCTGGAATTCACAAATATATCTCATCTGTATAGATGAAGTTATGATCAGTCCATAAATTAGAAACCAGCTTCCTTGCACACCCTGAAAGACTTAATTGTCATATTGTCTTTGTGATTCACATCCTAACAAATTATTCCTACGGCAAAGGGAAAGTGGAGGAAGTGATATTTTTCTATATTTCAATGGACTCCTTTCCATCTGCTGGTGTATAAACAGAACTCCTTCTCCCAAAGAACCTGACTTGCAATAGAAAAGATGCCGCCTCCTGTGCTGAGCAATAAACAGAAGCAGCAGCAGCTTAAAAGAAAGAGAGGAAGACTGGCCTCCAAACCCGGAAAGCAGTGTGACTGCAATTGGTTTGGCAGATCTCTCTTTGATGCCTACCATTTCACCAAGTTTTATTTTAGTATGTCAAATTGCCCCATGTAATAGTTACCTGTAAATGTTTGTCCCTATTCAAATACATAGGGATATTCCAAATATTTGGGACCCCAAATATTTGCAATGAACCCAGGTCTGTTTCAAGGCAAAGGGAGCAGTGACACCATCAGGCAAATCCAGTCCAGAATCTGTGCACAGGCCATTTCATTTTCCCTCTAGGTCTTTATGCGAAACAGAACCTGATGCTTCATGAAACCCAAGGTATGGCAGGTGACCCCAGCTTTAGTAGCCTGAATATACTGAAAAGCAGTGCCCAAATGTCATTTCACAGGTTCAATACTATGTGGGCCTCTAAGCAGTTTTATTATCAAACTTAATTGCTTCAGCCAATATAGAGTTGCAATCAGTATTTGTACTGGATAAAATCTTTAATGAAGAAGAATCATCTGCTTTGACACATTTTCATCTTCAATCTAGCAAATCTGTTCCTCTCCTCAGGTTAACCTGAAAGCCCCAGAATACTTTTACTTACAGTGTTTGATCTGCAGCTGCTAGGACTAACTCAAGGTGTGAGGGCACAGTGCCTTTCATTGGCCAGATGAGTTTTCCTGCTGGTGCAACTGCACTATCGTCAGCACCAGATATGAACCACCATTTAAATTACCCACAATTCTTCTGCTGCACTCTTGTTCTAAGGCATTCTGAAAAATTAAAGTGGTGGTTCCCAAACATTGCTGACTGACTCAGAAGGTTCAACACAAAATAGCTACAACTCCCAATATCCTACCAGCAGTTGTCATTCAGACTGTAAGATTCTGTGAGCTGTAGTCCAAGAAACAAGTATTTCCCATCTCTGGACTGTATGTGCATAGGATCTGTCTACAAGATCAACAGAATATATAAAAGCTGAGTAAAAGAAACAGCAGCCAACTATATCCCACCTCCTTCATGTCATCAATGTGGACCCCATATTGTGCAAACAGAAATTTTGTTTGCTGCCATCAAGGCATTGCCTGCACACAAGAGCACTGAGTCCATCAGACTTAATCTTTAAAGTTAAATCTTCTACCTGTCTCCTCAGAAGTGCATCCCACTAAGTACAATGGGACCTACTTCATAGTAAGTGAGTATATGGTTTCTTTTCTTTTTAAAAATGTTTTTACTAAATATATTACAAAACACAGAACACAAGACACAAAATACAAGATACAAACTAAAATAATCTTCAGAGTGCTGTCCTCTGAAGATGCCGGCCACAGAGACTGGCGAAACGTTAGGAAGAACAACCTTCAGAACACGGCCAAAGAGCCCAAAAAACCCACAACAACCATAAAATAATCATGCTCCCACCACCATCGGGACCTTCCTGGAGAGCTCTTCTTCTCATTGTTCTCCTTTCCAGAACTGCATTGATCCTTGTATTGGGACTTTACCTTTTCCTTTTATTAACACAATTTCAATAAATCTGCCCCATATATCATAAAAAGTATCTTTTTTACCTCCCCTTTCTTAGCTTTTAGAACACAAGTCAATTCATTTACACCAAGATTCCAAACTTCATTGTACCATTCTTCCAGTTGAAATTCAAGTTTAGATTTCCAATTCCTAGCTATAATTAATTTCACAGCAAATTAGTAAGCAATTCTCTAGTTATAAAATCTTAAGTAACAAATATTGATAAGAAAGCCATTTCTGGATTCAGTTTTATATCTCTATCAAAAATATATCTTAATTCCTTAGTAATTAGTTTCCAAATTAGTGTACCCTCTCACACTACCACCACAGGTGAAAATATATATCAATTTTGTTACATTTCCAACAAACATTTGAATATTTAGTATTTACTTTACTCAATTTAACTAGTGTTAAGTACCATCTTAAAATTATTTTATAGAAATTTTCTTTTATTCTGACTGACATACATCGTAATATCCTCATATTCCATATTATTTCCCAATCTTCTTGTTTCACTTATTTTTTTAAAGTCTTGCTTCCATACTTGTTTCAATCCTTCACCCTCTGTCTCATCTTCCTCTAAGTCCAGAATTATGTTATATGTTTTACTTACTACACCTTTCACTGAATCATCCTTTTGTATATCTTCATTGGTTAAAAGGAATTGTTCATATTTTGTATATTCTCTACATTTATTATTTTTCTTTATCCAATCTTTAGTACATTTCTCTAATTGTTCAAAGTTTAACCAAGTTAGATCCTTACTTTGAAGAATTTGTTTCATTTGTTTCTTCGATCTCACCTTTTTCCATCCAGTCTTTTAGTCTACTCACCCATTTCATCCAAAATAATTTTTTGAGAACTTTCAAATTAACAGGAACATTTTCTTTTTCAGTTACTAACCTTAATGGTGAATTAGGGGGCGAGTATATGGTTTCAGTCTAAATCACCCTGCCTCCTGGTCTGCTTACAGAGTGTTTATGTGTCAGATGCTTTGAGACACATTTATAAATTGATTAATTGCTCCCAGATATGAAAAACAACTCACTTCTAAGAATCATCAACAGCTCATATGGATCCTATCAGGAAACAATTCTTTTCTTTTGGTTGCTGCAAACCTTAGCTTGGCAAAAGAAAAAAAGCTACTCACACTCCTTCTGAATGTGCATATGATTTTATCCCTGATGAAAACATCCAGAAACTCTAGTTTCATTTAAATAGCTAAGCCACAAAAGTCAAAACAGAAGTATATGCATCCTTTGGAATTTCTTCAAAATTTTAACGAGACCTGAAGAGACCTTTGAAAACAAAATATAGCAGGGAAAATAAGATTATTATCCCATATTTTGGTTAAGTAGTACATTAGGAAATGCTATTTGTTCTTTATGCCTTGTAACAGCATTGAAGCTTTCAATTTGGCTAGACAACAGAAGGCTTGAGAAAGCGCTCCGTGATATACTCAGACATGAGTAAGAACACTATACAGTGCAGTTCAGGACTGAGAGATGGTGGTGAAGCTTTGAGAGGGAGAAGTCAGCAACAGACAGCACCCTTATCTATCACACTGAAGTCCATTATAGGTCCTTTCTGAAACATGACATTTCCTGCTGTATCCTCCTCTCACTTTTGGCTTCTAGACTGATTGGCGCTCTTTCCGTTGAACCAGGAAGGTTAAGTGGAAATCCACTTGCAGTAGAAAAAAGGAGCATGCCCTTTATTGCCGTGATTGGACACACACTCATTGCTACCCCATTACATTGTGAGATAGATTTTTAAAAGGCTGAGAAACAACATGCATCCCTCTTCAGCTCTGGATCTTCCTTGGTTTGGAAGTAGCCATGAAGAATCCTCACATCCTCATGGAATTTCATGTATTAGGTAAGGTATGTATCATTTCGAAGAGGGACATAACTAGCAGTGTGTGCTGTCTCTATATGCCATTTGAGAGAATCATAAAATCCCTGTTGGATTTCCCCATGGGAGAACTGGTGTGTTTGCACAATAATCTTGGGAGAAACTGCCATGCCTGTGAAACCAAGGACTCCAACTATGCTGTTATGTGACTGTGATGAACTATGGAAATAGATAATACAAAGAGAGAGCGGGCTTCCCTGCTTAACTTGCTGCTCATCCTGGACAGTGTTCTATAAGCAACACACGGAAGACTCAGAGACCTTGTAGGGGGCTTTACTGTGCACGAGATCATCTATTATACACTATGAATAAGAAATTATCACTTTGCAATATCTGTGACTCAAATGCATGAATTTGTGCAGAACAAGATTCCAGTAAGGAGCAAACTTTGGCAGAAATTGCCACCACTTCACTACTATACACACTTAAAGGGTGTAATTCCTGCTATTCCTGCTAATTCCTTTCCATCTGCTGCCACAATAGTGCTAGGAATATTTTCCAGCCACAGAGATTTTCATAGAATCATACATTAGTGAAGTTGAAAGGGTCTATAGGACCACTGAGTCCAACTACCTGCTCAATACAGGAATCTAAATCAAACTATATCTGACAGATAGTTGTCCCTAGGTAATTGGTTCCATTGTCATACCACTCTAACAGTTATGAATGTTTCCCTGATATTCAACCAAAATCTGGCTTCCTTTAACTTGCACCTACAGTATTATTGTGTATCTTGCACTCTGGGATGATTGAGAACAGATCTGCCCACTCTCTGTATGACAATCTTTTCAAATATTTGAAGAGGGGTATTTGGCCATCTCATGAGAAGAGAAGACTCCTTGGAAAAGACCTTGATGTTGGGAAAGTGTGAAGGCAAGAGAAGAAGGGGATGACAGAGGATGAGATGGTTGGACAGTGTCATCGAAACTACCAACATGAATTTGACCCAACTCCGGGAGGCAGTGGAAGAGAGGAGGGCCTGGCGTGCTCTGGTCCATGGGGTCATGAAGAGTTAGACATGACTAAACGACTAAACAACAACAACATCAACCTGTGTAGCCTTGGACAAGGTGTACAGTCCCAGGATGCCCACAGAGGAAAGGACTGGTAAACCACTTCTGAATATTCTCTACTGGAAAATCCTGGAAAGGGTAGCCATAAGTTAGAATTGATTTGACTGTTCATGATTATATCTTCTCTCAGTCTTCTCTTCTCAAGACTAAACATGGCCAGCTTTTTCAATCTTTCCTCATAGACCTTGGTTTCCATTCCCCTTGTTGCCCTCCTCTGAACTTGTTCCAGTTTGTCTGCCTCCTTCTTAAAGTGTGGTGTCCAGAACTGAGCGCAATACTCAACCTGAGTCCTAACCAGTGCTGAGCAGAATACTTCATTTGGGAGCTGGAGACTATATTTCTGTTAATGCAGTCTAAAATAGCATTGGCCTTCCCCCCCCCCCCGCAGTCACATTGCACTGTTGTCCCATATTCAGCTTGTGATCTACAACAATTCCAAGATTTTTCTTGCAC
This sequence comes from Pogona vitticeps, assembly GCF_051106095.1. Taxonomy (NCBI): domain Eukaryota; kingdom Metazoa; phylum Chordata; class Lepidosauria; order Squamata; family Agamidae; genus Pogona; species Pogona vitticeps. The sequence continues at coordinate 54,485,454 of NC_135785.1, forward strand.
ATACTGAGCTAAATATCCCTCCTCTTGTAATTGTGTGTTTGTTTGTTTTCCTTAGGTATAGAACTTTGCATTTATCCCTGTTAAATGTCATTCTGTTGTTTTCAGCCCAGTGCTTAAAACTATCAAGACCTTTTTGGATTTTGTTTCTTTCATCTGCCTGCTTGCATAGCTGCTCTCAATGGCCAGTTGCACAACCAGCCATGTGAGCAAGGAGGAGACCAGTCCACTCTACTCTGCATTGCTACAGCTGCTTCCATATTTGCAGCTACACATGTAGTAAATTGAACAAGATACTGTGCATTGTCTTCATTTTCTTTCATTCTTTTCTCTTTCCTTCTAGATATCAATCCCTCTTTAGTTAACTTTTCTTAAACTGATGTTTTTGCATGCTTCTGGCATCAAAGTCATTGTTTAAGAAATGTTCTACTGTTGGGCAGGAAATCCCTTTCACCAACAGACATTCTCAGTGCCTACTTTGCCCAAGGAAAAGGTGATCTTGACAATTCATGTCAATGTCCCCAGGACTTCACAGACCAAGTTTACATATCCCAACCAGTTTCTTGTATTTTTATTATCTACTGTGGGAGCAAAACCTACAAATTCTTACAGCTAAGAATTGGGCCTTTCACACTATGTTCCTGCTGCTCTACTCTACTCAGCTCCACCCATGCCTTTGTTAGCACAGGGTAAGTAAGCCAGAGCTATTTCCTGTAAAAGGGGTCATGCTCTTGCATTCCCACTGTCAGGAATTTAGGATTCCTATTGGGGTTGCCAGGCTGGTACAGAACAAGTCTGACTCTGATTATGAATGCAAGACTCCAGACCAGTCTTTGTGTTTAGCTAAACCAAAGGTGGTGCCATCTAAATTGGCTTTGACAGTTCCAACTGATGAAACAAATTAAGTTGGGGATGGAATAAGTTTCATGGACTGACACTTGTTTCTTCAGGATCAAGACCAGTCCAGAGATTACCCGACCCCCTCATTTTATGTTAAATGATTTCTGATATAGAGCCACTGCACTTGATGTGGAGGGGGAGATCTGAGTCACCTGAGAAAACAGTCTAATAAGTAAAACTGATGGTACCTATGATCACCACTTGAAGTAATGAAAAACAAGGAACAAGTGGATGGATTATTGGGAAGAACTAGAATAAAGGAATAAAACAGGCAAGCTTGAGTGAAATACGGTATACAGACACCAGTTTGCAGATCATCACTGTACAGGAAGTACTTCTCTATTGACCAAGTACTCAGTATTATTTGTCTAATTCATATGTATTTTGTCACCCTGGGTGATCTTATTTCCAAACACTTCCAGAAGTTTTCTTCTCTGGTATACTGTACCCCGCCTCCCTACCACTGAATTACCAATAAGACTCAAGTTTGTGAGGTGCTGATAAACTAGAAAAGGGAAGGTGTATGTGAGTGTGATGCATTAGATGAAAGAAATGACATTTCTCTGGATGTGGTCAAAATGCCTTTTAATGTCCATTTGTTCTAAACTCAGTTAAATGCAGTATTTTCCCCATCCCATTACCTTGCTGTCTCCTTTATCAAGCAAACGAGTGGATTAAAAGAATAAATACATTTATCTCTCCCCTTCCAAAATGAATTTATATCAAAACTAATCATAGATCTTCAGCTCACTTCTTTAAATACATCACAAATGTTTAGTACTGGTTTCCTTAGAAGTCTAGGACTACAGTTGGTGAGCATACACATGATCAAGTGGGAAAGGATGCAAATGTTTCAGCATTCTGACAGCTCCCCACCCTCATAGATGCTATCAGTAATAATCATAAGACTCATCACTTTCCATACCATCCTCCAATCCTAGGTTGGGTAAGGGTAAGGCTAACTTCGTCATGTTCAGCTGATCTGGAAAAAAAAACAAGGCACAAAAGAAGTTCACCTCTTGTCCTTCATTGTGGAAAAAATTTAAAACACCTTTGCTAGATCAAATGCATGACCTCCCCAGTCCACTATTCTGTTTGTATAGTGGTCCACTAGATTCTGATAGAAAGAGAGCAGAATTGTCATCTAGAAGGTTTAGAAGAGGTCTACTGAACTCTATGCTGGATTATGGCCTTAGAAAAAGACTAAACATTATGGAACTAACTATTACAAAGAAATGCATTCTTTGCAGTGAAAATGACAGATTCATGTTGGGTTCCTTCCTCCTCCTATCTAATATGCTGTTCAACTTAACTTGATATTCCAGCATCAGCATACCAAAATAATGTTCCATTTATTTGCAAAAGATGATTTACAAATTCACATTTACAGAACACATGGAGTAAATTATTTCAATAGTATGACTAGTGAAGGATAAAATATTGGAATTTATTGTCATTTGATCAGAAAGCATTTCCCTTCATATCATGCTCCAAAAACTATGCAACAACTGAGTAGGCAGCCAGTGTAATAGCAAAGTATAAAAGAGGAAAAGGTGAATGAGACCCCCCCCCCCAAAAAAATTATGGGAATCTGCTGGCACTGGAAAGCAGAGGAAAGAACATGGTGTACTGGTCACACAAATTATCAGCACAAAGGATTTATTTGAAGAAAACTTACCAGGAGTGAGAACTATGAGGCTGGCAGGAGCTGCCACATGTCCAATGTTATTTCTTGCAAAACACTGGTAAGTTCCCTCATCGGTCATCCGCACAGCTTGGATCTGGAGCCAGCTGGTCACTTCATACTTCTGCGGGCCTCCTCTAAACTAAAGGGAATTATAGATGAATGATGTAGCTGCTAGAAGACTATATATAGATAGTTTTAGAAGAGGTGGCCACATTAATCTGTGCAAGCATATCAGGCAAAATCCAAAGGAAAAAAAAGTTAAAAATTAAAAGGACAAAAAAATTGTGGCACTTTTAAGACTGCTGAATTTTAATGTAAGCTTTCATGGACAAGTGTACACACACTTTCTGCTACTTGGCTGCTTCTTGGAAACTGCTTATTGTGTAGCCCTAAATATATACCTTGATTACACATGCATTTGTCCTGCTGTTTGGTCTGCTCTGGGGATGGACTGCTTTGTTCCTTTTGCCAGTAACCAGACCATATATGTGCAGAAACAGACCAGCCCACTGTCAAAGAGTTCCTACCTGCTTCTTCCTGGCTCCCTGTCAGGGACTATTGTTTTTTAGGTGCAGGTAGGATTGCTCTGTTTGGTTCAATTCTAGTGTGTGTGATCACTGGGATCAAACCAAAGTGGCAGTCTATCTGTCCCTTTGGAGAATTGTCTTAATAATCTTAACCCTCTTCCCTCTTAATGATCTTGAGAAATGGAAAACTTCCACTTAGCTCTCCTTTGGAGGGCAGGGGAGAAGTGTTGCGTTTATTTTTAATTGTTGCTAATGTATCAATGATACTTTGAAAGGATCTATTCAAGTCCCATCAAGACATTGCTGATGTGTGTGTCAGTTAGCAATAGCAACCGTTAAAAAGAAATGGAAAGCTTTGTCTCTTTTCCCCACAAAGGAGAGGTGAGTAGTTTTTCATTTCTCAAGATTGTTAAGAGGCAAGATCATAAAGATTGTTAAAAGGCATCTCCAAAGGGACAGTCAGACAACCACTTAATGAGCTAGAGAAATATTTCACTTTAAAAGTAAGGAATTTTTCCTTTTAAAGGCAAAGAGGATCTTGATCAAGTCACTTGAAGTCTGGTGTGGTTTCTTGACTTGAAACCACCCTAACCTTACATGTGTGAACATAAGGATTGCACCACACACCTCTATGTGACCTCATCCAACCTTAAGCAACCCTATTTAGCCTGCTCCAGCATGCTCCAATTTGACCATCTAGACAAGCCGTATGTCAAATGCCACTTAAGTCCTATTGAGTTCAGCAGGGTTATACTCATATACTTTGAACTAGGACTCCAGGTTGCATGGGAGTCATTGGGATAATCTCTTCCCAGTACAGATCAATTGCTGAAGTCTAAGAGATTACAAAACCAGAATCAGCTTTCAATTTAAGCATTCTCTTCTAACCCTATCTATTTAAATGAACTATTAATGTGGTATTTGAATATTGATTGCACCATAGTATCCTCTCACTCAGTGCAGAAACATGCCTTTCATAAATATGATCTCTAAAATAGCTTTCCCCAGAGCATGACTACATCTGATGCAAACAACATTATTTCCAATCATGTCATTTTAAAAGTCACATAAATACCGGACAAGGGGAGAAGAAGATATATGATAGTCAGTAGCACCAGGAAAAATACTGCCACGGCTCCCAACAAAAGGGTTTTATTTAAAGTTACTTCTTGGAGTACAACACTATGATCTGGCAACACTAGAATTTTGTAGTCCAAAACAGTACGTTTTCCAAGATCTGTTTAATTTTCTTGCCACATATGAGTGGCTGGATGATTGAGATTGTGGTTAGGAACAACAGACTTAAACTTCCACTCTCTGCACCATGGTGATGATGTCAAACCTCACACTTAAAAAAAAAAGGTAATTGCTAATTCTGTTGTTTGCATTACATGAAGTTTGGTCCTCATTTTTTCAAAATATATCTTTAGACAATTTGTACATTTATCTCAATTTTTCGTAAACTGACTGGCAGCAGCTGTCCAGGGTTTTAAACCGAAGTCCTTCCCAATTTTATCAAGAGATGGTGGAGAGTTAGCACTTCTACTGGGATCTTTAGCATGTGAAATATGTCCTCTGCTACTGAAGTATACCCCTTTCCTGACTCTAGACATCATATTGAACCACAAAACTATACAAATGCCATTGTCTAAAAGCTCAGAAACCAAAGGGGGATATGGGTGGGACTTTGAGCAACCAAGAGGGATTTTATATATCTTCTTGTCTCTCATCTGCCAACTCCTCAAATCCTTTTTCTGTACTGTCATCTAGTCCACAGCCTGCCAAGACATTACAAATTCTGGAATCCTTTTCAATTTTGCATTGCTGTTAAATAAGCCAATAATTACTTCAAAACAGTTCTTTTCAAAGTTGTGCTTCATAAGTTCCTGCCCATTGATTAAGTAACAGCATATTTGAATATGGTTCAGTACTCTGAGCTGATACAGAAAGGAGAAAACAGAGGCTATTCAATTTCCTTTTAGGAAGCAGAGAGAGAAGGCAATTTATGGTCTATTTCAAGTCCTCCTTGATTTATGCTTCAAAAGAGCTGACAGAGTGTACCACAGCTTGTTACATCTGCTAGGAATTTGGATAGTTTTCCAGCGTGGAAAATCAACAAGACAGAATGGTATTTCACAACAGACTGAGATATATAGAGCACACCCAGATACAACATGAACTCTGTGTCAAGTGCATCTGCAAATAGAATTAGGTGTGTGTCTCTTTTAAAAACCCAAAGTAGGCCACAAGTCTTACAGATGTCTGCATATGGAAACACATAAAAGAGAATAGTTAAAATCTCAGCCTAAACTAAGAACAAACAATAGGGTGGAACCCAACTAACAGTTTCCAAATATGAGAGAAGGCTGCTAGCTACTTGGTGTGATCACAGGGATTAACAAAAGAGGGAAGGGATGGAAACTCTTAGGAGGACAGTGTTACGGAAAAAAATATATAGTCTTGAGATGCATAGTTTAAAATCCTGCCTAAGAAATCTACTGAGATCAGATTGCCTACTTAGCATAATTCACCCAGCTTAAAGGCAGGTAGAACAGGTACTACCTTTTGCCTTATAGGTTTGCCATTTTCTAAATAAACAACTGGTATCCTTTAAAATAATTACCCCAACTTGGATCTAGATGCCTTGGATTCATGCAATGGCATTCCACGTAATAGGGAAGTCACCAACAGGCAGTTTTTCAGAATCAGTGGTGAAGCCAAACTTTAAATAGAGAAACCAGTAGTGAAAGTGACTGATTTGCAACCAATACTGTGAATGTTTTGAGAAAGGAGACCAAACTCTATTCTGTAAGTAAGCATGCACGGGATGATGAAAATCCTTTTTTAAAAAAAACCGAATCCCTATATTTTTCAGATGCCTTGAGATTTAACAGTGCATTAGAATCTTAATAGACTCATCTCCTTGCTTTTCTATCTCCCCAAAGAAGATTCTTCTATGCAATATGTTCTCTAGTGTTCCATCCAAACTATTTTTAATTAACTTCCAGCAATTGAGTTTCCCTCTAGAGATTATTCCATTGTTTTAGTAGTAAGAAAGCTATTCTTGGTGCCTGCTTTAATTTGTTCAATTTCATCATCTGCTTTTATGAACCAGCTTCAGCCAGCTTGTAGAATCCGTTGTCAAAGGGATAGTTGCTATATGCTTGGAGGGTGGAAGGAAGCAGGCAAATAAAGTTATTGCCATTCAATTCCAATATAGGACACTGTCTCAGGCATTTCACTGCATTTTTACCTTGCTAGTAACATGGTTCTTAAGCTAGTAGTGACACATATATTTTGATCTACCCAAACACTCCCTTTAATACTACAGATTTATAATTTCTATAAAAGTGTTGCAGGACTTCCTTACACACCCTCTAAATAAAAGGGTATAAGCGTGGCTGCCCTACAGCCTTTCAAGTTCTATTTTAGGCTGGATCTGCCAGTCTGTTAACCATTCTGAAGATAATCTAGAGAGGTTTATGTCTTACATTTTATCCGCAATGCACACAACAGTCACTAATACTATTGTGAATATACTGTATGTGATTACACTTTGCAAAGTAGAATGATGAAGCATAGAAAGTTAGAAAATAATTAAATCTCTCAGTAACAGTGGAAATAATTTGTGGGAAACAGAATATATCATAAGGATGAACTGAAAATCCAGCAGCAGTAAAAGATCATCTAAACAAAGCAGAAGCTCATCTGGAGAAATTGGCTAATTGCATCTAAAGTAGATACTCTGATAGGAAACACAACAACACCTCTATAGCTAGAGAGACAAAAACCATAACACAGACCATCCTAATGAGGATCCACATAATGAGAAATATTGCTATTGCTAAAGCAAGTTTACAGTATCCGAGGCTGATGAAGAAAAATCCATCTTCTGAGCTTCATATGCACAAACCACCACCATTTTGATTGCTCACTAGAGTTTCAGCTTACCTGAACTGAAATGTGGGGGTCATCTCCAGGAAGCAGCATATCCAATCCCTCCTTCCTCCATTCAATAGATGCCATGGGGTAGGCAAAGACCTCACAGCCAAAGATCACATCTTGCCCAGTAACGTTCCAGATGTCATAAGGAGGAGATACAATGTGGGGCTCTGAGAAAGACCAAAGAGAATTGAGACCTCTGCCTTGCTTGTGTGTGAACACTGGTCTTCATTTTTCATGCTAGATTTTTTTTTTTAACAGATGAGCCCTCCTGGTTTGGTATAGGTGAGTTCTCATGTTCTGCCTCTCCCAAGTAATAATTTAATCATGCAAAATAATACTTATATTGTAAGCCTAAAGCAAAGCCTCTGCTATATTTAACTTTTGTGTAGCATTTATCAATTTGGAGTCTAGAACGAATATCAACAACTATTTAAAAAAGGAATTGTTTGTTCAGCACTTCTGCTGCATTCTTCATTTCAGCATATTGACCTGAGTGGTCCTCCTTTGCCATACGTACCAACAGCTGTTAGATAGCAATGTGTCTGCATCATCATGGCCCATCCATAAGCCAAGGCCCAGTGGCCCAAAGTAGTGGTCTGGTGCTTTGCCGCAGTCATTTTTGTGAAATGCTTTCCAGGGGAGTTGCTGCTACTTTAAGTTTTGGGAAAAACATTTTATCTTTGTGGCAACTGCTAATCAGTCAAATGGTTCGGTTTGATTTTAAGGTTATTAGTTCCCCCTTTTCCCTCTTGTTTCTGGGCTGATATTTAAGGGAGGGATCATGGGTCAGTGATAAAGCACAGGTTTGATCCTTGGCATCTTTAGTTAAAAAAAAAAGGCATCAAGAAGCAGATGGTGGAATTGGCTTTTTGCCTGAAACCTTGTGGAAGAGCTGCCAATCAGAACAGATAAGACTTGGCTCAATAGATAAATAGTCTCTGATTTAATATGAGACAAGCTCTTATCTTACAGTGTGGTTTTCTAACTCTTGCCAAAGATTGTGAGGCCAAACATTATGGATTTATTTAACGCAGGGAAGGGACCTCTGGATGTTGTTGGATCACAGTTCCAATCATCCCTCACCATTGGTTGTGCTGACTGGGTTGAAAAGAGCCACAGGCTAACAACATCTAGAGAGCAGGTCACTGTCCACAAGGTCTCCTGCCACCCAGAGAAGGACATGAAGTATCATTGTGGAAATCGGGGGTGGGGGGGAAATCACAGCCATTTGAGGCAACCACATTGCTGGGTTTAATGCCAGAACCAGCCCTATTAGTCAGCCACACATTCAGGATGCCTTCTTCAGTGTCTTCCACTGCCTCAATCATGCTCCCCAACATCCCTTCTACTCCTCCAAGGATCTATCAGTATCCATCCATGTATCCAAACTGATCTTTACTATGAACAGCAGTTGCTTACCTGGTTCTCTCTTTGCCACCTGCCATGTCTACTAAAATGTGTACTAGTGGTGTCATCTGTTGTGTATCTCCCTAATCTCACCTCCCTCCATATCATTGGCAAATGCCATTGGAATCAGGTACATGGCAGGGCATGCCACAAAGTGTGTTCTAGCAGACATTATGTAGAGGAGATTCAGTGATTGCACATTAAGTTGTGTGACTCAGCTGCTGCCACTGTTGTGTATCTCCCTGATCTCACTCCACCAGTGGTGAAGATCCCCCATCATCCTTAGCCATTATAGGCAGTAGTGAGGAATCAGGGGAGTTGAGTCCAACAACATCCTGAGGGCCACACAGTCTCCAGCTGTGATTTAGAGTCCCATCTGCTTCCCTTAGCTGTGTCTAACTCGGTCATGCTGACAACAGCTTGAACTAGGTGAGCACAATGTACCTGCCCAGCAGTTGAATAATAGCAAGCAGCCACTTCCTGACATCTGAATGTATCCCTAACATAACCAGGAAGAGCTTTTGTGCAAGATTGAAACCAGCATGCATATTGGTAGTAAGTAATAAACTAAGAGATTTAGCACATTTGCTTTCTTGCACTCTTGGGCAAACACAACTTTTGTCTCATTTTATTTAGTTATTTATTGACAAAAGAGGACAGTGAGAAAACTTCAGGAACAAAATGTGAGACACAGTGGGAAATTATTAAAAGCCATTGTTGAAATGAGCCACTAATGCGTTTTGCTGACATCTCTTCCATGAAGCAATTGTTCAAAAGGGTCCCAAATGGTGGTGGTGGTCCAGGAGGGGCACAGACAACTACAGCAATCCATCACAGGAAATTCACCAAAAAACAAGTGCTGCGGCTTCCCTCTTTTCTTGCTTCTTTCCTATTGATCTCATAGTACAGTACTACTCCTTAAGTTGTGCCATTTTGGCTTGCGTCCTATCTTCCACCAAACTGGTTTAATGGGTTGTAGAAAATCTGAATGAAGGTAACGCCACCTAGACTCACAGTGTCCAGATTCTTACTACCAGTGCCTCTCATTGCCTTTTAATGCTTCCTAGTGTATTCCAGTGTGCCTAGATAGCACTGGTTCCTACGTATAAATAAGAGTATCTTTCCACCTTTGTCTCTCTCCTATGGCTATACTCTGCAAGTGTGCTATCAGATAGAACAGGGCAGGGCAAAGTGGGACCCACAGACTGCATGCCACCCTCCAAAGCCATTTTTGCAAGTCCTGGTTGTTCTCACCCATCCCTCCAAAATCAAATTAAATTTTACTCCTGATCAGGGGTGGTGTTGCTCTCATTGGTCTTGCGGGCAGACAACTGACTCTCAAACATTGGCTGAAATCCTGTTGTGCAGTTACACAAATGGTGTAACTTTTGGAATTGCATTGACACAGACATTATCTGTTGCATACTAAGTAGTGCAAGTTCAACATGCAACGGATAATACAAGCCAAGAACTTAATTTACTGCAATTTACATCTAAAGTTACGCTATTTGCACAACTGTGCAACAGGATTTTAACCATACTGATATTGCCCACCTCTGATCTAGAAAGTTCCTGGGGATGTATATATCAGAGCCACTGGCTTCTAAAAATACAGAATCAAAAGTACTGTATCACTATCCAGTTCTTCAAACAAAAGTGTCCACATCTTCCTGCATTTGAAGAAACATGTTATATTCCACGAAAGCACACATACTGAAATAAAGTTATTAATTTTAACACTGCCACAATACTTTTCTTTTGGTTTTTGATAAAGCAGATTAACACTTGTGCCTCTCTGAAAATTGGCTTGTAAAAAAAGTAAACTGTTGTCTTTGAAAAATCCTAGATATGTAGGGTCTCTCCAAACCCTGGTGGACAACATGCAGTTTATGCAAGCAGCCCCTAATGCTAAGCAGCAAGAACAACCGGGTGGTTTTTAAAAACAGAATTGTATTTCAGAAAGCTCTAGAAATCATGACTCATCTTCAAAAGCCCTGTGTGCTTTATTTTCATTTTTTGAAAGCTTATTTTCATTCGAAAGGAGTGGTGTGGCCCATGGCAGGTCCAGAGAGACTGCTTCAGAACCAGCCCAGGTTGCCAATCTCTGCTGTAAACACAGAAGATTGCACCACATAGATATTGCTCCACTAATTGCCATGCAGCTAACTGGATACCTCAATGGTTTAGGTATCTGGCTGACAAGCCAGAGGTTGGGAGTTTGATTCCCCACTGTGGCTCCAGGGAGAGGAGCCAGTTTGTGTGGCCTTGGGCAAGCTGCGCAGTCCCAGGGTGCCCCCAGAAGAAGGTGTATTATCTACCTACAAACCCCTGGAAATGATTGTCATAACTCAGAATGGACTTGATGGCATGGAATTATTGTTATTAATTGCCACAGACACCTACAATGATGTATTTTTGGGGGAAAAAATCCTGACAATCTTTGTCTTCACCTCACTCCAGAGGAGATCAAACAAGCCAGCTGTGCACTGCAAAGAAATATATACTTCTTTTGCAGGGAGGAATCATAACTCAGTGCCAGAGAATGTTTTTGGCATACGGAGACTCTCAGTTGATGCCTCTTGTTCTTGGGATATGAAAATGGAGAAAGAACTGTATTATATTTTCAAAACAGTAGCTGTTCTTCACTTGCATGTTCATGTAGCCATCTAGAGACAACCTCCATTGGACCTTACCTGATTCACAGGGGCCTTCATGGGCCACGGTGAGATTAGTCTCTGGGTGGGAGTTACGCATCTCTTGGAATTTGCAGATTTGGGCATAGGTTTTGCCGTCAGACCCACAGACAGCCTGGCTGGAAATGCAAGTACACTGAGGCTCGGGCACCTCACCATGTTGCAGCTCCCCGGATTCAAGGCGGCATTCTAAGTGATCCCCACACTTGCCATAGAAGTGGTTGGTATTGTCCAAATCACAAATCTGTCCTTCCAGGTTGGCACACTCCCAACAGCAGTCACAAGCATCCAGCACCACCCCAGCAAGGCAGCCACGTGGCGTGGGACAGTCCTCCAATCTGCATTCCATGCAGCTCTCTCCTTCCTCCAGAAGCCTCTGCCAGCCACGCTGCAAATAATCAGGAGCGATGGGTAGGGCCCGACTAAGGACATCCCAGCACAAAAACACACATAAAAAGGTAACTTGAAAGGAGACAAAGTTAGCTAATCGAGACATTCTCACAAGCTCCATGGCTCTTGGCATCCATTCATCACCCTTGCTTGGAACCATCCCTTGGACAACTTGCGCCTTCAGCAACAAATATCATAGGCTTTTCTTCAAAGCTATGGAGCCATCACTGCCTGCAAGGAAGAAAGGAGGGAGGGAAGAAAATGATTAATCACAAAGATAAATGAAACAAATTAATACACAGATCACTGTCTGAGGAAATGAAATTTCATCACTGCTCCTGTCAATTAATCCAAAATCATGACGTTAACATTTCTGTATCAAGATGAAGGGCTTGCATGCCAGCTAGCTTACACTTGCTGTAGTTTTGTTCATTCCAAAAAAGATCCAGAGTGCATTATGGGAACGATTGTTCATTCTTCTTGTTCATCCTGTTCTCTGAAGACTTATATGACCTAGTATGAACTCTGTCTTGCGGAGTTTTGAATTTCAGGTAAAATTCCTATTTGCTTTGCAGTAGAAGTAGATATAGATCCACAGAGGGGAAAAACTACAGGTTCCCCAGAGTCTTCTCCTTTCTCATTAACTGTGCTTACATTCTCAATAATTCATTCTGAAATATATGTAGATGAAAGAATAAAAATATTGTATTTGTGAAGGCTTTCACAGCCGAGATCTAAAGAGCCCAAAAAACCCACAACAACCAATAAAAATATTTCTTATTTGCAGTTACAGACTTGTGCATGCTGCTTTATTTACTGTACATATAATTAGAAACCAACCAAACAGATCAACAGCAAACAAACAACACTGCCAACAACAGACTAAAGAGAGGGGGGAAACACTCAGCAGAGAGGCAGGGCTTTCTTTAAATTCGAAAGATGGCAGGAACAATTGTTTCGTGCTGGATAGACAATCACTCTAGCCCAGAAAAGTCCCTCCCAGTCACACAAACTACAGACAGCATGAGAGACTGCAAATAACACTCCAACACTCTGCAGTACCTTGCCTTGGAATATTTCTCCCCATCAGCCTTTATTTTTCCTTAGTCAGACCGAACGAAACAGAATTTTTAACACTGGAGTTTAGTTCCCATAAAATGTCAATTATGATGTTCATTGAGATTCAGATGGATATATCAGAATTACCATACACTAAAGGTAATCTTTGAAATTTGTGTTCATCACTTGAGAAAGGAGAATTTTCTTATTCACTTGAATTCTGTTCCTCAGCTGATTTAATATGTATGTGCAGGTGGTGGTGGATAGAGCATCAGACTAGGATTCAGGAGACCTGTATTTAAATCTTCTTTCAGCCATGGAAACAGGGGTGGAGGGGGTGAAACGGGCAAAACCACTTCTTAAATATCTCACATATCTCGGATACCCTTCTACATTCACCACAAGTCATAATTAACTTGATGGCTCATGTATGGCGGCATATTCTGGGATTTGTAGACAAAATATATAATTTCCACTCATCTATTCTAGGGCTATAGGGAACTCCCCAGGCAGTTCACGCTATTTTTTTAGAAGTCACCATGATACAAATTAAAAATAAGAATATTCAAGCTGAAAGCAAAAAAATGTGTGATTTTGTTTTAAAAAACACCAGTTAAGATAGCAGTAGATCAGAATTACCACTTAAAAGCATCTGCCAACCTTCAAGTAATCAATTGAAAACAGCTTTAAACAACAAGGGCTAAAATTCTGTTGAGGAAAAATGTTTGCAACACTAATTATGCAAATATGTTGTGCCCTTGTGTAGGCTACTTGCCACATGATGAGTTGCACAACCACTTTTGCAAACAGGATGTAACCAGTTGTGTGAGACCACAAATGAACTTATAAACTGTTTATGGGGTCACCTTTGCATACCTTGGCTTTTGTCAATAGGATTCTGGCCTTGATCTTTAGAGTCTATTTAAAACCAGCCAATGAGGGAGTCAGGCATATTCCTGCAGGAGAGAGTTCCATGATGATAGTTCTACCACAGAAAGTATGCTGGCCATTGTGACCACCAACCTAGATAAGCAGATATTTCAGATACAATATGCATACACATAAACTGACCTTTCTTTGTTTGTTTGTTTGCTGCTACTTTTGTCTTTTCCTGTTTGGAGTGTTTAATGGTCTTAATGAGACAGCCAGATGGATACTAGTCAGAGTGTAGACTCAGACCTGGGAGACCCAAATGTTAGTCCCCATTCAACTGTGAAACCCCGTGAGTGACCTACCTCAAAAGATTGCTGTTGTAAAGGTAAAGTGTGCAGGAAGGAAGCCATATGGGCCACCTGGATCTCACTGGAGGAAAGGTGAGATAAACATGTAATTGAGAATAAATATTCATTTGTTTTCTTAAAAATATTTGGACACCACCTTGGTATCCATAGAGATTAAAGCAGTTTAAAAAATTATAGTAAATAACCAAATAACCAAATTTATTCATTAGTTTATTTGTTTGTTTTTAATGCAACCAAACAAAGCCATAAGGATGCAATTCAAAATAAGCTATACTGTATTTTTAAGTATGATATGCTTCATTCAGCAAATAGAAAGCCAATTAAATTTAGGTTTTATGCCAAGGACACAGCAATAGTACATGAAAGCTTCCATCACTTCAGATACTGACCTTTCAGCGTGATTAGCATAGAAAAATATAATAACCAGCAGGTGGCTATGGACTGTTGTTGTAACAAGCTAGGAATTCAAGATCTCCATCTATTTAAGCCATCTGCCTTAAGTTTATGAATGTTAATTCCCAGGCTTGTCTTTCAAGTATTTTATGGAGGCTTCTTTTTAGAACAAAGACTGAGAAGTCAGCGAGAGAGCAGTCATGCTGGGGAAAATATACACTCAGTGCTAAATTATTCTTGTCCCCAATTATGTTGATCTCACCAGTTGTTTGGCTTCATTCATGCAGCTCCCACTGGCACAGGGACATCTGTTGCATTCTATCCGATATCTAGCAGTTGGCCAAGAAAGTTCTTTGGGAAGGGCAAGGAAGTGTGGCTGCTATTTTTGTGTCTTGCTTGGAACCAATATGTGTCAGGGAAGTTTCTGTTCCTCTCTCTGGTCTATTTCTTTCTCATCCTTAGATGAATCCTCTTTCTGCATCCTTGGTGGAGTTTGGAAATATTACTTTTTTGGGTGATAACCACCAGATTCCTGCAGCCAGTGGGGCTCTGATTCTTGTTTCTTACCATTATCACCAACGTGATTTGCCACTACCTCAACTGAGGCCACAGTCACACAAGAGAAATGCCCCCCTCCTTTCTCACACCTTCTGCTTTCTGTGTAGTCGCACATTGTGATCATGTGGCATATATCCTGTGGTCGTGGTTCATACATTGAACCCAAACTATTTTACTGGTGTGACCACAGCCACATTTAGTGAAGTGGTCCTTAGAATTATAGTATGCTACAGTATTATAAAGTGGCATAGAATTATGCTACAGTAACGATTTGGCTTGGACAAAAGAAGGAGGTCATGTTGACCCACGGGAATAAAACAAAATTTCAAATCAACAGCTGGGGTAATACATTTATTAGGATCTACTGTAAATGTAGAAAATACGTTTGCAAAATAAAGGAAAAGAAGAAAAGATTTTTCTAAAAGGTCTGTTAAGTTAACCTGTGTGGCTTTGGGTAAGCTGCACAGTCCCAGGGTACTACACCCAGGAGAAGGTAATGATAAAACACTTCTGAGTATTCTCTACCTGGAAAACCCTGAAAACAATTGCCATCCATCATAAATATTATTTATTTATTTAAAATATTTTACCTTGCCTTTCTTCTTAAAAGGACCCAAGGTGGCTTACATTATTTAAAAGACAATATTTAAAAGCCAAAAACAATAAGTATACAAATGTACAAAAAGGATTAAACAAGTATTACATTAAAACAATTATCATGTGCACTCAAGTCAATAAAATTAACTTTACTTATTATTATTATTATTATTATTATTATTATTATTATTATTATTATTATTATTATTATTATTATTATTATTATTATTATTATTATTATTATTATTATTATTATTATTATTACAATATTAAGTTTATCTACTATCTTTACCCTGTATTCATGAAAGGGAGCCTCTTGGCACAGTAGCTAAACTGTAGTACTTCAGTCAAGGCTGTGCTCACGATCTGAATGTGATTGCAATGGGCTGAGGTAACCAGCTCAAGGTTGATTCAGTCTTCCATTCTTCCGAGGTTGGTAAATTGTCTATGCAGCTTGCTGGGTGGGGAATGATTAAATTGTAAACCACCCATAGAGTGCTTTAGTGCTATAGAGTGGTATACAAACAGCATACTTTGTTTTGCTTTATCATCACCTATACATGAAACTAAGGGACGTGGTGGCACTGCGGGTTAAACCATTGAAGCCTCTGTGCTTACAAGATCAGAAGACCTGCAGTCATAAGATCGAATCCACCTGACTGAGTGAGCCCCCGTTGCTTGTCCCAGCTCCCGCCAACCTAGCGGTTCAAAAGCATGCAAAACGCAAAAATGCAAGTAGATAAATAGGTACCACCTTGGTGCAAAAGTAAATGGCGTTCACGCTGGCCACGTGACCACGGAGGATTGTTTGTGGACAAAGCGCTAGCTCTAAGGGTTGGAAACGGAGATGAGCACTGCCCCCTAGAGTCGGACATGACTGGACAAATTGTCAAGGGGAACCTTTACCTTTTTATACATGAATCTAACCACCATGGATTAAATAGAGGGGACATGAATGTATAATCCTTATGTCTGAAAAGTAGATATTGATCCACAAAAGCTTACACTCAAATAAATCTGTTAATCTTTGAGGCACTACTGTAAATTTCCTTTTCCCCCTCCCTTTATTCATCCTCACTGTTCCCAAATATGTTGAGAACAACTAACACTGATACTTTTTTGGAAACTGCACAACATATGCAAGGGTTCAACTTCCGCTGAACTCTTCATCAGGCTAAATGTCAAAATGTTTGAGGGTGAAAGAGAGGGAAAAGAAGGAAAGGATTTTGCTTGGAAGGTGGAAGAGTGTGGGGTTATTAAGGATGTTTCCATATATGCAATTAGCTACAGTATTCCAGTTAGCCTGATACAATTAGCTAGTGACCCTGGGTCCCTTCTCCATGGTATGAAGGTTGACTTGCCCACTTGGATTAATTGCTGTGCATCTTACAGCAGCCCTCTTGTCATCCAGACTGGAAAGGGCTGCTGGGAGGGTGGGATCTGTTATGACAAAGGATGGACTGCACAACTTTCTGGCCCTGAGACCTGCATGTGATTCTGTCTCTGGAGTTGAGGCCACACAAGTATGTGTGTGTATGTACATGCACATATGCACAAGTATGCATGTGCACACAGATACACATCCTTACCATTGATTTCCCTTCTGCGCTAGAATGGAGTGGACCACCCCTCACAGTGAGCCCAATATGGATTGTTCTTTCCTGACTAGCAGCAGCAGGGCAAGAATAATTTACAGTATATAAATTGTCCAAAAATCAGCAGGAGGTGAATGAGAAAGAGGTTTGGGCTGCACTTAAGGAATTGGAGAGGGCACATATAGCAACTGAGCTGCATGTTATGGATCCCAAATTAGACAGACTCTTGAGCTTTTACTGCTCTGTGACTGGAGTGCAGCACTGTCACATAGTGCATTTCCTTTGTGGTCATCTCCAAAAGCACTTCTCTTAGAGTCATGATGAATTTAACTCCCTCTAGCCTCCCATTCTGTTGTCCACTTTATGGCTTCTGCATCCAGAAACTGGGGACGGAACTCTCACATCCCAAAGCCATCCCCTTCCTCTGGCTTAACTGACAAATAGAGTTGTTGTCACACATAAATAGGAGAACCCAGCTTCTTGAAGTAAAGAATGTTAGCAAATACCACGGAGTTACAGTCCAGCAATACAGAAAGAATTTCATTGGATTTCAAAGCAAACTAACCCATACCAGCAGGGTTTCTGTTGTTTTATAGAAAACATACACCACACAGCCCTGGGCACTAAAGACTTTTTTGTGACAGAAAAGCCTTCCCACAATTGTTCTCTTCAGTTCCCCCACCCATCTCCAAACCACAGACATGCACACTTCATCCCAAACATCCAGCTGACTAACTATGATAGGAATAGCTGCTAACTGCAAGCTGGCAATGACAGCTCTCCTAGTGTGATAGTGAAGATAATAATATAGGATGCAAAAGAACTCTGTGATTTGGGAGAAAGGGGTTTGTTTTGTTTTGGTCTTAGAGGGCTCATTTGTTGCAAGGTTAAAACGGAGAATGAATCTAAATTTAGATCAGAGTGAATGGGGTGCATTTTCTTTGTTCCAGAAAAAGACCCTTAGGAATCTTCTTGACCAAGCTTATTCTCATTGTGTTACTTGAGAACTTTCCTAAACTAGGAACAGATTCAGTTTAGTGACAGAGCTCTGCTTCAAATATTCATGCAGAGGAGGAAAGCAGTTAACTAGTGATTCATTTCAGTAGCGGATTTTCAGCTTTCGAGGAACTTGCTACTGAGATTCAAGGTGAATAGTGGTAGGCATTTATAATAGCAATTATAAAAACATGGACACAAGGACTTCAGACTACTGTTCTATGGTTCAATTGTCCACAGAATTCCTTGGAACTGCCCCATCCCTGACAAAGGTATATCTAATGGATGTTAAATGCATGTGTCTCCTGCATGTGAAAACAGGGGGGTTGGTGGAGAGTTGTCTAAAAACCTGAGCTTTTTCCAAAAACAACTCGAAGAGTTTCATACCTGATGTACACTTTGAGGTGCCAGGAATTTTCAAGGAAACACTTCTGGGAGCACCCGCATTTGAAAATGTATTCCCATGCAAGTACATGCTCTCCTTTCTTTTAATTTATAAATCAGTCTTGAGTTGCCTTAAAGTCATACATTCAATATCCCTTCTCTGGTTCCTTAGCATACTGTGCACATGAGACATTGCAGTTCTAAAACACCCCACATTTAAAATCTGGCACTTCTTTTGCTCCCAATGCTTTGATGCAGTGGTGGAGGTACCTACCTCATTTCAGGTATGACAGAGTCTGTGACTGATTCAAAATTCTGCTGACCCGTCGCTTCCAGTGCCGTCAAGGCTGAACAGTGCCTTCAGCCAGGTTGTGTTGGATGATTTTTGCCTTTTCCACTGGCTTAGTTTGTCTGCATCTCTGCTTGGAACAAGGACCAGTGATGTCATAATGAAATGTGATCCCTTCACCCCAGCCCTCTTCACTTTCCTTCCCAACCAACACACACGCAGCCAGCCATATACTGTGCCACTACCGCAGAAGCCTGCCTGATTAGCCACGAAACTTATTTTCATGCTGAATGGCTATAAGTGAAGCCCAGCTGCAACCGCCTTCTCTGCTCTTGAGTCTCTGTGCTCCACTGAAACTTTACAGCTGTAACTAGACACCTTTTCCACTGCTTTGCTTAGAAAGAAGCCTCTAAGAAGCAATGGTAGGAGGTTGACTGACGGTATTAATATGAACTCAACACGTCCACTAGGCAGCTGGGGTTTCTTGGGGGGCACCTATGCCTGATCTTGCAAACCAAGGTTATTCTGAAGCAAAGATTACCCCCCAAAACTCTCCAGATGCCCCCTTCAGCTTACTGTCAAGAAGAGTGGTGAAAATGAATGTGTAAAGCCAATTCTGAAAAAAAAAACTATAAGAAAAGAAGAAACCAAGAGCCAGAAACAGTGGTTGGATGGCAATACGTCCCTTGTTACAAATGGCCTGAGTTTACCCTCAAAAATTGCCTTTCACAAAAAGTTCAACCCATACCCACAAATAGTCAGGAGTCAGGATAAATTAGAAAATTCTGAAAATGAAATATCAATGAAAGTATTAAATGCTAAAATAAGCATAAGATTTATTCATGCCTAGTGATAAAATAAGGAGTTAAAAGAACACAGAATTTTTTAAATCTTGCAAGAACTCCAGGGAGTACAAAGTTGGAGAAAAATCCAGAATAGTGCCTTTTGGGTCTTTGATTTTCTACTTCTTACATGAATGATAGTATACTCCATGGCTGGGGCATTTTCAATGGACGCGTCAGAGATCAAATACCGAAATTTTGCTACCAACACAGAGGTAAAGCTTAATCAAACCACAGCTCAGTTTGAGACAGAATCCAGAACCTAGCAAAGCCAAGTTAGGGGGGTGGGTCCTTTGGGAACAACAATTGAACTGTGTAGCAACAGGTTCAAGTCCACACAAGGGTGGACAGCAAAGCCTAGACTGAACAACAAGAAAGTCAAGTAAGCCAAGTATAACAGGGAGAGGGAGACCAAAGCAGAAGCAGGGTCTGTTGGAGTTTTTACAGCCCCACATGTTGCCTGTGATTTGAGTGACTGTCTAATCTATGTCCAACCGTAAGTTAAAGAGACTCAAGAAAGGAGACGCAAGAAAGGACACCAAGGGCCTTGGCATTGCCCACCAGCAGTTGCCACCTGGATAAAAGAATGAGCAGGACCTTGCTTACTTTAGATTCTTGTAAGCTGAAATAATAGCTTTTTTGGCCAGTGGTCAGTAAGTGGCTGTGACGTATCTAAGATTCTCATAATGCCTTCAGTATTCATCAGCATTGCTACCTTCAAAGATGCCACCTCCTTTTAGTAACAATAGCTTTGATTTCTTGTACCACTTGGTTCAGCTTCACAGTTGTGGCACTTGCAGTTCTATCCAGTCTGGCAGCAGCAGCTTCTGTTTGGGGATACAGAAGTTAAGAGAAAAAGGTGCCAAGGAGATAAAATTGGTGAGAGACTGTGATGGTGATGAAGAGGAGGAGGAGGAGGATGTTGTCGTGCTAACTCCTGGATTCCCATTACAGGCAAGTCATTGTGAGGAATAGGAAGGAAAGGGTTACTCTAAGGTTCATCCAAGACGGGATCCTCAGTGACAGGCAGGAAAAGTTAATCATGATATCAGCCAGCAAAAGTTCTGAAGCCAGAAATACAGTTAAAAAGAGGGGAAGGAAATTCTGGCAAAGGGAAAGCGAGTGGCTTTTCAGGCTGCTATGCATAATCCAGGAGCTAGAAGCATGTCGATGGGCCAAAAGTGAGGGTGAAGGCAGATCAGGCAAAATCCAAAGAAACAAATCAAAAGACAAAACATGTGCCACCTTAAAGACTGTTATATTTTAATGTGATTTTTTTATAGACAAGTCCACTCTGAGCCTTGTGAGAAGAAGATAATAGATGAAACGAAGTATTTTATGCAAACCTTTAAAAGGCAGAGCTCTGCCCTGCAATGAAACCACAATTAAGCAGTAGGGGAGACAGATAACCCTGGTTTGCTGGTGTTTTATGCTTCCTATTGTCCTTTTGAGTCCCTTTTAGAAAGAACCAATCTCTCCTGTGCTGTGCTTCCCTCTTGAAATACTCAAAGCACTTCTTTCTTTGGGAACATATGCACAAAAGTCCTTAAGTTGTTCTCTCTGTGAGCATCTACCCACCCAGCCACCCAGCCACTTTCTCAAAAGCAAGCAAGTACATCTTGCCTGCAGTTTAAGCACAAATGGTCATCATTTGTGCTTAAACTGCAGGCAAGATATACTTGCTTACATTTGAGAAAGTAGCAGCTCAATCAATTTTCAACTAACTTCCTTGGAAATATTGATCTTAGTTACCATTTTAATATAGTACTTGTTCAATTCTTTTTTAAATATTTGTATACTTACTGTTTTAGCTTTTAAATACTGTTTTACTGATGTAAGCCGCCTTGGGTCCTTTTGGGGAGAAAGGTGGCATAGAAATATTTTAAATAAAGAAATAAATAAGTGAGAGGCCACACAAAACACATAGGGATAGATTTCATATTAGATCCTTTTAGAACAGAGTCTTGCAATAAATGAGATTTTTCGACCAATGGTTAAATATGTTCCATTGATTTCAGTGGGCCTGCTCTACAGCCTACTGATGCATATAGGTTTCCACACAGACTAACATGACATGTGTATGTTCTTTGCATGCCAGCTGTCATGGTTGTAATTATTAGGGTTAAAACTTGAACTGTAATTGGGATATGTAGTTGTGGAAAGTTATAGAATGAATCCATATTGGATCTGTGTTAGCATGATTTTGTACCATGGGAATGTTTTCTCCAAGAGGGGATGGGAAAAGGTCCATGTAAACAGCCATATTACGAGACGATAAGGAGTCAAGCCACAACACCATTGTCTGGATCTAGACCCGAGATGAGAAGCTGGAAAACAACACCTGTACTGTACTTCTCATGGAAAAAGGAGGCGTGATGGGATTGGACTGTCCTTTACACCCATTGGTCAACATCTCGAAGAGATGAAGAAGAAGGGTGGTGCCAAGAAGACAGAAAATGGAGGATGGTGCCACATAGACAGAGCTGGAAGAGATTGGAGGGCTTAGAGAGCTTCCAGACTCAGATGCCAGATTCTAGTTTATAAAGAGCCATTTTTGTAAGCTTTATGCTAAGCTTTTTAGAACTTTATTTTTGCTAGTTGAATTTTGTTAAGATTCTAACTGCAATATCTTATGAAAATGTAACTTATGCTTTGCTTATGCAACAAACTGAACATCTCTAAATACTTTATTTTTTCAATAAAAAAATTAATATTAAAATCCTTTAGATTGGTCTCTTGAACAGCAAGTCTGCTGAGCCTGCTTCAAGAAGAATAGTTAGGCCACAGAATGCTACAGAGTCCTTTTTGCCTGAGCTTTGTTCGTCCTGGCAGACTCCAAAGCTCATGGTTTTTCTGTTTTATTTTTCTTGCTTAACTTACTTAAGTACAAGCAAGGATTTTCTTTAGAACAGACTTGTAGTAAGGGGTTTGTGTTACATCCTGGCTGAAGCCCCTGGACTCCACTCAGCTAATTAGGAGTACACTTACACCTGGACACTCTCTGTTCAGGTAGCAAGCAATCCTTCAGGGGATCTCGGTTCTGACACCACAACTTTGACTTAAAAGGCAGCTACTGTTGCATATGAACACAAATCATTAAAAATATGAAGTAGGGATAGAGGTATGTGAAAAGTTTTCAAACCCTATTCCCAAATTCCCCCAAATTCCTTCTGTCTGGACAACCAGATTTTTGCCCAGCTAAAATTTTCCCCCTATTTACAAACTCGTATGCATCTAGCTGTAATTATCAGTTATTAAAATTCTGCCATCATGTGTCAAAAGTGACTTGATAGCATTTAACAACAAAATTCTGTCCTGCTATGTTAATACAACTATGTTAATATGGCTTTTAGTGGGCTAAAAGTCTATTCCAGGCCTCCTGCCTTCATTTAGGGTTATGAAGTTGTAGGTGGGGGTAAAGTATGTGTTGAATGGTTGTTAAACCTTTGAAACTAGCTCTTTTGAGGATTTATGGATGACAAATGGACCTCAACAGATGGGAACCCTTGACATCTGAGCATTCAGCCTGGAGGCAGGTGGTGCAGCATGGCCTCTCCCAATTTGAAGAGACACTTGTTCAGCAGGCCAAGGCAAAGAGGCAGTCCCGAAACCAGCAAAATCAGGGAGCTGGACAGGGGACAGCTTGTATTTGTTTTCAGTGTGGAAAGGATTGTCACTCTCGAATTGGCCTTCTCAGCCACACCAGACACTGTTCCAAGACCTCTCTGTTCAGGGCATGTTACCACAGTCTCTCAAGACTGAAGGATGCCTACAGGATGACAAAACTCTTCAGAAGGACTATCAATGACCATTTATTGAACAACAATTAGTAGAGCAATAAAACTGTGGTAGCTAGGTGTCATTATCCTTTCAAAGATTCTTCCCTGTTGAAAGAACCACTGTACTGCAGTACATTAAAACAATTATGCCCCTTTGTCCTGCCAGATATAGTTGTACTACAGCTCCCATCATTCTGCAGAATTAAACTTTCAACATTTTCATTTTATTTACATTCATCCTATTTAGTTCATGTTGAAATATGTGTATTATAGGAATCACTAAACATTTTTTTCATATATATAGTATATACTTGATCTTATCAGGCATGTCAATGTTAGAACTGGTTGGAATGGAAGGAAAAATTAAACTTTTCCCTGGACTATTATGAATAAACAAATATCTTGCAAGTGTAATGCATATTTTCTTCCATCTGTACTTCTCTCGGCAGGCATAGATGGACCAAGCATGGATCAACAAGCTGCTGTGCACTCAGTATATTCTTTTAATCAGCTGGTGTTTTCATATGCTAATGATTTCAGGAGTTTACAACATACTGTGTGGCAGATAGCAAGCCACACTTAAAAATTGCTTTGCAGATCTGAATGTCCGGTTCACCAAAGGACTATTTGGATTTGAACTAGCACTTGTTTTGTTGACAGTCTGAAGGTGTAAAGAAACCAGTGTCAAATCATGCTGTACTCCAGGATAATGAGAGCAGAGAATAAACAACAAGAAATATGTGTTAAGCAGGACTGGCCCAGGAACTTTGCTGCCTGACAGAGCACCAAATAGCACGTGCACACAGCCTGTCATGATATTTCGGCACTGAGGCAGAAAATCCCACAAGTACCTTTCTCCATATCCATGACAATAAAAAGACCATAATTAATCAACAGATTATTGCTGCCTTTTCTGGGTATCCAAAATTTGCTGCCTGAAGCAAGTGTAGTGTCTCACTCTGCCTTATGGTGTGGCCAGCATTGGTACTAGAAATGTCCACCTCGTTCAGATTGTGCAAACTGTTTTCTTCCCTTGGCAATCATCTTGGTGGCCTCTACCTAACAAGTCAGTTCTTGGGACAAGTGGTGAACACAGTCTCTTCTTCATGTTTACTGTAGACAATGAACTATCACAAACTTTCTGTTGCTATTAACTAAAACAATCCTCTCCCCCCCCCCACTCCGAATAACATCTCCTGCATCAATAGATTCAGCATAATTCCAAACTCAAGGGAATCTGCTTTGGCTGCAGTTCTCATCTGCTGCGAGGCCAGATGGCTAAAGAAGTGTGTGCAAAGTCTATCATTCTTAGAACAAGCCAAGGAGTTGCACTGTCAGCCATCATAAGCTGTAGCACTGCTGGCCAATTCATAAATCCTTCCAGTTTCCGTGCCATCTCACCAGCTTTCACTCACTGCTCTCTAAAGCAGGAGTTGCACTATAGGTTTCCTTGGCAAAAGCCCAGGGAAC
The DNA here is from genome assembly GCF_051106095.1 of Pogona vitticeps. Classification (NCBI taxonomy): domain Eukaryota; kingdom Metazoa; phylum Chordata; class Lepidosauria; order Squamata; family Agamidae; genus Pogona; species Pogona vitticeps. The sequence continues at coordinate 54,510,203 of NC_135785.1, forward strand.
GGAGGAAATGAGCCAACAAGCCAGCCTCCTGCAGGCACCTGGTTTGGAAGCATTTCCTATGCAAACACAGAGAAATCCCAGGGCTTTGAGCCAAGAAAATCAAACACAGACTTTTGATCCATTGTTAGTTTTAGTTGTTCAAACAATTCCTATGGGGAGATCGGACAGCTCTAGAATTATTTCAAATCTTTCTCAATGGTCAATGTCAAAAGACTATGCTAGTTTACTCTTATTTGACCTCTTGCCCATCGGTGTGTCATGTACCTCAGGTTTTGATCTTGTTTCTTTCCCTCCCCTCCCCCACTTATTTAGCATTGGTGTAGATTTATCAGGAAAAGTCCATGAATATGGGACATGTCACCACCAACAGATAGATGATGTCCAGGTTAATTTTTCCTCTTCATCCATTACCAGGGAAGCAGCTGAATTAGTGTCTCAAAGGGAAAAATGGACTGAATAAGGACTCAGAAATTCAAGCTGAATCTTCAAAAGATTGTTAATGTTCCTGGTCAGGAGATAAATGGATTCTGGAATAGAAATGCAAATTGTTTTGGATGTACTGTACAGTGTTAAGCCCCTTGAAGAAGGAAGTTTGCATTTTGGACATGTCTCAGGATGTGGCATTGCACTTAGAAGATCAGGTACTAGCTATAACCAAGAGCATATTTGCCCAGCCTAGATCAAAGCATGGCTTAGTTATACCTATATCCGATGGCTGGTGTGTACTCCAGATGAAACTACCTTTGATCCACAATACAGAAACAACAATTTTAGTGCTCTGTCACCTAACAGAATCACATTGCTGCTGTTGTGCAGTGTTTGGAAACTTAAATTAAGGCTTGTTCCTTTGTAATGTGAAAACTTTCATTCATGTTCAGGTAGGTCTTCATGGCTTTTCTGATGTCACCAGTGAGGAGGTGGTAACTGCCAAAGAAATGTATGAGAAAATATTAGGAGCGGCAGCACCCAGTTCCTCAAAGTTAAGGAATGACTAATCACAAGATAACCACAAACAGAAAGTCCCTTTGTGCAAGAAGGACAATGGACTAGACTACGGATGGACCAAGGGCATAAACAATATTGTATGGGGCTTATAGAATATTGTATCAAGATAATACTTTTTACCTTTGCCATACAGGAGAACATTTGACTCCTGTTGCTCTGTATTTCTGTGTTAGAGGAGCATTTTCTTTCTTTTTTTTTCTTCGAAACCATTTTTGCACAAATGGTGGCATGGATCAGAAGAAGCTTCAGAGTGGGGGAATCATTAAATGCATTTTTTAAAAATGCATCTTATGCTTATTGATTATACTTAGAATTAGGTGAGCGACAGTGATAATTTGCTATTACCATAATAATGTTATAATAATATATGCCAAAAGAGATAAAGATATCAGAATCATATATATTTGGTAAACTTTAGCTGCTCTCGATATATAAAGCAAAAGAAAACAATGTAGGAAAGAGGAAAATAGCTGAAAACTGGCATGTTTCAAAGAAAGGGTTTCCCCTGAGATGAGGCTCTGAAAAAAACATTTTGATTAGCCATATCTAGAGATAAACAAATCTGTTAACTTTTATCTCTCTTTTTCTAATCTTCAGTTCATCTCAAATTTTGAGAATTTTTCAGTTGTAAATTGAATTAATCTGAACATTGAGAATAAGTTTCTAAACCTCCTATGGAAATTTGTAAACATTTGTGCATTTCATAGAATGACAAAATAATGGAGTTGGAAGGGGTCTATAAGACCATCAAGTCCAACTTCCTGCTCAGTGCTTTAATCCAAATTAAACTATATCTGACAGATGGCTGTCTAATTTTCACTTGAATGCCTCCAGTGTTGGAGCGTTCACTATTTCCCAAGATAATTGGTTCAATTGCCGTACTGCTCTAACAGTAAGAAACTTTTTCCTGATATTCAACCAAAATCCAGTTTTCTGTAACTTGAGCCCTGTATTACATGTCCTACAGTCTGGGATGATTGAAAACAGATCCTGCCCCTTCTTTATATAATAACCATTCAAGTACGTGATGAGTGCTATCATATTTCCCCTCAGGGGGTTAGATTTAAATGAGCATGAGCAGAGGCTCTGGGCCCTTTTCTTGAAGAGGAATCTGAGGCAAGAGGTAAGCTCTGTTTTGGGAGCACATTTTATTTGGGGAGGGTTTTTTTCTAGGCTGACCTTTGCTCTCACTGACCGCATAGTCTGAGATTTAAATGAGCGTGAGCAGAAGCACGCGTCTAATGGCGTGCGAAATTCCTTGACTCAATTTTTTACTCTAATCTGGTAAATAGGAAAGCGAAATAGCATTGCATACACCTGGGGGGCAGGAAAGTCTTAGGGGGCAGACCATATGTCTGCACTATTAGGGAGCAGGTTGGGTAGGTGAGGCCCGTCAGCCTTGGAAGGCAGCCCATCTAGGAAAAGGAAAACTCTGATTTCAAACCTCCACTGCCTTGTGGCTATATCCACTGATGGAAAAGGCTTCAGGAGTTAACCTCGAGGCAAAATCCGTACCCGGAGTCCCAGAGGCAGTTCGTGTCATTCTGGCAACTCCTGCAACGTCTCTGGTACCAGTTGTATTGGCTCTTGCTTTTCCATTGGACTATTTCAGTGATGTGGAGAGGGGGGATTTGCTGCTTGGGTAACAGCCTATCCTCCATATTACTTTACCCAGGCTTCATGCTCTGGAGAGGACAATCCAGCTTCACATACAGCATCAAAACAACACAGGAAGTAGCAATTACCAGTTATAAATCTTTGCTCAATTGGCACAGAGCATGACGGCAGGAGCTACTTCTGACAGTTGGAGAGGTCATTGCATCTCATTAGGTAGCTACCGCCCGCCTTAAGCTGGGCAGCCCCCAGCCAGTAAGGTGCTACCTCGTCACAGTCTGTTAACCTCACGGGGTCGGTGGGGTTTAGGGAGAAAGCTGACAATCAGATCGATAACCCTGCACCATGCAATAATCATAAAGAAAACTTCTGCTCTAAAGCTGGGCACCTGGAATGTATGGACAATGACCCCTGGCTTTTCTGACTTTCTTTTCTGACGACCTGCAGGAAATAGATGACATTCGCAAGACAGCTATCATTGACATGGAACTGAGTAGACTGCATATGGACATCATTGCCCTGCAAGAGACAAGATTGCCAGACTCAGGATTTGTCAAAGAAAAAAACTTCTCTTTCTTCTGGCAGGGAAAACCATTGAATGAGACCTGGGAATATGGCGCTGGCTTTGCAGTCTGAAATACTCTGCTGAGATCCATTGTTCACCTACTATGGGGAGTGAAAGAATCCTGTCTCTGCAGCTCCACTCATCAGTGGGACCGGTCACCCTCATTAGTGCATATGCAACAACACTGTCATCCACAAAAGAAATGAAAGACAAATTCCACGACGATCTGGCAGGTACTATCAAAAAAAGTCCCTGAAAGAGAGGCACTGTTCATTCTTGGAGACTTTAACGCTAGAGTTGGTGACAACCCCAGACCTACTGGAGTGTGCCACACTTTAACTATGCTGCCACCAACCATTCCCTATAAGGAGTCACACAGACCAGGAATGGATTTAACAAACAAAAGAACAAGGTTTATTGAAATAACAAACAGGGTAAATAAAAAGATCAGGTAAACAGGATAATGTAACGTGGCATAGTCCCAACCATATACATATAATAGTTTGGTTCACACAGAACACTTTAAAGTAAAGCACAGACCCTGAACCTATCAGTTCTGGCTACCTATAAAGAAACCTGAACCTATCAGGTATGTACTAACTGACACACAGTTGTACTCAGTCTGACACACAGACTCCAACTCCTCACTCCTCACACCAGCTCCAAATATATATACAGTACAGCTCCTCCCCCCTGATGTCCCGCCTTCCACTCCCCATAGGATGGAACTTTCCCTCCAAACCCATGACAGACAGGTACCATCAGTGCTGTATGTAACACCTCCCCTCTTTATAAGTTGTTTTGCAGGGGAAAAGCTAAAGTGCTTTTCTCCAAAAAACAACCAGGATCAAACACATAAAATAGTTATACATTATAACACACAATCCCATACTTACACTCTAGGTTAAACATAACACTTCTGCATTTAAACATTAACATTTACCATACATTAAGTTACCTTTATTAATACAACCCAAGCCTGTTCAACAAACAGGTACATTTAACTTTTGGTCACCAAAATATACATAGTCCATGGTTTCTTCGCCGTCTTCACTCGTCGGGTCTTCTTGACAAGGCGTCAGCGACACAGTTCATTGACCCTCTGACCACCTTCACTTCAAAGTCATAATCTTGCAGGTTTAAAGCCCACCTCATAAGTTTACTATTATGGGTTTTCATTGTCTTTAACCACTGCAGTGGTGAGTGGTCAGTGCACAGAACAAAATGTCTTCCCCAGATGTAAGGTTTGGCCTTCTGAATTGCGTATACAATGGCCAGGCACTCCTTTTCCACGGTTGCCAAATGTCTCTCACCTTTCTGGAGTTTCCTACTCAGGTAGGACACTGGATGCTGGTCACCATTTTCATCCTCCTGGCAAAGTACTGCTCCTACCCCGCTGTTAGACGCATCGGTGTAGATGATGAACTCCCGGTCGAAGTCTGGAGCACGCAGCACTGGATAATTGATGAGCGCCTCCTTCAACCTCCGGAACGCCTCCTCACAGTCGCTGGTCCACGGGATGCGGTCATCAGTCTTCTTCCGCGTCACATCGGTCAGCGGAGCCGCCATCTCGCTAAACCTCGGGATGAACTTTCTGTAGTAGCCCACCAACCCAAGAAATGATTTGACTTTTTTCTTGGTGTTGGGTCTGGGCCAATCACAAACGGCTTCTATCTTGGCCTCTAGGGGTTTGATCACTCCTCCCCCTACTATGTGACCCAAGTATTTTATTTCTGGGCTACCCAGCTGCAGTTTGTTCTCTTTGCAGGGCCTAGGCCAAAGCACTTCCTCCCCTGGGTTAAAGTGCCTCTCCCTGGCTTTCTGGTCATACCAGGTTTTCCGTCTAACCTTCTGAGCTTGCAGGTTCTCTGCTGCTAGCTCTAGGTTTCTCTTTAGGTCATTCATTAAAGAGTCTATATATGTCACAACGTCTTGTGGGTCATCCTGGGTGATCTGCTCCCAATTTTGTTTGATTAAATCAAGTGGACCTTTCACTTTTCTCCCAAACAAAAGTTCAAACGGACTGAACCCGGTACTGGCTTGTGGCACTGATCGATAAGCAAACAAAAGGTATTGCAGCTTCTGGTCCCAATTGTTTGGATTCTCTGCCAAGTAAGCCCTAATCATGCGCATCAGAGTCCCATTGAACTTCTCCGTTAACCCATTACTTTCGGGGTGATAGGCAGTGGTTTCCTTGTGTTTAATTCCACAGATTTGCCATAACCGTTTCATGAGCTTCGATGTAAACGATGCGCCCAAATCTGTGATTATTTCTGAGGCAAATCCCATCCTGGACATATACCCCACCAAGGCATCTGCCACTGTGTTAGTTTCGATGTTAGTCAAGGGAATGGCTTCGGGGTACCTCGTGGCATGGTCCACAATGGTGAGGATGAACCGGTTCCCCCTCTTTGTGGCCTTGGGCAAAGGTCCCACAATATCCACTCCTATACATTTGAACGGGGTGTCAATCACAGGCAAAGGGCACAACTTCACTTTGGTCCTGTCACGGTTATTCCCCTGCCTCTGACACACATCACATTGTTTACAGAACTCCTTGATCTGCTTCCCTATTTCAGGCCAGTAAAAATTCTGTGTGATTCTCTGCTGTGTTTTGTTCACCCCTAAGTGCGCAGCAAACATGTCAGAGTGCCCCCTTTGTAAGATCATGGGGCGATACTTTTCAGGTACCACCAGCTGACTTCTGATCCCATCTCCCCCTTTTGAGATATTCCTCAGGGTCTCTCTATATAAAATTCCCTTTTCCTCGCGAAATCTCGCTGGGGTTTCAGGTGTTAACTGGGTGTCTGTCACCTTTTCAAAACACTTTCGGAGAGTGGCGTCTGCCTTTTGCTCTTGGCCAAATTTGCTGTCTGTGGTTAAGGTTTCTACCACAGCTTCGGAACTACCCTCATCTGCTTCAGCCTCGGGCTCTTCAGTACCCCCCTGAACTGTCCCCGTGGTGGCTTGTGAGCGTGTAATCACTAGCACCCATTTCACATGTTCAGCCAGGTCATTTCCCACGAGCACGGCTGCTGGCAGAGTCGATGAAATCGCTAGCCGCCAAACTCCCCTCCAGCCTTGAAAGCTCACAGGTACCTCAGCCACTGGCAGTGAGATCACCTGCCCCTCAATCCCTGCCACCTTCAAGCTCTCATTTGGGATTATATACTTCCTAGGAATAATATCTGGATGGCACAGGGTCACCTGGGAACAAGTATCCCTTAGCCCCCTATACTGATGGTCAAGTATTCCTACATCCACCCCTGCGGTCTCAAACAATTGTGAATCTGTTCTCACTAGTAAGCAGCGCTTGACCTCCACAAGAGGACCATTTCCCCCAGCCTGATCAGCAGATGTAACTGTTCCAGATTGAGTAGCCATGGCAACAGGCTCCCTCAGTGGCAAGGAGCTTTGCTCTGTCTGGATACAGAACACAGCTTTTGGCTTGGTTCCACTCAAATCATGAGGCAAATTTCCCTTTAGCTGCTTTAATTTCTCACACTCTGAGATTAGATGGCCCTTTCCTTGACAGAAATAACATTTTCTGCTGTACTTGGAGTCTTTCTCATCTGATTTTGGTTTTCCCTCCAAAATCTGAGGTCTTGGTGGTTTCATGTCTGAGGGCTTCCCTTCAACATGGGCCCCTCCCCCTTGCTGGTTTTTCCCTGGTCCCTGAGAATACTTGCTGTAGGTTTCTTTGGGTTTACCTACAGATTTCCCCTCAGCACCTAAGGGCTTTCTTATTTGGTAAATAAAATCTGCGATCTCTGCCGCTTCTGCCACAGATTTAGGTTTCCTTTCCCTCACATGGAACTTTAGTTCCCCATGCAGGACTGAATAAAATTGTTCCAGCGCTATCAGGTCTTTGAGCTGCTGGAAGGTCTCTGTCCCCTCCTGAGACAGCCATCTCTCTAGCAGCCTCACCAGTTGGGCCCCCACTTGGGTAAAAGTCTGCTCTGGTTTTTTGTGAGTGACCTGAATCTTTGCCTCAGCTGTTCCGCATTTATCCCATGTCGGGCAAACACCAGTTTTTTAAACTCAGCGAAGTCTTTCAGCAGTTCCACTGGCATCTCTGCATAGACTTCTGCCAGGCTGCCACTGATCAACGATCGCATAATAGTCATCTTCTCAGTTTCCCTTACTGAGAAGTCCACAAACGCTCTTTCCACGAGGGAAAAGAACACCTCAGGGCAATCTCCCTTGTTGTACACAGGGAATTTCTTCAGGTCAGTTTTAGACAATTGGCCCACCTCAGAATCTCTATTGTTATTATTGTTCTGGTTCATCATTTCCAATTTTCTTAACTCAAATGCCATCCTCTCTCTCTCCAATCTTTCTTCTCTTTCCATTCTCTCTCTCTCTAATTCGAATTGTCTCTGTTTCTCCCTTTCCCTTTCCCTTTCCTCCATCTCCCTCACCCTCAGTTCATGCCGTTGGGCTAGGAGCATTTTTCTGAGTTCTGGGTTCTGTTCTCCCGTGCTCTCATCCTGCACTGAGCCAAATTCCTCCTCAGAACCTTGGTCTACCTGTGGGTCTCTTACTTCCCCCATTTCTGCCATTTGGCTTCGAGTCAAGGGCATAATCCCCCCCAGAACAGGCTGCCTTCAAAAGTCAAGCCTCAAAATAAAACGACGACTTTTTCCCTTTTGCCTCAGAACAGCCTTCTATAGATTGCTGCTGTTCCTTCAGCACTAACTTGCAACTGTTGCCAGGCAGAATCCACCCCCTCTGCTAGGCCTCTCAGCAGACAGGCTAGATCACTGTTACTTTACACAGCTTTGCCTCAGCCCTTTCCCGCCAAAACGGGTTGCCTCAGAGCTCCCTAATCTAGTCTCCCCAATCTGAGTTGGCACGTTCTTCCACTAGCGTACCTCCCCGTGAGGTAAGCCTAGAAGATTACCTACGTGCTCTCAGATTGTCCCTGACTAGACCCCCCTTGCTCTGGGCACACTTGCCAAGGCTTTGCTGGACCACTGGACAACTGGACCAGTCGTATCCCACACGCTGGACACCAATCAATGTGACAACCCCAGACCTACTGGAGTGTGCCACACTTTAACTATGCTGCCACCAACCATTCCCTATAAGGAGTCACACAGACCAGGAATGGATTTAACAAACAAAAGAACAAGGTTTATTGAAATAACAAACAGGGTAAATAAAAAGATCAGGTAAACAGGATAATGTAACGTGGCATAGTCCCAACCATATACATATAATAGTTTGGTTCACACAGAACACTTTAAAGTAAAGCACAGACCCTGAACCTATCAGTTCTGGCTACCTATAAAGAAACCTGAACCTATCAGGTATGTACTAACTGACACACAGTTGTACTCAGTCTGACACACAGACTCCAACTCCTCACTCCTCACACCAGCTCCAAATATATATACAGTACAGCTCCTCCCCCCTGATGTCCCGCCTTCCACTCCCCATAGGATGGAACTTTCCCTCCAAACCCATGACAGACAGGTACCATCAGTGCTGTATGTAACAGATGACATTCGCAAGACAGCTATCATTGACATGGAACTGAGTAGACTGCATATGGACATCATTGCCCTGCAAGAGACAAGATTGCCAGACTCAGGATTTGTCAAAGAAAAAAACTTCTCTTTCTTCTGGCAGGGAAAACCATTGAATGAGACCTGGGAATATGGCGCTGGCTTTGCAGTCTGAAATACTCTGCTGAGATCCATTGTTCACCTACTATGGGGAGTGAAAGAATCCTGTCTCTGCAGCTCCACTCATCAGTGGGACCGGTCACCCTCATTAGTGCATATGCAACAACACTGTCATCCACAAAAGAAATGAAAGACAAATTCCACGACGATCTGGCAGGTACTATCAAAAAAAGTCCCTGAAAGAGAGGCACTGTTCATTCTTGGAGACTTTAACGCTAGAGTTGGTGCTGATCACAATTCTTGGCCCACTTGTCTAGGCCGTTTTGGCATTGGAAAGATGAATGAAAATGGCCAACGCTTGCTGGAGTTTTGCTGTTATTATGGTCTTTGTGTCAGCAACATGTTCTTCAATATGAAGCTTCAACACAGAGTTTCCTGGAGACATCCAAGATCCAAGCATTGGCATCAGCTCAATTTGATCCTCACTAGACGTTCTAGCCTTCCTAGTATTATGACCAAACGCAGTTACCAGAGTGCTGATTGAGATACTGATCACTCCCTGGTGTGTAGTAGAGTAAAATTGCAAAAAAAAAAAAAAAAAGAGATTGTCACATGAAAAAGGAAGGAAGACCACGTATTGACATCAGCAAGACTCGTGATCAAAGAAAAGTGGAGGAATTTGCCCAAGTGCTTGAGGAAACCCTTCCAAGCCCGGCTGATGCAAATGCACCTGAACAATGGGAATATTTCAAGAACGCTGTGTATAACACCACCTTATCCACATTTGGCAAGAAGACCAAAAAGACAGCTGACTGGTTCGAAGCCCATTCGGAGGAGCTGATTCCAGTCATCGATGATAAGAGGAGAGCTCTGCAGCATACAAAGCCTGTCCTAGTGAGTACAACTTGCAATCCCTTCGTGCTGCTCGTAGCCAAGTCCAACAGGCTACCAGGAGATGTTCCAACAATTATTGGCTTCAGCTCTGCTCTCAGATACAGATAACAGCAGACACAGGTAACATCAAAGGAATGTATGACGGTATCAAGCAGGCTTTAGGTCCAATACAGAAGAAATCTGCTCCCTTGAAGTGTGCTACAGGCGTGATCATCCAGGACCGAGCACAACAGATGGAATGCTGGGTGCAGCACTACTCTGAGCTATATTCCAGAAAGGGAAGCATTAAATAACATTGAGTGCTTGCCTGTCTTGGAAGAGTTGGACAGCAAACCAACCTTAGCAGAAATAAAAGCGGCCTTGGATTCCCTCGCCTCCGGCAAGGCACCTAGAAAGGATAACATCCCTGTTGAAGTGCTGAAATGCTGTAAAGAGACCATCACCACTGAACTGTATGAAGTATTTCATCTTTGCTGGAACGAAGGTGGAATACCACAGGACATGTAGGATGCAAACATCATCACATTGTACAAGAACAAAGGAGACAGATGCGACTGCAATAACTACCGTGGCATCTCTCTTCTCAGTGTTGTAGGGAAGCTGCTTGCCCATGTTGTGCTGAAGAAGCTCCAGGTGCTTGCAGACAGAGTCTATCCAGAATTACAGTGTGGATTTCAAGCTAATAGAGCCACAGTATTCTCCCTCAGACAGTTGCAGGAGAAATGCAGGGAATAACAACAGCCACTCTTTGTGGCCTTCATAGACCTTACAAAAGCATTTGACTTAGTTAGCAGGGATGGCTTTTTTTAAAATATTTCCCAAGATTGGATGTCCACCTCGGCTCCTTAATATCATCAGGATCTTTCATGAGGGAATGAAGAGCACTGTAGTTTTTGATGGCTCAACATCAGATCCCTTTGACATCTGAAGCAGAGTGAAACAGGGCTGTGTCCTCACGCTGACCCTGTTTGGGATGTTTTTTGCTGTCATGCTGAAATACGCCTTTGGAACTCCAACAGAAGGTGTCTATCTCCGGACTAGATCAGACGGAAACCTCTTTAATCTCTCTAGATTGAGAGCAAAGACCAAAGTCCAACTGAAATGCATAAGGGACTTCCTCTTCGTCGATGCAGCCATTGTTGCCCACTCTGCTGAAGACCTCCAACAACTCACGAATCATTTTAGCAAGGTCTGCCAAGACTTTGGACTAACAATCAGCATGAAGAAAACACAAGTCATGGGCCAGGGCATGGACTCACCTCCCTCTATTACCATCTCCACGCAAGAATTGGAGGTTGTTCATGAATTTGTTTAGCTTGACTCAACGATCTCTGACATTCTCGGCCTAGATGTCGAGCTGGATAAACGCATTGGCAAAGCAGCTACCATGTTCTCTAGACTCACGAAGAGAGTATGGCTCAGTAAGAAGCTGACAACATATACCAAGATTCAGGTCTATAGAGCCTGTGTTCTGAGCATGCTCCTGTACTGCAGTGAGTCCTGGACCCTTTGTGCACGGCAGGAGAGGAAGCTGAACACCTTCCATAAGCGTTGTTTCTGACAGATTTTTGGTATCACCTGGCAGGACAAATTTCCAAATAGAGTAGTCCTAGATCAAGCTGGAATTTTTAGCATGTATACATTACTGAAACAGCGACATCTAGGTTGGCTTGGGCATGTTGTGAGAATGGCTGATGGTTGGATTCCAAAAGATCTCCTGGATGGAGAATTAGTGCAGGGAAATCGCCCCAGAGGGAGACCACAGCTGTATACAAGGTAATCTGCAAGCAGGATCTGAAGTCCTTGGAAATGGACCTCAACAGATGGGAAACTTTGACATCTGAGCGTTCAGCCTGGAGGCATGCGGTGCATCATGGCCTCTTCCAATTTGAAGAGAGCCTTGTCCAGCAGGCCGAGGCAAAGAGGCAGTCACAAAAGCAGCAAAATCAGGGAGCTAGACAGGGTACAGATTGTTTTTGTCTTCAGTGTGGAAGGGATGGTCACTCTCGAATTGGCCTTCTCAGCCACACTAGACGCTGTTCCAAGTCCTCCATACAGAGCACAATACCATAGTCTCTCAAGACTGAGGGATGCCTAATCTAACACTTTTGCAAGTTATTCCTCTTATACAAGTGCATTTTAATGGCAGTTACATGAATATGCACAGTTTTGTTTATGTGTTTTCCAAATAGTCACATTTGCCTATCCTTTTTTGGTTGAAAGACTCCACTAGCAAGTTGACAGAAGTGCATTTTCACTCTTTGTATTGGATTGGCAGTGCAAATGTATAGACATCCACATTAAAATGTGAGCCAAACAATTATCTTCTCTATCCCATCCCTAAAAATGAGATAGCTGAGTAACAGGAAATGCTGAGAAGTCTCTTTTCTCTGGGGTCCACACAAGATGGAACAACAGTTGAACCTCTTCAAAGGTTAGCTAGATGATATGATTAGGATGAGATGTGGTGCTTCCTAAATTGCTAAAAGATATCTGATCGTTATAGCACATGCTTTCAATCAGCTATTGCATGCCAGCAAACTTTGTTTTGTGATTAGTAACTGGAAAATAAAGATGTTTCATTTTCAAGTTTCCTTGTGAGAAAAGCATGCTGAGGGAAAAGATACAGACTAATTGAAGGTAATAGGTACTTTGTTTAATGCCTAATTTGGCCCTCACGCTTAATTCTCTTGTGTAGATATCTTTTGCTCAAGCTCAGGATGGTCCCTGCTGTTCTCAGAACATCATTGCCTCTTGCCAACAAGAACCAGGCTGAGTGATTGCTCTCATCTCACTTAGCAACACATTTTCCTCATCTGTACTCTCTGCAGAAGCTGCAAGCAAGAGGCCTTTGGCTTGCTGCCTTTCTCTGGGTACTCTCTGAGCCGACTTCCCAGTGAAAATTCCCCTCTCAGCAAATTCTTTCAGAAACCATTCTGCCTGCTGCCGCCAACCACACCAAATTTCCCAGGCTTCCTGTCAGAGGAGTAAGGAGAGCTGCCAATATTCAAAAGCTGGTTAGGATTGGCCAGCCTTAATCCTTCACAATTCCACCCTTTTTCATACCAAGAAACCTGCGTTTCAGACATTTTCCATTTCCAAGCTAATGCCTGATTTTTATCCAGGTCAATATATTTTCATCAGCCTCTTACGCCATCAGTGCAGGAGACAATGTACTTTGCATCAAAGGTAACCAAGCTAACATTGGCAGCAGCCTCCCCTCAGCCTTTCTGTGTGTTTGAAGGGCCTCTATTCTATGGAAACTCTATTTTATTTCCCAATGTTTGCAATTGTGGGATTAACAGAGACTCTGTTCTAGGTGAAGAGGAGTTGAGAACATCACAGGGAGCACTGAGCAATCCAAGCCACTGCATCCTGCTGCGAACTGCGACTTCAGTGGCACCTGTCTCAGGACATACCAGGGCACAAGAAGAAAGGGTACTGCGGGGGACGGCCTGTTTTTTGTTCTTACACACAGAAAACAGGGAGCCCTAAAGTCCTGTATACATCTCTGTGTGTAAGAGGACTGGAGGCAGAATCATACTTGAAAATGCAGGCCTGTGCTGAACACCACTGGAAGGAAAGGCATATCTCATGTTACCTCTGTGGGAGTCTGCACTGGCAAAAACACAAGGTAATCAAGACATAACTTAGAGACCCTCCATCCATACCTTAAATTCTACTATGCCACAAAAGCAAAAGAAATTAGATTATTCATGTAACTTGAATAAAGCTGGTCTGCCTTGAGAAAAATAACTCTTTCTAATACTCAGTGGGAGAGAAGGTGTACACAGGCAGACAAACCCATGTGCATTTATTTCCCATTTCTTATTCTGTCTACAAAACTTTCCTTAAGGAAGAGTGGGAACATTAGGCCCACAATGAGATGTAGTCTATGGAGGTGTTAGGTACGATACAATCTCCCCTCTTTCATTACACCACAATTAAAGTAACCCCACAAAAGCTCTCACTCAATTGAACATGCAGGTCCGTCCTCCAGTGGGCAGGATAAGACAAGCAATGGCCAGCACTGATCCCTCCATGCTGCTGAGCATTCCGAATTTGAATGTATGCATCTGAAAGTGGGAGACCAAGACAGAATAAGGATTCTGTTGATGTACTGCCCATCCCATGAGTCCAGTCTCCCTTCCTGAGCTAACTGAGCTGGTCTCAGGGGTGGTGTTGGAGTCCCCTCAACTTGTTGTGCAGGGGGATGTCCAAGGTAGCTCTGGCAGGAGTGGCTCAGGACTTCATGTCTTCCAGGGCAACTATGGGCCTCGCCCAAATGGTATCTGCCCCTACCCAGGCTGCAGGGTACACTATAGACCTGTTTTTGTGCACTGGAGTAGATGCTGGTGATCTGGGTGTGCAGGAACTTTCTGCAGTGCCATTGTCACAGACTGACCATTATCTGTTGAGTTTAGACTCACAGGAGATCAGAGTCTTTGCAAGCACAGAGGACAGACTAAGATGGTCCATCCCAGAAGGCTGATGGATCCAAATGGTTTCTTGACAGCTCTTGGAGAATTGGCAGGGGTTTCTGTTGAAGTCCTGGGTGATCTCTGGAATAGGAAAATAGCAAACCCCATTGATACGGTTACTCCTAAACATTTCCTCCCACAAAGGGGAACCAAACTGACTGCCTGGTTTACCAGGTGCAAGAGCCTTCTCTGCTGCTGCTGCTCCCAGACTCTGGATCTCCCTCCCATAGGAGGCTAGACTAGCCTCATCTTTGCAGTCCTTCCACAAGCAGGCAAAGACCTTTCTCTTCTGGCACATTCTCCTTGAGTAAATGGATATCAAGTGGTTTTTTAAAAAATGGATTGTTGTACCTTATTGCATTTAATGTATTTTGGTGTCGCTTATATTTTCTGGCACTGTATCCATTGATCCTGATAGTATTATATCCTCATTGTTACTAACTTAAGTACTGTCTCTTAATTGCTGTAAACTGCCTTGGGTCGTTTTTAAGGAGAAATGTGGGTTGAAAATATTTTAAATCAATCAATCTGCTACCTGAGATAACTGCCCCACTCTGCCCAAAGGTTAGATTGGCCCTGTTTGGATGTAGCAAAGAAACCTGTTGCCAAAATTACAAGAGCCTTTCATATATTGCTTCGAAAGCAGAGATGAGGAGTAGAAAGGGGGTCATTCCTGCTCTCCTCGATATAAACCATATCCAGCAGTCACAAAAACAACTATTACCATTTCAGAGGTAGAGAACTATGACAAAATTGTACTGCTTTCCCTGAATCTGTAAATTGAGTTGACATATTTCAAAATAAGGTTTCATGTCCAGCTGCCCCACTCCACCCCATAGACCCTCATTTCATTGTTCCCTCACCCACTGACACTTTCCTTCTCTTTCTCCTTCTATTCCCTGTCCTGGAAGCTTCCATATTGTAGCAACCACTTTCTTCATACTGTACATGTAGTGAAGTTGGCCTGATACACTAGATCTTGTTCCAGTAACGTTATGTTATTCTTCACTTTGAGTTAAATCAGAGGAAGTGGGAATCTGAAGGCTCCAGACTAAACAGGGGAGCACCTGGTGTTTTACTTCCCCCTCCTCACACAACTTTCCAAGGTTCCCTGAGGCATCCAGTTACAATACATGTTTTCTCCATTATACATCCTGTTTGAGTAGTATTCTCACCTTCGAGAAGCAGCTCCAAAAGCATTAAGGGAAATGGAGGGAGCTCAGCTTCACGTAATGTCTGGCTGGGAAAGGCAGCCTGGCCTTGATTGTAAATGCTATAGGCAGCTGAGGCATTGCTGACACACAGATGCTGTTTGAAATGAACAGACCACATCAGGAACTGTTTGTGAGCATGGAAAAACAATGAGAAGGTTTGCCATGCATTTCTACCCTGGTGACTACCTCTGCAGCATACAGAGTAGGCAGGGGGCCTGCAAGCAAATGTGGTCGGATCCATGTCCCACTGCTATTTTCAGTATAAAGAGAGAACACATGGAGGCCCCAAGAACCCTCTCAGGGTAGACAGTAAATGTGCACATACTGAGAGGCCCCTCTTTGCCAAAGGGTGTACAACTGAATTAGATGCCTGAACAGAGAGACAGGGAGGTTTAGGCACATCAAGTGATTTAGTCATGGGACAAACCTAAAGTAAAAAGGTGCAAAGCCTGGGAAAGTGACTCTTATGAACTATATTTCCCATAATCCTAAGCAATTGGCCTTGCTGACTGGACATTATAGGAGTTGTATTCCAAACAAAAAGCAACTTTTGTAAGCTATAAATGGATATCAGTACCAGAATTCATTTTATTTGAATTTCTGGCTAGCGTCCTCAGCCACAGTTAGTGGCAGTGGAATAAATGGGATCATACGGCTTATCATCCAAGAGCACTGACAAGAAGTACTGATATGATGGTAGCTCGTATAATATTCCTTCATGAACAGCCTTCATGAGTAGTGAACATGCAAACTGTTGATAACATCAACATTGTGGCAACTCTGTCAATAGGACGTTAAATGACGTGAGGTTTCAGGGCTAACATTTTAGGACTTAAGTTTTCAGGAAGAGCAGATTGTGTCAAATTCAGGAGAATCCCAATGTTCACCACCTGTATTTACAAGAGAACTGCTGAGTGGTTTAGGTCTCTGGCTGCAGCGGTTAGGAGACTCTGTGCCTCCTTGACAAGATGATCTGGACTTGGTGATCCATAGGGTCCCTTTCAGCCTTGCAAGTTCTAAGATGATGATGACTGTTACCTTGGAAACTCATTACCTGATATTATTGTCATTCCATCTGATCCCAGAATTGTCAAGGGGAACCTTTAAGCACTATTATTTGTATTTTTGTATTTATTTTCTGTTTTAAAAATAATAAAAACATAAATTTAAACAAAAACAAAGGAGAGGGAGTCGTCATTCAGTCATGCCTCTTAGAGAGACAGATCCTATATGTTACTTGCAAATACTTACTTGAATATTCTGATGTATATCTGTCACGTTTAAGTGCTGTACCATGACCCATAGGGTTGCAAACAGTTGGAATGCTGCTCAGAGCTTTTCTCCAATAAATACATTCTACAATCAGATATGTTGCATCAAAAGCTAGTGCTACCCAAGGAAGGAGTTAGAAAACCACAACCCACACCCCAAAATTGTGAGATTACATGATCCATGAGGATAAATGGCACAAGTAGAGCTGTCAGGTTTTGAGTAGGTATGAGTAGAATTGGAGCATCAATAGTTAATAGCTTTAATAGGAAGGATGCCAAGAGGAAATTCAGGATAATGCCAATATTCACCACCTATGTTTACACATTATTCCCACCATTCATTTCTGTGAGAGAGAGATAACACATAAAAGAATCTCTTATCAACCATAATTACCCAATGCCCAGAGCCACACAATAATATGTATATTATTTGTACGAATAAAATACTTGGTAAGCTGAACTACACAAGAAATACTTGCAAGAATAGTGCATCTTTAACACCAGGAAGGAAGAGTTTTCCATGTGGTAGGTGCCACCATGCTAAATACTCTACCCCCAAACTACTGCAGTAGACTTCCAGAGCATGTGGCACCATCTGTCCTGATGACATAAAGGAATTAACGAGTCTACATAGGAGCAGGCTGCTGTTCAGTTATGGTACAATGATATCCTTACAAAAACTGGAGGTCTTCGAAGGATTTGCTCTGCATGAATTCTGATGCAAACTATCCTGGACAACAATTCCCAGCCTAATGTGTGGCTCAGAATCCTTTGGATTTCATACAT
This sequence comes from Pogona vitticeps, assembly GCF_051106095.1. Classification (NCBI taxonomy): domain Eukaryota; kingdom Metazoa; phylum Chordata; class Lepidosauria; order Squamata; family Agamidae; genus Pogona; species Pogona vitticeps. The sequence continues at coordinate 54,527,663 of NC_135785.1, forward strand.
CTCTGGATTTTACCCTGCAGCTCTTAGCTCAGTTAGTGTACTAAGTCCAAAATACGATACACTTTAAAAGAAATACAGTCATACACATGTCGTTTACTGACAAAGCATGTATTTATACATTAATTTTCCTAAAGATGGATAAAAAAAATAAGGCAAACGGATTTATGTGTATACACACATGAAACTGACAAAGACAGGAAACAGATCCATCTACTCATCCCTACCCCAAGTCCACTGACAGTAGATAAAGCTGAACGTAGGTAAGCACCTTTGTCTTGAAAGAGTTTAGAACAGTTCTTTTTTCACAACTCCAAGAATCCCATGGCCATTGGCTGGAAAGTTAACACATCTACTACTACTCCAATCATTGATGGACCATAGACTGTTGAAGAAAAGCCTTTGGGGCTGGAGGAGGAGTGACTTGGAACTGGACAGTTTCTTCCTTCCGCAAGCCTTGGAATGGCTTCATGTTCTCAGCCCTATCATCTTCCATGTGCAGTTTCCATATCTCAGGTGCCTTTTATCTCATTTCCACCTTCTCATTAAAGATGTGAAAATGTCTCAGTTTCACTGTGTTTCTCCAAATCCCACTAGCATTACCTCCTTTATCTGGTTTTGCATTGGGCTGCAAGGCTTTTGAGTTTTTTCCCTTCCTCCACTAAAATTCTGATGCAGTGTGGACATCCAGGAATGTTTTGAGTATATAATAAGTGGACCATAACCAGAGCTTTGAATGTTACATTTTAAAATGGAATTCTCTACTTATTACCATTTAACTCATGACATCTCTTACCATATTCATTGCTCTGATCATCCAAGTAATTCATGCCAGTACATATTCTGAGTGTGTTGCACCATCAATGATTATAATACTTATGTACCCTCAAGTCAGTTATGACTTATGGCAACTCAAGGCAAGATTTCCTGTGTCTTAAGTACAGTAGTCAGAGATGTTTTATCAGTTCCTTCTTCTGGCATCACTCTAGGACTCTTCAGCATGCCCAAAGCGACACTGGCTGGCTGTAGGGAAGGTACATTGAGGAATTAAACTCCCACCACCAAGTAGTTCCACTCACTGAGATGTCCATCCCAGAAAAATATAGAGAAATGCTCTCTCGTTCTCTCTACCACAGAAGGACAAAATCAAAAGGATTCTTCCCTTGTTATTTAGGATTAATAAGTGATTGGCATAAAAGTGGGGGGGAGAGATGTGCAAAATGCCCTTTAAAATAACTTTGGAAAGTAACAAAAAGGTACTCATTTCATCTTAGTAATTTAGATGTTAACATGTTACACCTAAAAAAGGAACTAAGGGACTAGTTATATTACTTATTATCCAAAATGTAACTGGATAGATTACATTAGTTACTTCCAAGCTTTCCATAGGACCACGTATTGCAGCTCCACAAATAGGGCAAAAGAAGTTGATTAAATTGCCAGCAGAAGTTTTTCTCTTTAAATGGCTCATCTTTTTTTTCAATATCCTTGATAAATGTAGGATGTATTCATAATATCTTGGGAATTCTTGTGGCCTCTTCCTGTCCCTACTGCTCTGCAGTTCTATAAAAGTTTATTGAAAACCCAGCCATCTGAGCCGCAGCTTCATCTAAGAGCTGGGAAAGTCCAGTCTGCTGGGATGAATGAGTTAAACCTGTTCCACTTGTGAAATGACTGAATGGAACTTTGTTTTCATTGCAAGGGCTTTTTGCTGAGAAGGGAATGTCATTGAAGTGGAGGAGGCAGGGAGGGAAGAGACAGAGGCAGCAAACCCCTGAGGGAAGGGCATTAATCCATCCAGTGCAACGGGCTGGGAATTGTGCACAACAGGAAAGCTATTGAGATATGAGGAATGTATTCACAGTGGAGCTTTGCAGACTTTCACCACACGCTGCTGAGGAGAGGTATGCTCTTTCTCTAGGCAGGGTCTAGACAAAACATCCGTGCAGTGCCCTGTGCAGTCCTACAGCTCAGTTCTCCAATGGGCTGCCTGCTTTGATTTTATTTAAAGAAATCATACAGTCATACAAACATCAATACATGTGGACTGCCTGTTAACTCGCTTGCAGGATCCCACACCCACCTTGTAAAATTAAAGCATGGACCACACTGTTGCTCCATTTGTGGCCTAGAGAACTAGCCTTTACTTTTTGTTCCCTGGTTTTGGTGGCTTCCAGCATCTTCTTCATAAGAACACATTTCCATTATTTCAATGTTTCTCTTGGCACAATTTCATTATTTGTCTATTACGATGTTCACTCATTGGTCACTTATTTCATCTTTCAGGCTCAAAGAATTTTTTTAAATCCAAAACAAACAAACAAACAAACCAGATACAAATGACAGCTAACAAGTGCGCAACAACAACACATTATACAAATTCCTTTGTTGTTATTTTGAAAGTCCACTTCAGTTTTGTTGGTTTTTTTTTTTAAAAAAAAGACAGACTGGCATTTCATCTTTTTTGAACTCTAGACTTCTAAAAAAAACCTGTCATATGTGGGGGTGGTTGGGTGTTCTGTTATCTTGTTTGCTGTTTTTGTTTGCAGCAGTCAGACCTGTCCAAAAACATCAAGCCTCTTTCCTCTGTTGCTGTCTAAGGCAATGCCCTCCCTTGCCCACCCCAAAAGCTGGCCTTGTATCAACCTTTTTTGGCATCTGGGCTCTTCAGGAGACTTGCTGACGGATGGGGAACTGAACCCAGCATTTCCATTTCCTTGGCTTACACTTTTTGCCCTGGACCATCCTTCTTGCTTCATAAAGGGCAATGCACCCCAAGGGTATAACTGATCCTTAAGTGGCACATGGTCTCTTGAAGAACATATTGGCTTCTTTGGGGCTGTCAGAGCTGTAGGTTCCCTTGAGAATGGAACAGAAAGCTAGGACAGAGATGCAGAAAATTCTGGGTTGTGTATCCTGCTACTTTTTAAGTAGTATGCCTATTTTTAGCACTTGCATAATTGCTGGTTTAAAGCCACATTCTGCATATGGACATCCTTGAGTGGAGTCTTACTCTGTCATTATGAAGGAAGCCTATTCCTGACTTTTTTTTCCCTTTGCCAGCTGAATAAGAGTCCTACTCTCATTTGTTTATTTATATTGTAGTGCTTTCAGTGTGACATTTCCCTCAGAATCCTTGCCTATTCAATTTCCCTCACAGTCTTGGGAGAATAATAATTTTTTTCTTCCCATTTCACAGCCTAGGCATTGATTTAGGCCAGGCTTCTGCCCTCCAGAATTTTTTAACTATAATTCCCATCATCCTGCCATGCCAATGGAGGATAAGAGGAGTTGTAGCCCAATGCATCTGGAAGGCATCAGCTTGTAGAAGGCTGAATGAGGGATGCTAAAAGATTGGGATGTCCAAGGCTAAAGGATATAGACACCTGAAGGACCGCCTCCTTCCATACGAACCTACCCACCTACCTGGCAACTGAGATCTAGCCAGAAGGCCTTCCTGAAAGAGCCATCCCTCAGTGAGTTGAGAGGGATGGCCTGTAGGCGGAGGGCCTTTTCAGCAGCTGCATTCTTTGGAAAACCCTCCTAAAGGACATCCGACTGGCACTGACGTTGCTGACATTTCGGTGCCAGGTTAAAAGCTTCCTGCTCCGGAAGTTTTTTAATTCAAGTATTTTAACTGAAGGTTTTAATTTTAATTGATAGAGTCATGGATCTAGATTGTTTTTTAATAGATTGTTTTTGTTTTTGCTTTTGTAGCATTATGTGGCCACATTTGGTTTTTAGTGTCTGTTTTTAACTGAACTGTTTTAATTGATGTTGGAAGCCGCCCGGAGTATCTTGCAGAGTGTGGGTGGCATACAAGTCAAATAAATAAATAAATAAATAAATAAATAAATAAATAAATAAATAAATAAATAAATAAACAAACAAGCAAGCAAGCAAGCAAGCAAGCAAACAAGCAAGCAAACAAGCAAACAAGCAAACAAACAGAGATTCAAATTTCCAGATCCAGAACATGCCTGCCACTGGGCTGTCTTTTCTCCAAATGAACTTGATATCAAGAAACAAACAAAAAGAACTCTAGCAATAAATAAATAAATCATAACCTATGTAACAGTAAGAAGAGTTGTTAAAAGCAAAAGCATCCTACACATTTGAATTGCCAGATGTTCCTAATTTGAATGATTCCTTATTATTATAGAATATTACAGCCCTACAGAACATTAAGTTCAGGAAAAAAATATTAGTGGCATATGCTGTTCAGTGCCCCCTGGAGGTGACTTGATTGCTTACTTATGAAAGAAGCAATCAAGTGCCAAAGGGCACTTCTAAGTCCCAACCATTTGTTTCTATCCTTAGCCTCATCCTGCTAATAAAAGTAGATTCTGTTTGTTTTAAAATGCTTCTCCTCCACCAACTCTTCATTCTTTAGTTTTACATCTTTTTAGAGACTAACTATTACATTCTGCACTTAATTACACTGTATTTCCTTTAACCAGTTTACGAGATGGTTAATTATGATATTTTTTTAACCAGAACAAATAGATATGTTTCAAACTGCAAAATCCAGTGGTAACCAGAAAAGCTCATTTATATGGTTGTAACAGCAGCTGGGGTAGAGTGCTCAGATTCTGTTTTTCTACTGAAACTCTTCCTTAAAAGGTAGTCACCATTAAAATGAGGAATTTTTTAAAAAAAAATTGAAGTCATGAAAACTAGCTATGAAAGACAAAAAGGCCCGTCCACTTTCCAGTGTTGGCAGGGTGTGTGTCTATAAGCAACCTAGCCATTTAAAAAAATTACTACTATTGATTTAAACTCCACATGATATTCCACTGCCAGAGCCTGGATTTTTCCACAGGCTCTTTCCAAAAGCATTCACATAAAACTTGTACAGGAAGTGAAAAAAGAGTGGTGCTGAGAAATATGCTGTTTGAGCAGAGACATATTTTTGCAAATTCTAAAAAGAAGAGGTCCTGGTGATCTCATCAGATTTCCATTTTTTAACATGAACTCCCACACTCTATCCTATCCTGACATGTCATTATAACACACTGTATTAAAATGTTTTAAATAAGAACTACAGTACTTCCTTTTGGCACCACCACTATTTTTTGAACCAATATTATTTTGATTTGACCACAGAATACTAAAAAAAAATTTTTCCTCAGATTTGTGGCACCAGGGGTGTTGGACTCCCAGAAGCCCCGAGAACTGGCTGTATTACTTAGAGCTTTTAGGAGGAGTCGTCCAACAAAATCTGCAGTCCAAAATCTGGGATTCACAAAAATATCCTGTATAGGGCCTGCAATGCGTTCTATCGCCAACAGAAAGGGAGTTTTGTTTGTTTCTTTGCTTGCTTGCTTGCTTGCTTGCTTGCTTGCTTGCTTGCTTGCTTGCTTGCTTGCTTGTTTGTTTGTTTGTTTGTTTGTTTGTTTGTTTGTTAAGCTTCTAGACTGCCACACTTGATGAAATAACATTCAGGGTGGTTTACATCATTAAGCAAAACATGTTGTTGTTTAGTCATTAAGTCATGTCCAACTCTTCATGACCGCATGGACCAGAGCATGCCAGGCCCTCCTGTCGTCCACTGCTTCCCGGAGTTAGGTCAAATTCATATTGGTTGCTTCAGTGACACTGTCCAACCATCTCGTCCTCTGTCATTCCTTCTCCTCTTGCCTTCACACTTTCCTAACATCAGAGTCTTTTCCAGGGAGCCTTCTCTCCTCATGAGATGGCCAAAGTACTGGAGCCTCAGCTTCAGGATCTGTCCTTCCAGTGAGCACTCAGGGTTGATTTCCTTCAAAATGGATAGGTTTGTTCTCTTTGCAGTCCAGGGGACTCTCAGGAGTCTCCTCCAGCACCACAATTCAAAAGCATCAATTCTTCAGCAATCAGCTTTCTTTATGGTCCAGCTCTCGCTTCCATACATCACTACAGGAAAAACCATAGCTTTTACTATTCGGACTTTTGTTGCCAAGGTGATGTCTCTGCTTTTTAAGATGCTGTCAAGGTTTGTCATCGCTTTCCTCCCAAGAAGCAGGCGTCTTTTAATTTCGGGGCTGCTGTCACCATCTGCAGTGATCACGGAGCCCAGGAAAGCAAAATCTGTCACTGCCTCCATATTTTCCCCTTCTATTTGCCAGGAGGTGATAGGACCAGTGGCCATGATCTTCTAAAGGTCTGTAGGGTAGAGCCCTGTCTAATTTTTGGTGGAGGTGTATTCCACAGTGAGAGTGCCACTACAGAAAAAGCCTGCAGACTAGTATTGTTTTGGCTTATTTGCCCTGGCATAGGAGCCTTCAATAGTGTAGCCTGAGAAGAGTGGGTTGGATGGGTTGGCAGGAACAAGGGAAAGAGACTTCTCCTTGGCAGTATCAATATTATTGAATACATTCCCTTTCCCTAAGAGGTTCACCTGACTCCTTCTCAAATGTATTTCACCGCCAGTGAGGACTATTCAGATATTTGAGCCTAGCTGGTTCTTGATTTATCCCCAGCTTGTATTAAATATCTAGTTTTGCAGGGATAGTTAGAACAGGTTCATTAAAACTCAAGTTCGTATTCTCATTTGGCTGTGAAACTAATGGTTTACTCCCAAGGCTAGGCAACCTTACAAGGTTCTTGTGACTGTACAAAACTGAGAAGGACAATGTATGCTGCCTGGCAATTGCCAGAGGAAAAGTGTAATGTAAATATTATTAATAAATATTAATATAAATAAATCTCACAAATCTAGTATAAAATCTGGGGATGAATCCTTCTGAACTCACTATTAAATGGGATAGTCACCACAGTGACTGTGAAGAAACTGAGAAATTAGACTGGGAACATTTCTGGAAAATACAGGCTTTCTCAGTGCCTGGGAGCAGCTGGCTGAGAGAAAGGTGGGGGCAGCTTTGCCCACATAAGAATGGAAGTACCACCTATGGGTTATCTTTTGGGCAAAGACTTCAAAACCAACTCAGCTTGTTTCCTGGTACTGTGATAATTAGGATATTATTTCAGCTATGTATGAAGGGAGGTATGCTGATACTACTTTTCTTCTCAGAACATTTGAGAAAACTTGAAGCCTGATTGGCAAATCATCTTGAAAGGTCTAGAAGCCAATGAAGAGTATAAAAAGAAGTTCAGAAGTTACTTTAGTTGGCTTAGTTATCTCTTTTGAGACACTATGCTCAGTTGCTGTCCTGCAGGGAAGGATGCACTCTGCATGCTCTGAGACTATGCTGATGCAACACTAGTGTGTAATTAAAGAGTTTAGTTAGCTTATTTTCTTGTGGTTTTGCTCTGTATTGCTCCTGCCTTAGACTTTAATTGATTGGTTGCTACAGAATAGTTTGATGCCTTTTCGAAACCCTTCAAAATGTTTGCCTTTTCCACTGTCTTTAATAAAATATTGTTTGTTTGTTTGTTTGTTAGTTAGTTTGTTCGATCGATTTATATCCCACCCATCTGGAAATTCTACCACTCTGGGCGGCTTACAGCATAAAATAATACAAGAACATTTCCGTACAAAAATAACAAAAATAACAAATTGTGTGCAGAAATATAGTAAATAATAGATAGAAAGGAAAAGAAAGAGTCAGTACAGTTTACTGGATTTTTGGCTCAGAGGGCTTGTGGTGCTTGAAAGCAGGTCTTGTCTCACCCAACTGTTAGAGGAAAGCAGCAACTGCCCTAGGGGTACCCCTCAAATTTGCAGAATGCCATTTAGGGTGTTGGGGAGAACCTCTCAATAATGATTTAAGTATGCTCAGTGGCCCAATAGATACTAGCTCCCCTACTAGTGAAAGGAGAGGAACCAGAAAGGAAGGCTGAATGGGATGACATTTTTTGACAATAGCATTGCTGACTGAGTGAAACACTGAACAGTAATGTTTCTCTCTGTCATCCACTTGTTTCGAGTAGAGGTCATTGTTAATCCCTCACAGACATTAAACATTAAATGGCCTGATTCTAATACATTCATACTCTATCTTGAATGCTGGGGTTGGGCGAGCCATGAATGCGCAAATCTAAACCCCTTCACATGTGCTATGAGCCTCATGTAAGTCATGGAGGCCTAGTTTCGGAGACATGCATATGATTATATTGCAAGTGCCACAAATATTGTACACAAATACACTTATATAACACACATTATCATTTACAAGAGGGAAACTGAAATCATTTTGGGCCTCTTGCTTACTATATATACACGATACATGTTTTTGACACAGTTAGCAGAGCACAGCAGACACGCTGATTCCCCAGCAGACTACAGCAGTGATGCTGATTCCTCAGTCCCACCATGGCTGCTGTTAAAAACATTATCACTTGGGGGCCAGGGGCCAGACAGGGGAGCTGCCATAAGGTCCTCTTTCCCCTCTTTAGCCCCTACATCTCCATCAGAATAAAATGAGTAACAAAAATATTGAAAAGGCACTGTTTCTAAACATTGAAGAGCTAAAAACCCTGGGAGAATTTTCATCTCACACTGAAAAGACCATTGCATAGATGTCAGGACTTGGTCAACACCAGTGAAAAGTCATTCCCACCCCAGTAGATCCCTTCAACACCTCTTTCAGTGGGGTCCTTAGAGAAGAAGTTTAAAAGATGACCTGAGAATCGAAGGTCCAGGTAGTAATTACTCCAATCATAGACTTATCAACCTAAAAAATTAGCTTGATCTACCCAGAGCATCTTGTAACTTTTACTATCAGTGGCCTAGAATACCACAGAGGCTGAATTTGTCATATGCTCCCAAAGCCCTTACACTACTTCTTTTTAAAAGCATCTGGATCTTTCTAACAGCATAAAGAGGAATTAGCTGCATCTAGCTCTGGATTAGGAAGCAACACTGCACAGGTGGACATTCTTCGGCGACCAGTGGACCAACCCCAATTTGGCCCTCACTACAGCAGCTAAGGATGCGGTGGTGCTGCAGGTTAAACCACAGAAGCCTCTGTGCTGTAAGGTCTGTAGATCTTCAGCTGTAAGATCGAATCCACGTGACAGAGTGAGCGCCCATCGCTTGTCCCAGCTCCCGCCAACCTAGCGGTTCGAAAGCATGCAAATGCGAGTAGATAAATAGGGACCACCTCGGTGGGAAGGTAACAACGTTCCCTGTCTTAGTCACGCTGGCCATGTGACCATGGAAGATTGTCTTCGGACAAACGCTGACTCTATGGCTTGGAAACGGGGATGAGCACACACACACCCCTAGAGTCGAATGCGACTGCACAAAAATTGTCAAGAGGAACCTTTACCTTACAGCAGCATGGCAAGAGTGGTGATAACACCAGCCTTGGGACCAACTTCAGTTGTCTTGGTCTCCCATATGCAGCCTGTAGGAATTTGGGAATAAGAGTTACAGAAGGATAGGCTAATGGTGCCAGAAAATGGAGGACCATGGCTTCTGCCCATAGGGGTCAGCATCATCACCTTCAGGCTGGGAGGGGGGGAAGAGGCAAGAGTACAATAGCCATATGTTCTAGTCAGAGCTTAGAGAAGTTACTTTTTGAACTATAATGCCCAGGGTAAATGGGAGCTGAAATCCAGAGAGCAACTTTTCCAAGTTCTGGTCCCAGCTTATGTTGTGAAAATATTTTAATGCTGTTTTTCCTCTGTCACCTTCCAGACAACCAAATGTCTCTTTAAAAAAGAAGAAATTAGGGGAGAACATTGACCCAACACACAAAATAATTTGGTAAATATGGAAAACAAGTTGATTAAAGAAATAGAGCACCTCGCAAGACAGAGAGCCTGGGATCCAACCCTGATCAAAGAATCTCAAAGGATACAGAGATACATGCATATGCTTTACAGGAATTAACTCACAATAAAACTAAACAATAGTGCTTTGTTCCCTGCATTTCTCCTGCAACTGTCAGCAGAACAATGAATAGGCAACTTGACCTGCAAGCCACACACATGTCCTGATGTTAGTATTTCCATGATACTTTAAAGTTAGCCTTGATGCATTTTAGTCACCTTCCAGACAATGATGACCAGATAGAGACAAAAAGCATATTGTATAAACATGATCATATAGCTCTCACATGATGCATTTAATGTTGCAATCCATATAGGGCAACGTTCAGGATGGGATGCTGACAAGGTGTTAGCTTGTTTATCCTTTGTGTATTCCACTTCAGCTGGACAGACTCTAATGTAAGGGGATTTCGATGTGAGCTATGGCCCTTATCTGCTGTGGAGGTGAAAAGGGGGACTTTCCAAAGCAACTGTGTCCCATGAAGGTTGACCTTCTGTAATGTTAGCTTCAGGCCTTATGCTCTGAAGGTGGTGATGAGAAATAAAGTGAAAATTGTACATTGAATACATGTTGGAATGAAAGGGGGGGGGTCAATGTATTTTTCTAACCCTTACACAAGACAGTCCTCTATTTGAAAGACTGTCAGGGCAATCCTCTGATTGAAGGAGTCCTCAATTTGCAGGGCTATTTGTCCATTCCAAGCCTAGTTTTAAATTTGAAGAAGGAAGTAGAGATACTGTGAGGTTGCCCATGAATGGGACTGAGATAACAGGCAAAGGAAACACATGTCATCGTTTTTAGCACAAGGAGATGTATTGCAGGTCTACATGGATTATAGAAGCTATTTCTATATCTGCACCAAGAGATATAAAACTATATTTGCTTTTTGTTGTTGTTGTTGTTGTTGCAAATCATGTCCTCTTTTAGTTTTTAGTGTGACAGGTTTTCTTTCTTTTGGGCAACCACAGGCAGGAGAGAATCAGAACTTTTTGGATGACCATCTACCACTGACTGGCATGAAAAACAAACCCAGGCTAACACACACACACGAGTTCAATAGTAACTATAGCTGTTATCTCCCCTTGCCTCATTCTACCTGGAATTCTCTTTAATCTGTCACTGTAATATGTGATAATAGGTTACTTTGAAATCAGGGTTTTGTCAACTATGGCAGCTGCAACAGCAAATGGTTGATGGTCAAGAAGCAAGGATGTTGCAGACGAACAACGTCCATAGGGCCACAGTTTACTCATGCATTAAAATATCTCTAGTTTTAAACAGCTTTGTTACCTAAATCAAAGCAAAGATAGTTTGGTGAGTGGAAATATCAGAGGGGCCTCAAACAGGCAGGAGCAGCTCTGGAATCTCATTTCCTGCCCCTCTTGGTCCCTTAAATGCCTGGAACTGAGTATAAGGGATGAAGAGCTATCCTTGTTTTGCATCTGCTGTGCATATTAGCAGCTTCTCCAGAGTTACAAAATACCTACTTAGTGAAAAGAGAGACATGAAAAGCTCATAAAAAAGCTTGAGCCCAGATTCTCTCCTGAGATATGTGGTTGCATTGTGGTTAGTGCTTTTCCATCCTGCTCAGCAGTGTCTGGGAAGAAATTGCCAAGAGCAATACATAGGATCTTGTGAGGTCCATCATTCTTACACAGCCAGAGCACCTGAATATCCTGGAAAGCAACAGCACTTCTGCTGACCCAGGCTTCCTCCTAGGACCTGCAAAACTGTTTGGGGTTCGCCTGATTTTGTGGGAAACATGTTTAGACAGCAGGGAAGTTCATCTGTGCTTTACTCTGTTCAAAGAAGGTAGCTCTGTTGCAATGAGCAGTAGCTCTGCCCTTGACAATCCATATCTTCACTGATATTCAGCGTCAGCATCCTGTCCTGTATTAGCACCACATCCACAAGCAGGCTAGTCCAAATGTTACTATCCCCTGTCTAATTCTAAGATTAAATGTTAAATAATTACATAAACAAGTGGGGAGACCCCTCTCAAAGAGATGTTTCAACCTGATAGGAGACAGCACAGCTTGCAAAGTTGCTTTTTAAAGATAAAGAGTTATAATTATAGTTCCCCAGAAGTAGTTAATTACTATTATGAATATCATTGTTAATCTATGTTGTGGTTCTCAAAAGCGACTATTTTGAATGCTTCAAGTCACAGGCCGGTAGTACAGAATGAATTCCCTTCCCATCCATCCATCCAGTTGCTACATCAATACTCACAATGGAGCGTGAGGGAATAGCATGAGGTAATAACAGGCCAGTAGTTGAGCCATGTGATTTCCTCCTCTACCATCTAATGAGCAACACCCTCATAATTAAACAGTAACTAAAAACTAGTTTATGCCACCAAAAGAGTGACATTATCTTTCCTCAAGTTATGATTATAATATAATTTAGTTCTACCTTTGTTATTAGGCAGGGATGTGGTGGCGCTGCGGGTTAAACCACGGAAGCCTCTGTGCTGCAAGGTCAGAAGACCAGCCATCGTAAGATCAAATCCACGTGATGGAGTGAGCTCCCGTCACTTGTTCCAGCTCCTGCCAACTTAGCAGTTCGAAAGCATGTAAAAATGCAAATAGATAGATAGGTACCACCATGGTGGGAAGGTAACAGCATTCCATGTCTAGTCGTGCTGGCCACGTGACCACAGAAACTGTCTTCAGACAAATGCTGGCTCTACGGCTTGGAGACGGGGATGAGCACCGCACCCTAGAGGCGGACACGACTGGACTAAATGTCAAGGGGAACCTTTACCTTTGTTCTTAGGAAAGGAAAATCATAATCATCATCATAACAACAGAAATAAAAACACACTTCGGTGGTTCCTATGGTTCTTGGGGCTTTCGGAACAATATCAAGAAATTTCACACAGTACTACAAGCAGTGGCAGATCTCAGAAATCACACCATCAGAGCTACAAAAACAGCAATATTAGGGACAGCATACATACTGAATTGATATTCAACAGATACTTGGGGTTTTGGTTAAAACTTGTATCTGTTACATGATACCAGTCAATGTTTTTATAATTTTGATTGACTGTATCTGGTTGTTGTTGTTGAAGGAGGAGGAGGCGGAGGAAAAGAAGGAGAAGAAATTTTAGAACTGCAAAACTGGAAGGGGCCCTATGAATCATTGAGTCCAGCTTCTTTCAGGGAGGCACAGTGGAGAATCAAACTCCCAACTTCTCCTAAGCCAGTTCAGATAATAAACAATTATAATAATTAGTCACATCTAAGCTTCAGGTCATCCCTATTTCCGAGCAGTTTAGCTGATCAGAGGCTGTCACAGAGCTTCACCAGACACTTATTTCACTGCAAAAAAAGAAAAACAGAAACAGAAACAGAAAACAACAACCAAAAAACCTCAATGATTAACCAGATCAGAAATGCACCCGCCAGAATCATCCAGAACATAAAGCCATCAGACTTGGACTCAGCCCCAGCATCTGGTAGAGCTGTGTGCTTGACTCCCATGGAAAACTGCTGCAGGGTCTCTGATAATCAAACATCTGGTTTCCAAACACGAACAAGGACGCAAAGCCTACTCTGTAGCTTAGTGGAAGAAGGACGGGGTGTGAGGAGGAGGTCCCTCACTATTCCTGTTGTTAATTATTTCTCTGAAATGCTAGTTGCACTGAGGTAGAAACAGCCCACTCTGACAAAGGAGAGGAGGCGATGCACTCTTGTACTCTGGCCTCAAAGACCAGTCAGGAAACCTGACTGGTCTTTGAGTCAACTGGTCTTTGACTCAACTCAGCTAACTTCAAGGCAACTATTCCTGCAATAATGTTGCTTTAGGACTTGCATATTTGTCCTGTGAAATCCGCTTTAATTCTAGTTCTTTGGGGTCAGGCTTACATATTGACTCTGAGATGTTACAGTGGGGTCTTGACTTAAGAACGGCTTGAGTTAAGAACATTTTGACTTAAGAACCGCTCTCATAGGAAAATATTGACTTGACTTACATACTTAGATTTGAGTTAAGAACTGAAAAAAAACCACGTGGGAGGCAGGGAAAGTGCAAAATTTGAACTTTCAGTTAACTGTTGGCCAGTGAAAAGGGTGCCTGTCTGCTTCCTCACTCCTCCCAGCGTTTAGAGAGTGGATTGGGAAACAGTCTTCGGACTGCCTGGTACTGTACTGCCTGGACTGTATTTTCCCTGCCTTCCCTGAACCTTTCTTGACCTAAGAAAAAAAGAAACAAAATATCCCCCTCCAGTGGTCGAAGGTGGAATAGCAGCTTCCCATTAGTTTCTATGGACGGAAAAAAGCAGATACGGATCAAATGGTTTTCAATGCATTCCTATGGGAAATGCAGATTTGACTTGAGAACATTTTGACTTGAGAACCGCCTTCCAATACGGATTAAGTTCTCGAGTCAAGACCCCACTGTATGAGTCTCTAATGAAATTCATTTGATTCATCCTCCTGTACAAGCACATTTGTTACAGACCAAAGCCTGGAAGTGTTAAAAGTAGCACTATTATTCATTAATTGGTACCTCTTTTTTAGTAACATCCAAAGTCATTACTTTTAATTGTTCTAACAATATTATGCATAACAACATTATTGTCAGAATTTTTGCACAATGAGTAAGATTTATTCAGTCATTTTTAAAAACTTTTTGGGACTTCTTTAGTGATCTGGGGAGTTAAAACACATTTTAGAAATGTGTTATGCTACTCACTACATATGAGTAAGAAATAATGGATTACTCTTGGAAAATCAATGACTAATGAGCATTGCAATTTGGGTGGGGTGGGGAGCAATGACTCCAAGGCCCATTACATCTGCCAGAATGCTTTTGGTTATTTGTTGACATAATTGCAATGGCATCAATCACAGTGGCAAATTGTTCATGAGTCGCTGCTTGCATTTTTTGTTTTTGTTTTTGTTTTTGGTATTCTGCCATTGGAAAGGGTTGTGCTGCAGTTTCATTTAAGAATGTGGAAACACTGGGTTCTTGGCTCCAGTCACAAACTTCCGTGGAGGCAAAAGCTCCACTTGATTTTTCAAGGATCCTCCATTGTTTTGGTTTTCCCACTGCATGTAGAAATTTCAAAGATGAGGAGGGGCTGATTATATATTTATTTAAAATATTTTTACCCCACCTTTCTCCTCAAAAAGGACCCCACGTGACTTATATCATTTTTTAAAAAGCAATATTTAAAAGCTAAAAACAGTAAGTGTATAAAAATATTTTAAAAGGATAAAACAAATATATACCTTGAATTCTGAAATGACAACATTAACAACCCCTTCCAATTTGGTACTATCTGTGGATGTAACCAGCATTCCCTCTACTCCTTCATCCATGCCATTTCTAAAGACATTGAAGAACACCAGATCTGGGACAGAATCTTGAGGTACCCCCACTTCTCACTTCTTCCTAGAACGCTGGGAAACTGTTGGTGAGCTTTCTGTAATATAAACATCATAAACACTTCCCAAGTGGGCATGCAGAAGATTGTAGTACTTTGCAGACTGGGAAATAGGCATGAAGGTTGCTACAACTGTTTCCTGTTCATCAAGGATTCTAGGAAATGTAATGGTTTCAGAAGACCTTAGTACTCCTCAATATAAATAACATAAACCCTGGAAATTACATATCCCAGAATTTCTTGAACTTGAGAAAGTGATAACGCATACAGGTACGAGATCAACCAAATCCAATACTGGAAACACAAACAGGAAAGAATTCAAGCCAATCTTTACATAGCTTTAGAAGTATAATGTATAAGTCTTCTGCTTAAATATTAATTGAATATTTATATCTAGAATCAACTATTTGCAAGCTGATAAGTTACTTCTTTAATTTAAAGAGAGGAAGTATAATAAAAATCCAAAAAATAAAATGCAGGGACCCCTAAATTCTCTTTCAATCTTCGCATAACTCTCAGCATCATTCTCTAAAGTATGTGATATGATGGCCCCCATGGTGGCTAAAGCCTTTTCTGTCATAACTGGAGGGGTTTGAAATTCCATTTTATTCAATCCACTTCACATCAGATTAACGAAAGCCATCACGGAAGTTCAGTATTTGAAGCAATCATGAAAACACGTACCCTCTACTGCCATCTAGAGGACAAATGTTCCTTTTCTCATTTATCTCCTGACCTATGGGATATCAATTCTGACTTTAGATTAAGCAAGTCTAAACAATAAAATATTGGAAAAAGGAGAGTTGTTTGGCTTTAAAAGCATAGTGAAAGGTTTAGATGCAACATAATATCACTGTGAAATGTGTCAAACCATAATATCAGGTTTTTTTAAGGGCAAGTCCCCAATTCAAGGCAACGGGAAAGCAGGAAAATCAAATATGATTTGGATTGACTCCATAAAGGACAACACAGACAAGAGCTGAGCAGGACTGTTGAGGACAAGGCATTATGGAGATCCCTTATTCATTGAGTCACCATAAGCCAGAGGTGACTTGACAGTGCAGAACAACAATACCTGTTCAAGCCACTGTAAGCGTTTTAAAGGAGGGCTGGGTCTGAAGTGTACCAAATGAACTAACAAAATGTTTCAGAGTTTTGAATTTCTGATAAAATTCCTTTTTGTTATGGAGTAAAAGTACAGAGACCCACAGAGGAGAACAGCTACAAGTTCTCCAGAATCCACCACTTTCCCATTAACTGGCACAAAGTCTCAATAAGTCACTCTGAGATGTTTGCAGAAGAGAGAATTAAAAAAACATTTCTTTACTTACAGTTCCTTGAAGTTACAGAGTTGTGTGTGCTGCTTCTTTAGTGCATACATACTTAGCAACCAACTGAGCAGATCAACAGCAAAAGAAAAAAAAACAATTGCCACCAAACAAGGAAAGAGAGGGAAAGGAACACGCAGCAGAGAGGCAGGGCTTTCTCTGAATTCAGAGGCAGGGAGGAAATATTGGTTAATGCTAGATAGACAATCACTCCAGTCCAATCACTCAATCCAGTCACTCAAACCACAGATTACATACAATGGTCTCCTTATTGGGAGAAAGGTGGTCTATAAATGAAACAAATAAAACAAAATAAAATAGTTACAACACAAAATGTGCACATCATCATTGTGCCATTTTCATCAAGGTATTCTAAATAAATTGCAGTTTGAGGGTGTTTTGCGTGACCCCAACTGAAAGATCCTTACAGATTTCAGCACCAATGGCTCACAGGAACCAAAAGTAAGCTACACAAGGTGGGGTTGCCAGGTCTCAAACTTTGGACCTGAGATACAGGTTTTATAGTCTATTCTCCAGCTCACAAGGTCTGGGCTATAATTTTCAGGGAATGGAATGATGCTCGCACAGCAGCCCTAAATTTAGGGTTTCATTCTCCTGTTCAGACATGCTATTTAGGCATGCTCAAAAGCAATCTTGCCTTTTTCATTATCTCACACGACCTATCGCTGCTGCTGATAGGATTCACACACAGGCTTTTAAATTCATCATAAAGTCTCTACATTTTTGCATGGAGACACATATATAGCATTTTCCTTATCCCATGTTGCATCACAAGGACCATCCACTGTATGACTCACAAAGACTTGCTCTCAGATCTCCAGCTTTGGCTTTGAAACTTTCGGGAATGGCATGCTGCTGAACTGCCAGCAATCAACTAAGATTATGTCTTGCCTGGATGGGGCACAAGCTTTACTTGCTAGGGCAGCATTTGCTGAATCAAAGAAGCAGATCAGGTCAGATTCTTTATTTAGTGATGTGTGGTCTACAAGGCTTGGAAATCATGGGGATACACAGAAGAAACTCATGTTGGCTTATGACATAAAGTCCAAACCCAGCTAATCATCCACCATCCAGTAGAGTATCTCTTCAGCCAAAGACAGGAGGAGATGAAAGGCAAGAGAGAAAACACATCAGCTCCCAGTGCTGGCAAGGGACCCTACTGCCTTCTTTTGATTATAACTGGGGGTGGGGCGGATAGGAGAATTTACCTTCCTCCCATGACAACTTTAACCCAAACCATCTCCCCCCCCCATGCACTCACAGGAGACTGGCCATTATCAGGCGTCGTTAAAGAGCAATTAGATGGAAATTAAGCTGAGAACAAGTATTGATTAGCTCATTAAGGGCGGCGGAGCCGACTCTGTCGATAGGAATTACCAGAGCTAACCCCATTATCTGCAAGGTTAAAGTCTGCGGTTGGGGGCTCCTCATTAAATATCCTAGAGATTAATCGATCCATGCCCCTCCCCTTCCTGGCCCATGGGGTCTTTCAGTAATTGAGCTAAAACGTTAGAATGGGAGAGTTTTCTTGGCTCTCTCTTTGCTTTCCCTCCACCCAACCAGCTGCCACCAGGTTTATGGTTGTGCAAAACTCCGCAAGACTCCACTAGGAGAAGCCACAGCTTCTTCCACATGGGAAACAAAGCAGTCCCTCAAAGTGGTTCCTCCGCCAGCTCAAATTTTGACCATGTCCTGATCTGCTCTGAAGTGAGTCAATCGATGCATAGGGTCCAGCGCTGGATACAAACCATGGTTATCTGAAAGCTGAAGCTGATTCTAAGTCTAATCTATATCCCACCCAATATACATTTTATGACAGCAAATGAAACTCCACCCTCATGTTATAGGGATCTATACAACCCAGGCTCAACTTTTAATAGGAATTTAGTCTCAAATCCGACTCTATTTTATAAATATTATGTGGATTTATGTACCCATACTAATTGTATTGTGCAATATGCTCTTTGATTTCAAAATGGATGCTATTGAAAGCTACAATTAGCTTCCACTTGCTTCTGTTACTGAGAGTATATAGATACATATTGTCAAACTGATCTTTTGATTTTTACTGAATGTGATGATTTTAATATTTTGATTAATTATGCCCAATTTTTTCTTTTCCAATTTCATTTTTAATTATGGTTGTTATGTTCCATGAGCACTATTCTCAAAGCATGATAGATACAATATTATAAATGTATTACAGTAATACAACAATAATAAAAGAACTGAGAATTACGCTTATTTTCTTTAATCAGTCAGCAGTGCCTATATTACCTATATGATTATGTCAAAGTTTATTTAGAGCCAATTACATATATTTTAGTGGATTTGAGGGGAAATCATTTTATATATGTCTCTACTCCATTTTTTGTGGCAGACATTATGAGCTAAATTTAGTTATTTGTCCCACCCATTGAATCAATGAAACATACATAAGTACTGGCTTAACCAAGTTCAGTTTACTCAGTCAGTCAACTTCTGTTGGTTATAAGAATTCAATTTAATTCTGTATGTTTCCCCATATCTAAAAACATAATAAGATAGCCTTCACTCAGTTTGGTGTCTGTTGGACTAGAAGCTACGGGTATTGTACAAATCACTGTATCTTTGGGTAAAATGATAGAGTATTTCTATTTAACTATTAAGATGAGAACCAGGTTTGCCCCTTGTACACACACACACACACACACACACACACACACACACACACACACTCCACAGAGGGAAGATGACAGAGGGGCAAAGTACTTCCAACTGCTGTTTGCAGGTATTAGCAACACTAGGTTAAGAAAAGGGGAAATGAAGTGGTCTCAGGCAGTACTTCATGAAGCCAACTGAGCCCTGACAGAGTTTCTGCTGGCTCCTGGAAGTGTCCACTCTGAGAGGGAAAGGTAGTTTTGGCTGTCACTAGTCACTGATCAGAGACAACAGATGTTTGTCTCCCTCTGCTGGCCAGAAAAGGAACAGAATATTCTGTTTGCTGATTATGGAGCCTTTTGTTGGCTGGATTCACCCTGGAACCTGGAGGTCCCTCCTGCTTGCCGGTCCTACGTGATTTACTATGTTTACAACATTTATTTAATTTTATCACTGTTTCAGGAGCTTATGTGAATAATAGTAAGATACCAGAAGAGGGCATGACATATCTGAAAAATCTGCACTATACCTTAGTACCATATGGATTCATGTAAGACCAGTAGAGCTACAAACAATGTATGATTCTTTTTTTTTTTTAACATAGCTACCTTGGTTGCCAGTTGTTTATTGGATCAGTTCATGTTGTGATAAGCAAAGGCCTAAATGGTCCAGATCCAGTTTATCTTAGGGATATTCTTCCTGGTGCATCCATGGGACCAGCATTACACAGGGGAGTCCTCTGTTTTATGACATCCTGTCTTTGAAGAGTTGTCTATCCAAGTTTGTTTTACAAATAAAGAACTGAAAGAAGAGAAGTCTCAAAGCTTCTCAGCAGTGAATGATATTGAACAGGTCCATAGGCTACCCAGTTACAATCTCCTTCTCTATGACAAGTGTAGTATTTCTATTTAAATCATAACTGTTATTTCTACTTCCCTACACATAAAGCATGAATGTACAGTGTGCAAATTTTGCACAAATTTGTAATCCTTTTTGCCCAAGAGGTAGCTGGTCACCCACCTTCTCCTATATGAACCAGAACTGTCGTAGCTCTGAGGTCAGTCAAAGAGGCTTCTCAGTCACTTGAGCAGAAGCCTATAGAGTGCCTTTTCTGTGGAAGCCCATGATTTTTAAAATACTCTTCAACAGAGCTGACCCTACCGCTAGGTACAATAAATCAGTTCCTTCAGGCAGTACTTGCTGAGAAATGGCAACAAGGTATTGGAGAGGAAAACTTTGTGCCACAAAGAGCCTCCCCTTTTGCCCATTAAGTTACACTGCTTCCTCCAGGAGGGAAAGATGCTGCCCCCTTGTTAGGGCTGAATCAAAATCCACCTGCTAGTTCAGATGTCTTTTATACAAGGAACTGTGTGTCGTCCTCTTTTTTACCTCAGAGGTAGTGGAATGTCTCAGGCCAGGCAAGCTCATTTAGCTCACTTTTTTAAATGTTACATCAGGCATAGAATTGGAGGTTAATAAGCAGCTTCCTCTTAGTGCGTTTTCATAGAGTTAAGGCGGATTGGGGTGGAAGGAATGCTTACTAAATTCCTCTTTCTCACCCGATTAGGCTGCCTCAACAGGGCCAGACACCTTGACAAGGAATTTTAAAGGCAGGCAAAAGCAAGACAAAGAGCAATTTTCCTCCCTCAAGGTCCATATGATTTGTGTAAAGCATCTCTTGTTCTTTCAGTTTGGGACACAAAGCATTTATACACATACAGCAAGCACAGAAGGACTCCCACCTAGTTAAGAAAGATGGGCACCACCCATCTAAGGCTTAACATTCATCCCAATTTGGGGCAGTTTGTACAATTCACTGAATTTATGAATTTTGCCAACCACACAGTTTTAGGGGGGAATTGGACAACTTTTGCACAAAATACTATTTTTGCTGTTGCTAGAATTCTACTGAATGTGCAAGGAAATTCCACGCTTTCCTGACCTCATTGAGGATACATCAAATGAGGATTTATGTCCCTGGAGACGGTAAATACAGTTTCCCTCATGTCTTAGTTGTAATTCAATCTTTTTAATGATATTCTTCAAGGTACAATAAATCTTTGTATGGTTTTTCCACCCTAGCCTGAAATGGAGGTTTAGCTGGGTTAGCTTTTTAAAATAAAAGAAATAGCATAATATTCATAAACAGATTTGTTTGATTGTTTGTTTGTTTGTTTATGTGGAAATCTTCCCCCAGCAAGGGAATATCAGTTGGCTCAAATTCCTAGAAGTTGTTTTCCCTTCCTGATTGTTCTCTACTCTCAAATGTTCATCTCCCATAAACCAAGAAGTTCTTGGGCCCTTTCTGCACTGATTCTAGCTTGCCAAACCTGAACCCTTTGCTCATTCTGGCAGGTGCTTACTTCCATGCTAGCCATATTTCTGCCAGTTGCAACTCGCCTTTCCCAGTCTTCATTTACCCTGTCCTGGAGCAATGCAACTATTAATCTTGGTTGACGTTTTCCAAAATACTAATTGAGAAATAAGATAACAGACAATCCAGCCCTAAAGGTAAAAACACTCTTCACTTAATGGCCTGCTTAATCATAACCATGTGCTGGGATTCCTGAGAGATGTGAGGAAAAGGAGGTAATAGATTACAGCAGGTGAGAGAGATAACCCACTAATGAGGCTAGAAAATGGGGAAAACAGAAAATGGTAATATGTTAGTCAGAGGGTGGGGTGGTGGGGCAAGCAGGAAGAAAAGATTGGTATGTTTTTCCCCCTGCAGTAACACTAGGTGTACACAAGAAGAATTTTGGGTGATTCCTAGGGAATTTGTGGAATTCTCACCTTCAAAATATACTTAGGGTGCTTGTGGAACTACCCTACACTGTCTTTAAACTCCTTAGCATGTAAATATGCTGGGTGTGCTGTGCCACTTAATTTCATGTGTGTGTGTTTGACTTAAGCATTCTTTTAGTCTCTGAACATGTGGTTTCTTGTTTTTCTTCACAGATGTTCCTCGTGGGCTCATACAGTTGCAGTATTGTATGCTTCCATTTGGTGCACTTTAATTCATCTCTTGAGCTTTGGTTTAAGTTTTTCACTTTACAGTAATAATATTGTGTTTATGTCTTGTCTGATTGGACAGTTGAAACTCTTCTTCCTTAGAATCCACTTGCCCAGTTTGATTTAATAACAAAAGAGGAAGAGAGGAAGGCTGAGTCATGTCTAGCGCCATTCAGCTGGACAATGTTCTCCCCTTATTAGAAGCATTTAGTTTTTGTGACTTCTGAGAAATCATAGTGTTACCTTTTATAAAATATTCAAATATTATAATACTTTGAAACTGTATTTATGACTACTTTAAAACAGTGTCCATCTCTCTCCTTTTGGGGGACATGGAAGAAGACTCCCTGAAGGGTGGGAAAGCATTGAGAGTACATTGGGGCATCCCCAGGACCATGGTAAACTTGCTTCTGATAAGAATAAAGGAAGGAAGGAAGCTCTCCTCCTAAGCAGGCGCAGTGTATCAGACCTTCTTCCTAGGACAGCTTTATCAGCTTCATACTTCAGAGAGGCTTTCCAAATTCTCCCAAAAGAAAACAGGTCTGAATACCAGTTGCTTCAAAAAGGATTCTTCAGGAACATCTTGAATGCGATAAGCATCCCAGATGCAAGTTCTCTCACCTTCTTAGGTGGAAGAAGCAGCAGCAGCAGCAGCACTGCCCTCACCTGTCATCTCGTGCCTTTGCCACCAACACCCTGGTTTTTGAGAGCCAGCCCTTAGGCAAACAACTGGCCATGCAGTGGCCATGCTCTCAATGTGACCATTCAAAACAACTTGCCACTGCGGGCACTGACCTCTTCTTCTTCTTCACCCTGCCTCCCCAATAACTGTTCCTGAATCACAGGGAGGGGGGCTTTAGCAGCAGGGGACCCAGCCAAGGTGACAGGATGACAGTAACATTTAAAGTGCTCAAAGTGACCATCTTACTCTAGCAAATAGTCCATCTGATGCTGCATAGCAGAACACCGGAGATGGATCTTTGTGTCCAAAAGGGACATATTGAAACCTTTGCTTCTTTCAATGCAGGCAACTATCCTGTTCATAAAGGATGGAGGAAGAGATGTGCAACAACAAAGAAGAAAAGGCTTCCTTTAGCATTGGGAAGAAATGTCTAAGGCGAGGGAGTAAGCAGGCATATTTTACTAGAACATTGGGCATTACAATTGCTCACTGGGTGCAAGGCACCTTCAGTGTTAATTATCAGTTATTACAAAAAGTTTTATTCATAATGTGCAATGCATCTTCTTCAGATTTTTTTAAAATCTGAATGCTCTAAGTTGCAATGGGTTTTGCAACTCACTGCAACCATGGGTTTGCTCTCGCCTCCCAGAGCAGGTTTCCCTATTTCTGAACCTTCCGCACCATACACTCTGATAGTTAATGCGCAGAAGAAAATCTATGTGTGTATTTCTCCCTCTGCTCAGCTGCATTAGAAATGCATTGCACTCTCCACTAATCCTGTTCATTACAGCATAATAAAACATATAATAAAAAAGTAATTCATTTTTCCTGTATATTCCATCTTGCAACATCTTGGCAAGCTATTAAAAACTTGTCTTTGTTTTTCTGGCAAGAGTCTTGTTCTTTTTCATCTTTAATGTATGAAGGCAGAATTGCAAGTGACAAGTCTTATTGCACCGTGGACTCCTACATTATTTATCAGCCATTGATTGATGGTGAATCCCGGATCCCTCCATGAAATATGCTAAGCTGGAGACGCTGGGAGAGGATGCTCGCATGGCAAGCAGATGGGGACAACAAGCACACTTGGGCACCACCTTCTCTCTCTGCCCTTAATTGTGGGCTTGGTTCTTTTTCCACTCAAGCCACAGTACATTGCCTATGAATTAAAGTTTTATTCGCCAGATAAACTATTAAGCTACTTTAACAATTAAAGCTTCAGTTTCTTTGAATAACAACAGAAACTTAAGGAAGAGAAACTTTTGGGAAACTCCAAGAAAAAGTGCAATGGAGGTTTCCGCATTTCAAAAGGAAATGGCAACATTTTATTATTATTTTTTGTAGAGGTGACCATGGTGGATGCTGGGAGACACTGAGTGCCACAAAAGGGCTTGGAGCTGCATGCCATGCATGAGCCACACTGTACCGATGCCAAGAGGAAGCCCATTGGAATCAATGTGACTGACAAGTCATGAGTCACCAAGGCTGCATTGACCTCAACAGGTCACTAAATATTATGGAACCTCAATCCTTTATATTTAGTTTAACATTTCTACAGCACCAGTTGCTGTACAACATGTTTCACAATAATGCATCTTATCAGAAGAGAACTTCAATGCAGAAGCAGAAATAACAGAAGGTGACATTGAATAACCTATTAGACAAGGAAGGGTGTTAACCAGTTTTGCCCATGCATTTTGCAATTTTTGGCAAAAGAACAATCAAGGGGGACAGCTTCCTCTTATTCCTGACTTATTACTCTGTAAGCCAAGAAAACAAAACACACTACAAATGTTTCTATTCCGATATACAGTATTTGTGAATGTAAATGTGAATGAGCACCTCAATAGCTTCAGTGGGATAGTGTGGGATATCACCCATTTCTTTAGCAAAAACCTGTTAACAACTCCATTTGTGAAGATCACCAGAGGCACAGCCATGCAGCCAAAGTAACAGACTCAGTTCTGCCATAAGCTTTCAGGACCACAGCTCGCTTCATCAGAAGTAGGACATCATGGGCTACAATTCATAAAAGCTTAGGTGTAATAAAACCTTAAGGTGCTACAAGTGTCTTTGTTCCACTTAACAAATATTAGACTGGGGTGGGGGTGGGGAGTAGCGGTAAAACAGACCCAGGTACAGAAAATACTTGGGTTCCCAGAATGCCACAAACAACATAGCCAATAGCAATGTTAGTTATGCCTTCTTAGAGTTGTAGTCCAAACCCAAATATACCCAATATCTAGGTAGGCCAGAAAAGGTGAACCCTTTCCTAATCCTTCCTTGAAAATACTTACCTTCTTATGGCTGCTCCCATTCCTCCCCAACACACACACCTATGGCCTACTTTTTAAAGACCGTGATGGTCTGGTTGTACACCTCTTTGTGTAGCCTCTTCTCAAACAGAGATGGTTCCTTACAGTATATTATGGGTTGGGTTGAAAATATATGCATAAAAGAAGAGAATCTTCATACAACAGGTTAAACTGCATTCTCAAACAAACAAAAAACAAAAGCATTTAAAAGAAATGAACCTCTGAAAAATACCTGTGGGATACATGGGACACCCAACAGGATGTATCTTCCAACGCCTTTTGCCATTACCACCTGCAAGGAAGTGATCTGCCACAAGGCACATTTGTTCAAGACATCAGGAGAGCCTGTCAGTTTTACCAGAGGAATGTGCAGAAATCACTATCCAAAGTGCTAGACAAAGCTCTAATCTCAGAGGCTGACCCAGCCACCCCATCCAGCCACCTTCTTAGCTACCATGGAGATTCCACCATGGTCACCTCTACAAAACCAGAACTTCAAACTCATAAAAGGAGGGACAGGTGTCTTGGGGTGTGTGGCAGTGAGTGGGAAAGGAGAGGTGCTCAGTCCTGAGCCCTCTTCCAGTTTCCCCACACAAACCTCGGGGTAGGGGAAGACAAGAGATTTAGACCAGTTTTATATCTCCAATTTAGGCCAACCATGAAATTGTGGCTCTTCAGATTTTTTCTGAACTGCAGCCCCCATAATCTCAAATCACAGATGCTGGGCAGGATTGTTGGGAGTTGCAGGCCAAAAATCTCAGCAGGGCCGGTCACCTACCACAATCTAAAAGAATTCTCTTCCATTATTTGAGAAGCAGAAAAGACCAAGAAACAATTTCATCATTACTTCCACCTTGCTACCAAAAGCATGAGCCTGTGAATAGGTTGGAGGCACTGTTATCTGCTCCAGTATTATGGCTCCTTCCCTTTAAGGCTTGCCACCTAAAGGAAGATTTAAGCCTGCTGTATTTGAAGAAGCAACATGGAAATAAATTCATTGGCTCTATCCAGTTCTATCACCCCAAGAAAGCAGCAAGAGACAGAGAGTATATTCTTTATTTCAAAACAGTCGTCTTATTTAAAGCTATACAGGAGGCAAGACACAAATCCATATGGAACAATAATTGTTTCAGGTTTGGTAAAACAAGCTTCAAACATGAACCAGAATAATAAAAGAAAAAGCATGATCCAACAATTCTTTGCATGATTATATGAGGTTTCATTAGGAGTACACACAATAAAAAGCACAAAGCAACCTCAGACAGAAGAACCTCCAGCAGCAATGACATTTATAAAGAGCCAAATAAACAACCCCTGGCTATTCTGTTCAGATTAAAATAAGTGATTTGCTCCACGAATGAAAAGAGCAGAAAACTGGATTATGCCACTGACCTTCAAGCACTTTGGCTGACGGTCTGTGGCAATTCCAGCCATTTACATTCTTTATCCCACCGTGCAAGCAAAAAGTGTGTCACTACACACATCACTTCCAATTTCATCTTTTCTGTGTGATGCTAAAACTAACTAATTCCTTTAGACTCTGATGATGATGAAGTCAATGGCAAACATGGCCTTCAATGAAAGGTTCTGGTCTTTAGCAACAATTAAGTCATTTGATGCTAGTCTGTACAGAACACAGAACTGAATGAATCAAAGAAATAGGTATGGCTTTAGCTTAAGAGATTTATCCCACTGAGCCATCAGCAGAGGGGATTCTTTGTCTACCCTCTTTTGATTTTTCAAAACCCCTAAAGTACATGCTGTGAGACACATCCACCCAAAGATTCTAACAGGGTAAAGATGCACTGATTCAGTGCATCCGATCACCACATGCAGATCTCCTGACCCTTCCATTCACTCATTAAAGTCTACACAGCAGACAGAAAGAACTGGGGGTTATAATGCAATTGTTTAATCAATGCAGAGATTTTTTTCCACCAAAACCAAACAAAAAAACTTTTTGTGTGCATATTATCTCCTTTAGTAAGTACTTACTGCTGGTTTTGCAGTAAGGCTTCAAACCAGTTCCAAATCAGATACGCTATTCCCTTCCTAGCAGAGATGTCTCAGCAGTGCAGACACCACGAGTTGACTGCAACTACATGTATCAAAGCTTGTCCTTTACAGTACACTCTAAGCTAGAAGTGAAACACATTGCACATGATATACAGATATCTGGGATCAGGTTTGCCCCAGGAAATTTTGACTTTGGATTAGAAAAGGATCTATGATCAGAAAGATTAGGGGCAATGAAAGGGGAAGGAAACATGATGTAGAACACAGGGTTTTTTGTTGTCATTTTGAGAGGAGGGCACTGTGCAGTCTGGCCTTTTGGGGGCTGCCATCATAAGACTTGCCTCATCAAATGAAAAGGCAAAGGAACATGGTAAGCCAACAGCAGAGATCCTGCCACCCCTGCTACCTGTCCCTTGACCTTCCCCCCCCTTTTAAAAAAAGCATCACTAACCTAGTATACAAATGATGCCACAAATATGCAAATATAGCTAAGCAGAAGAGGTGGGAATGAGACCATAATATAGTGCTAGGACAACATGCTGTGCATAGAGAAGGTCCGAAATTCAATCAGGGCTGAAAGATCTCATGCCTCAAAAGTGCTGCCAGCCAGAATTGACAACATTGAACTAGATGGACCAGTAGTCTGACTGAATACAAAGTAGTTTCATGTGTTCTTATGAGGCTGTTACAAAGCTAGACTAGATCCTTTCCTGCTTGACATCTTGAAATGTTACAGTCTCCAAGAGGCAGATTCAGTGTATATTTACAACTACTGATATCCATGTGCTTTTGTGATGCCCACATGTAGGGGAGAGGCAAAGCAAGGCAGCCACCTCAGACAGCAGGTTTTCAGGTGTCATGAAAGGGCAGCAAATTGATCATTATTTAATTTAAGAGCATTGTTTTTCATCACCAAGGATAGGAAGACTGCTTAGCTGGCTTTGAATACTCTGCCTTGGCCAACGACATGATTTGGTTTGGTTCTGCCTACAGAACAGAATTATGCAAATTTCAAACTTTTCTTCCTCTTCTAAGCAACCCTAAAGAGCAGATCTGGTGGAAAACCCAGACTTCTTCAACTGTTTACTTTTAACTGCTTTTCTATTTGCACAGACATTCTCACAATACGGTCAATTACTTGCTTCCATTAAAGGCTTTGGATATTCTCTTCTCTGCATATCAGGCTGATGATGATTGATTTTGTAGTTTTAAGGCTGCATAAACTGTCACTGTTTTTTCTTTCTCACTTTTCTTCCAAAATAACAAACACAGCAAGAGAATACAGACATTCTTATGCAAATATGTTTTGCTTGCAAAAATAGACATTTTACTATCTCAATAACATAGATACTGCAAAAAAAATTACACATAGTTCACTCACGAAAGCATAGTATTTCTCCTTAGCACTAAATTCATGAAACGTAAACTGAAACGCAAAGCAAGAGGCCTTCCTCAATGGAATTGAAAGGATTCAAGGTGTTTGTTTCTCCTGTTCTCCAAATGATCCCAAGATTACTATCGTTTTTTAACAACATTTCACAGGGATTATACACATACATCAACACATCACACACACACACACATACCACTGTGGAATTATGCCTAATACATGGAGTCAGGCTCGCTTAAGGAAGCTTGAATCCTTTGGTTCCGACATATAACTGCGCCCAGAATGGAATGTTTCTACTTTGTTCACACATTACAATCTAACCCAAGGGTTCAACTGATTCAGGAAGGTTTTTTTTTAATAAATGTAAAACTGCCAAAACTTGGCAGCCAATAAGAAAGCAGCATTTAAAAGGGATTTATACTATTACAAAATGTAACTTCCTCCTTGTGAGCACCAGATCCCTGGTTCCTCTTCTGTCCATTCCACCACACACCAGGGTCAGCACGAGGAAATCTCTCTTTCTTTCTCGCTCTCTCTCAAAGCCCCTTATTAAAATAGACAACCTCAACGTTGGGGTTCTTCTCTCTGATCGCAGCTTGGACCTCAGATTCCAGGCGACTCACTCGCATTGAGCTGTAGAGGTAGATAACATGTTTAAAAAAACAAAGCAAAACCCTAAGGCTCGTCAGCAGCACAATTTTTGCAGAAGCAGCCTTGAGGGGACGGTAGAAAATTTGGGTTCAGATTGCCAGGAGGAAGAGGAAGGGAAGGATTGTCAGTCATAGTGTGTGATGTGAAGGCTTACTGGATAATGACCTTATAGGACCGGGATCGTTTAGAGTAGCTTCCCCCAACCCAATGCCCACTAAATGTTCTGGGATAGCACTTCCGCCATTGGGTATGCTTGCTGGGGATGGTGACAGGAGGCTGGTTTAAAGTTTTCTACCAAACATCTGCATCAGTAGCAGTCTGATCCTAAGCACACCCCACCAGCACCACCATTATCATTTTCCCCTCACTTGTTCTGTTTTACAGATTTCCACCCCCCAGGTGCTTACAGTCTAAAATGTGAGGTCGAAAGAGAACAGACCGAAGAAAAAGATAGAAGACTAAAGGCTAACAAAGCACAGGTGAATAAATACCATTATATATAATCAAGTCAAAATCAAGAGAAATGATTTGGATCCCATTGGTACCACTTTTTACAGAATTCATACAGCCCAGATTTGGGCTTCACCTTCTAAGCATATTTACAGCCCTGAATAGATCTGATAAAAATACACACACCTACTGCCCATCCTCACAGTAGATCAAAATCTACTTGAAACCCTCACATGACATAAGAACACAACTGAATGACACAGTAGCACTTACCTTTTCTGTGGGAACAATGCACAGCACAAGGGTGTAGCAAACACCAAGCTGCGGGAGGAAAGACAGAGACAACAGAGGTGATTCCAGTTATTATGTCTATCTTCAGTGGCTCATGATTCTCTCAAGGAAAGTGTCAAGCCTTCCCACAAATCAAGAGAGAAACAAATCCAAGGTATACACCATATATATCTGTGCTTTTCTGAATATAGGGCTGCTTTCTTGTATTCACTCAGAATGCTGAGTGAGCAGCAATGGAACCAATTACCTCAGGAGGTGGTGAGCATGCCAGCACTGGAAGCATTCAAGAGAAATTTGGACAACCATCTGTCAGATTTGCTTTGATTTGGATTCCTGCACTAAGCAAGGAGTTGGGTTCAATGGCTTTATAGGCCCCTTCCAACAAAATTATTCTATGATTCTATAATAACACATCCTGGATACATATCTCATTCACAAGTATACAACTGTGGAGGGGCTGGCTGCCCTGCCCTGTTCCATTTCCCACCAAATTCAAGGCTACGGATAGGCGTGAACCTCAGTTTGGAAGTTTGTGCCAGTTCATAAGTGCAGCAAGTTCCTTTCTCCCACCTCCCTGGCTAGATTCCCCCACTCAACAGCCAACACACACTCCTCTCCTTCTCCTCTTTGGCTAGTGGACCAGACCCTGGCAGGAGCACGGGCTTCCCTGCTCCTCCTCCTTGGCTGGTTGCATATTCAGCTAAGGAGGCAGAACAGGCAAGCCTGTGCTCCTGCCAGGGTCTGGTCGAACAGCCAAAGAGGAGGAGGAGGAGGAGAGGAAAGCACTCCCAACTGGTGAGTGGGACATTGCCTGGGAAGACAGGGGAACAGAATATGTGGGACCTGTCGTGCTACGTGTACGAACCTTCACAAACCTCCAAACTGAGGTTCATGCCCATTTCCACTCCAGACCAAGAAGGGTGGCACCAATCCTTTTTTTAAAAAAAACCAAGTGGCCAGAAGGCAACCTCTGGCTGGCAGGATGCAGGGGGAGGAGGTTATTTAGGGCCCAAAAAGTTGCAGCAGGGAAAGAACATTAAAATGGAGTGTTGTACCCCAAGAGGCTTCGGGGTGCCTAACACCCTGTTTTAAGGCCTAATTCTTTTTATTAATGATGGAGAGGGGTTGGAGCAATTAAATGGCTGCAGAATTCCCATCACTCCAATTTCTTTAAAAGGGAACGGATAAAATTCATATAGCATGGAAAACTGCACCCATCCTTCTCCAAACTGGTGCTCTCTAGATGTTTCTGACTACGTCCCAGCAACATCACTGGTATTACCAAAGGTTATACAGTGGTGCCTCGCTTAACGAGCGCACCGTATAACGATTAAATCGCATAGCGATCCGTTTTTTCGGATCGCTAATGCGATCGCACAACGTTGTTCCCATAGGGAAAAATTCGCTTTGCGAAGACCGGTAAGCGTTTCGCTTACCGATCTTCGCAAAACGACCCCCGCCGATCAGCTGTTCGGTGGCCAAAATGGCCGCCGGAAGCCGGGAAATGGCCTAAAATGGCCGCGCGCAGCGTTTTCGCGCCCTCGTTAAGCGAGGCGAGGACGCGAAAATGGCTGCCGGCCATCCTGAAGCTTCGCTGAACGGTGAGTATTTGGCCTATTTGGAACGCATTAAACGATGTTTAATGCGTTCCAATGGAAATCGCTGCCCCGTTCAGCGATGCTTCAGCATAGCGAAGGTTAATCCGGAACAGATTAACCTCGCTATGCGAGGCACCACTGTAGTTCAAAACATCTGGAGGGCTTCAGACTGGAGAAGCACTGGTGCAGTTACCCCTAGCTGACATAATGCTATTCTGTCTCTCCCATTAAAAAAGGCTGGGGTGGGAATTCCATGACCTGCCAAAGCCCCATTCCTCCAGTCAAAGAAAGAAAGAAAAAGGGCCCAGAAATGGAAGGGTATAGAAACAGTATGTCATTTTAATTACAATAAGTCATTTGGGATCATCACATAAAATGCATTTGGCTGATCATACAGAAGAGCTGTATGCCAAGGTATAAAAAAATGGAACAGGCAAGATCAGAATGCAACATGACAAATCCAGTGTCTCCAAACGAGACAGACAGATGTAGCCTCTTTTGTTAAAAATCGGTGCCAGTTTTAAAGGTCAACTCAAAGTACTGCAGTCTCAGTACAGAAATTCCAGAATCTCTGCAGAATATGTGCATCTTCATGTGTGTATGCATCCTGGCGTGTAGGATGATTCCCACATTCTTTCCACCACTACAGAATATCATTTTGTCAGCTTCCGCAAGCTGAGTATTATTTGGTGCTACTCAAAAAAAAACCTCAATCCATGCTGAATTATTACTCATATCCTGCCTTTTCTCCAACATGTTCATTTTTTTTTAAATTTTATTTTAATTAAAAAGTACAAAAAATAATTAAAAAAAAAACAAAAAATACAAAATACCTACTACAACAAAAAAACAAACTGTAAATTACGAGACTATAAATTACAAAACATAACAGTGAACCCATCACCCTCAGGACTAGCATTACACTTCTTTCCATCCATTTTCATTCCAAAATTT
Organism: Pogona vitticeps; assembly: GCF_051106095.1. Taxonomy (NCBI): domain Eukaryota; kingdom Metazoa; phylum Chordata; class Lepidosauria; order Squamata; family Agamidae; genus Pogona; species Pogona vitticeps. The sequence continues at coordinate 54,560,121 of NC_135785.1, forward strand.
CAATGTTTCTTCATTCGGTATATACCCCCTCCCTCTCCGAAATACATGTTCTAAAAATACGTTCCATATTTTTTTAAAGTCATTATTTTTCATTTGGCCCCTGCTTATTTTCATATCGCATGCCAGTTTATCATTAATAGCCATATCCCACAATTCTCTATACCATTCCTCAAGGTTAAATTGATTTTCATTTCTCCAATTCCTTGCCATAATTATCCTTGCAGCCGCAATCATTATTATTATTAAATCCTTATTTTCATTCACCAATTGCTCTTTACTCAAATTCAATAAGGCTGTTATTGGGGACATTGAAATATTCAACCCCATAATTTCAGTTATTTCCCTAAATATTACTTTCCATTCTTTCTTTCTTTTTTCACATAGCCACCACATATGTAAATACGTCCCCTTCTCTTTTTTACAACTCCAACATAATGATGACACAGTTTTATCCATCATATTCATTTTGACCTCTCCAACATGTTCAAAATGGTGTACATGTTCATGGTTCTTTCCTTTTTTGCATTTCACCCTCCTAACAACCCTGCAAGAGAGAGAGAGAGAGGAACTGGCCCTCAGTTACTTATTAAAATTTTCATGGCTGAGGTGGAACTGTACCTGCATTTTGCCAGCTCTGGTCTACCGCTAACTGTACCACACTGCTCTGTAGTGGCCAGGGCTTTGAAACGTGCCTTTTTTGGACACGAACTTCCTGAAATCTCCACTGAGCAGGCCAATGGTTGGCTGGGTGATTCTGAGAACTATACCGCGCGCCCCACCCCCAGTAACCTCTGATATTGGTAGTCTTCTCAGTCAACTGTAGGTGCTATGGAGAGAAACACTAACAGCCTCTTCTTTCTGTGTGACAAAGAGCCAACAGTTCTATCTACACAAAGCTCACTTACCACAGGCCTACCAGTCCAACCTGCAGAGGGGCATTCATCCAGGGGTACCGCTGAAGAGAGGAGAAAAAAGGATATTATGCTCAGTTACCTTCATTATTGTTCAAGTAACTGTTCTCATTTGCAATTTACAAAGAGGCCCTTCTCTTCTCAGAAAGAGTTCTGTGGGATATTACCTAAGCCTCATCTATAGCACAGGTCAACAAAGGGACAGCAGCCAGAATTCTGTTAGTATCCCTGCAAGTTTTGCAAAACTTACTGCAGCAAATTGCAGCTGGTAAGGCATGTCCTGATTGTGTGCCAGGCCATATAGCCAACTGGATCACCAAGATGTGACCTGGTACCTTATCAATTAACTGGAAACATTTGTGTCAAGTTACACAAATCCTATCAGTAGGATTCTAGCCAATGTGAATCATCAACCAGAGGCTGGGTCTTCTCAGCAGTGGCCACTCCAGTCTGGAACTCCCTCCCTGTGGAGGTACGATTGGCCTCCACCCTCCTGCGCTTCCATAAGCAACTGAAAACCTAATTTTTTACCCAGGCCTTTACAAACCTCACCCCTTTGTACCATTAATTTTGTACTGTGTTTATGCTGGCCCTTGTTGTATTGTACACTTTTCTTATTTCCTGGAAGCCGCCCTTGTCCACTAAAGGGGCAAGGTATACGTTTAAACCAATAAAATTAAAAATAATAGCCTCAGGGTTTGAGATCAAGTGATATGAGTTCAGTTCCCTCATCCGCCACAGACAAACTGCATGATGGAATCACCTATTCTTGCATTTGGAATTACATTTGCATGATAAGGGGAAATCTTGCCAGTTCTAAACTTATACACCAGATAGGGGGAAATAGCACCTATGGGCTTCATGCAGCCCACAAGCCTTTCTTTGCAACTCCTCACCATCTCAGGAAAAAAAAATCATGTAAACATTCACAGCACCCAAAATCACTGGCAAATAATTAGTCTCACTCCAAGCTCCTTTTTTTGTACAATGAAAACTTTTACTGTTAGCTGTAAAAATGAAGACCCTTGTTCTAATCATTGTCAGCATGTTCTAGTGTCCTGCTGCTTGTATAGCTTCCTGGTAGACCTTCCTAAGGGACCCTGTACACGGTGTCCTCCCTGCCTTTATGATTCTGGAGACCATCAGTCCTCAAGGAAGCCCTGAATTCCATCCCCTGCAACTGCCTGGCTAAGAGACTGCACAAAACTTTTCATGCTGGAACTGCAAATTAATCCTAAGTGAAGCCCTAATAAATTAATCCAAATAAAAACTGATGTACTTGAATATACATGTTTTTTAAATTATTGGGTGAAATTAAAGAAAATGAACAACAATTAATGTTTATGCATAATGAATTTTAAATAAAATTTAAAATTCGATTGAACTCTTTCCAAGTTCTAATTAACTGACTGTGATGAGATGATTTTTACAACAACAAAGGTAAATTTAAAATATGAAATGAAATAATACAGACAGACACACAGACACACAAGCAAGACAGTGGAGAAATGGATTCGGCCATTTTTTTCTTTTGAAATTTTTATAATCTGCTTTCCTTCAAGCATGCAGTCAGCCAACTTGAGAAACTGCTCCACCAAACACCTCTTCTGTACACACTTAAACTAGATGTAGGTTTTGCTGAAGCAGAAATAAATCACTTCCCAGTCAACACTCATAGGCCTTTAGGACTGAAGAATTACATATTTTCAGATGTCACTGATGTGGCAAACTACATACTCTTAAATTGCCTTATGTTATTCCCAAAACCTATGTGTCCTTTGTTTAGTTGCTCAGATGTTCTTTAATTAGGGGGTCCATGTTGCAGTGCTGTGCTATTTCAGATGATTTTGTTAGTCAGCTTTCTCCAACCTGGTGCTCTCCAGTACTGGTGGACCACAACCCACCTATCAGTTTCAACCAGTGTGCTATTTTGGCTGAGAATGATGGGGATTCCGATCCTACAGTTCTGGAGAGCAGTAGGTTGGGAAAACCTGCCTACAGAGGAGGAGAGTAAATGATGAAGACCAATGGCTAGAACCCAGGAAAGGTTAAAGGGCATTACAAGTTCATACATGAAGTACTGGAATCTGAGGAAGATATGCCCCACTAGTGGTCCACAGGAAACTGAAATGTAATGGAAGACTGTTCACGAAAATATTTCTCAGGGTGAAAATCACAATGACAAAATGATAAAATAATGGCCAGAATCCTATGGGTTATTTGTGCGCCTGTAAGGGCAATGGTAGAAATCACAGCAGCAAATCATGCTAGTTAACAAGTAACCACTTCTATTCCTCACTGCATGCCCGCCACCTTCTGTATAACACATTTTTTCAAATGTGGGAGTGGGGTGTTCCCATGTAAAGAAATGAAGCACATCCTTCTCCACATGGAGACCTGTGAAATCAAGCAAGATACACAAAAACTTACCTTTAAAAATGCTCTCTTCTCTAGTGCATTCATGATCACAGGAGGAATCGCTATGATGAGAAAAAACAAAATAGAAAGATGGAAGTTACACCTACCCAACTGGAAGTCTCCCAAAGGAAGGAATGCAGGGAACTCTTCCAAATGGTTGGCTTACTCCAACAGCCTTCCCCAAGTTGGTACCCTCCAGATGTTTTGGACAACACCCTCCATTAGTCCCAAACAGCACAGACAATTGTAAAGGATACTAAGAGTTGTAGTCCAAAATACATTGAGGACACCATGTTGGGGAAAGTTGTTCTAAGATCTCCTAGAATTGGCTGAAGTTAATCTGACCTAATATTACAGTGAGATTTGCAGCTCTCTTTTAGCTAGCAAAGAGTAACCTAGAATTTCCAGGACACAATGACAAAAGTTTCTATTGTTTCAGGTTCAAAAGCAGAGCTGAAGTAAGCACATTCCTCAAAATTCTGCTTTGCAAACTCTGATACTAAATAAACTCCGTGTTCTCCCAGCATGCAGATCTTCCCTAAGTATTGAGACCACAAATAAAAGAAAAATAAAAAATAAAGACAAAACTATATCCAAAATATAGACACAATACCTGACACAGTCAAATCGCATTTCACCATCTACCTGTAATTTTTTCAAAAATTACAGGATTTGGCATGCTATAATAACCCAACAATGCTCGGCTAACAAGATTTCACATCAAAACCTCCCAGACACAAAACAGCTGAAAAGCACCAAGCCTAAAGCACTGTGATTCCCAATACCAAGTTAACACATTAATACTGAGTTATCATTCCCTCCCCACAGCAGCCACAAATATTTCACAGCCACAAAAACAAAACAAAGACACAATTGGTGGAACTGCATTTCAGATGTTTCTTCCCATCCTTGAAACAAATAGCTATCCATGGAGTACTACTTACCCATAGCAGGTGCAGCCATGCCAATGCGAGACACCACCACCTGAGCGATTGCTTGCTCAGCTGCCTTTTTTGACTCACCCAGCCGATTCCCTTTCTCGTCTGTAATGGGGATACCAAACTTGAGCTCCCTGCAGAGAAAAAAAATATGTGTACAATGTATAGCAATTTGCAATCTTTCTGTTGCCATCAGAAGTGCTGTGATTCTGCTATGTACACCCACCCTTCCCACATTAGGGACAGAAATAGTAGATGATGTCTGCCCTTTCGGTTCTCAGGAAGAAGATAACTGAGAATGAAGTGGCATAGGATGACCTGACAAGGTAGTGCAGCTTCGTTCCATTTCACCTTCTCCACACTTCCCTATCCTGTTTTTCTCCCCGCTACCCACTTGATTAGTGCTAGAAACAATTACGAGAAACTACAAGAGTGCCAGAATGAGATGCAATGTGTGTGTGGTACAGGGAGGAAGGAGTGGCGTGTGATGGGGGTTGCACGTGAATCATGGTTTCATCCAAAACTGGCATACAGTGCTCTGCCTGCTCCCCATCACTACCTGCAATCCTTGGGTCATGACCCTCACACATTGACCTTAGCTTCTGATCTGAGGACAAATGGTGCAGCAATCTTGCTGAACCTAAGCAGGCCTAGTTCTGGTCACTATCTGGGTGGGAGACTGTATGGTCACCTGAAATATGTTGCCTTGATGGCTGTGGGAAAACAAAGGCAAAATATAAGCAAACTAACTTTTTAAAAAATTACTATTACAAAAGCATCAAAGAAAGCAGAAGTATCTCTATTTAAAGAGTTTGAATAAGAAGTGATCTTTTATTCCCACTCACCCCACCCCCGTTCTATACTTATTCGCTCTTGGCAGCTCTGGAATGCTAAAGTGTTTTCCAAGGTTGTTAACTAAGCACCTATTATTACAGATCATTTGGATTGTGTCTGCTACACTGACAAGGACAGGAGGGTAAAGAAAGACACCCAACAGTACGGGTGATTGGAATACACAAAGGCTGTAATAAATGACCAGGAGTTGGACTTCAAAAACAATACCCCCAGTATCCTCTCCACTTAACACACACCAGACCATCTTACCTTTGTCTCATTAATGGGATGTTGATGCAGTTTGCAGCCGCCACAGCCGCAAAAGGCACATAGCGTCCGATGATGGGTGGCAAATGCTACCAAAGAGAAGAGACAAGATTGATTAATTTTGTAACAGGATAAATATTCCACAACACAAAGGCCCAGGTCATGAAAAATGAAGTTTTATCTTTGCCACTAATTCCCTGTGTATCCCTGGATGGGTCTCATCACCGTTTTTTGACTATAGTTTCCCCCACAGGCATAACGAAATGCCGCGGCCCTGTGTCAATGGGTTCATCCGTGCAAAAGCTTAGATGCAGGACAAAAGGGTAGACAGCCTGGATTGTGAAAATACACAACTCACCTTTTTTAAAAAAACCACAGCATGATTCTATATGGTATCTGCACACACTGACTGTTCAAAAATAAAATGTGTTCAATAGGCTCCATCTATGCCTATTGAAACTCGCAGATTGTGCACTAATCAAAGAGAAAGAGAAGCTCCCTATAATGGAGGCCATATTAGTAATATACAAGTTTGACAACCTAAGCTAGGTTTCTCCAGCCTAATACCTAATACCTTGCAGAGGTACTGGATGACAGCTACTGTCATTTCCCACCAGCAGAAGCTTGGGTTAATGTCAGAGAGCAGGAATTCCCTCCCAGCTATAAGGAGTTCCTCTCTAGCCTGCAGTGGGATCTTCCTCTGGGAGCAACTCCCCTCTGTGGCAAGACAGACAAAACCAGCTCCTTCCTTACCTTAGTCAGAGACTTGAGTCCCAGTGCCGTCACTACAGCTCCAGTGGTGGCACTGATGTAGGCTGCACCCAGCTGGCTGCAAAGGAAGGAAGCAACCTCTGTGAGGTGGAGAAACTCTCAATTTCTTCCTGTTTAATCACAGTTGTGACTGTTAACATAAGGAACAGCACTTGGTAAGTGAGGCATGGAGGAAGCATGCCTGTCACTCAGATCTGCCACAATAAAGGAAATGAGGAACAATATCTAGATCTCTTCTCACCATTCCTAGGCCAGCCAACAGTTGCTCTTTCCTCTTTGCTTCCTGCTTCTATACATCGGGTCTCAGCTGCAGCCCTGCTGCTGCCGCACCTCTCCCTCCCTTGCTTCCCCTCTAGGATGCCCAACAACTTCTGCAATTCTCTACTATCCACCATGCCATTTACAGGCAAGGCTAAGCCATTCCTTCTTTGACCACGCTCTTAAAATATCATCTTTGTTTAGGACTCAGATCTGGAAACCATTACCTTGTTGGCTTATCAAGCATCTTGCTATAGCAAGAATCTATTTTCAGTACCATGATTTGGCCTTGTAATATTTCATCCTCTGTTTGAATTAGAGGCCGCAACGTTCCTCTGTAAGTCCTACTAGGAACACCATTGTTAAGATGCCCCTCAGCCTATCAGGAATATTTGCAGCTCACATTCATAGCCTTCTAAAAACAGAACTTTCTAGGTCTGAATGGCAGGTTTGAATCCTAAAACATGACTTCTTAGAAACTGCTGAGGCTTTCTGCTGGGGTGACACCAGCCAAACACGTGGACTCTGCTGCAGTTCATCAGAGTGGATCACACGGTGCCTCCTTACTTGACGGTGATGGGAGCGTCCCCACTGCGGTTGGTGTAGTTGACAATGGCATTGAATGACTGGTTCACCCACTGCCAGAATAGCACGGCAGGGGTTGTCCTGCAGGAAGAGAGACTGTCAGAATTCCAACAGACCACTGAGCAGACAAAATAAAAAGCAAACATCATGGAAACCAGAGTGCCATGGTAATTCTCAAAGGGGTAGCAAGAGACACCTATTCGTCCACTCACTGTGCACACATTCACTCAATGAGGCATTCTTGTGATTTCCCCAGATTCACTTCAGTTACAGACACTCTTAACCACATCCTTTCAGGCACGCTGCCATGTACAGTCTTGCCTATACTTGCATGTGGTCATTGTCCCACACATAATTCATGCACTCAGTTTAGAGGATTTTGCATGCTCTATAGGTGACATTCGTGTACTTAAAAATATGCAAGCAGCTTCACATGCATGCTTATTGTTACAGACACTCAGAACTTTGTTGACTTTTGCACAGACATATATCCGCAGTTTTGAATATATGCAGCAATTCACATTCAAAAATGCCATATTACAATTCTGCATATGAAGAATCATTGTTCATGTCACTGTTGGCCACAATTCTACTCCTGTGCTTGCAAATACCATACACACAAAGTCACTGCTCCATAGTTTACACAATAATCCAGACCTAATTACATAGACGTGCACCCAAAGGGAATGTGGCAACATAGACGTGCACCCAAAGGGAATGTGGCAACATTTAAAATCCTACAACCTAAGCAGGCTTTTCCATGGATGCCAAGGTAAATGACCAGATACCACCCAGCTTCCCAGGAGGAACAACAGGGAAGTTTGGCCTTGGAGTTCAGAACGAAGCAGGACAAAGGCTAATAGAGTTTTGTCAAGAGAATAAACTGGTCATCACAAACACTCTTTTCCAACAACACAAGAGGCGACTCTATACATGGAAATCACCAGATGGGCAATATCGAAATCAGATTGATTATATTCTCTGCACCCAAAGATGGAGAAGCTCTATACAGTCAGCAAAAACAAGACCTGGAGCTGACTGCAGTTCTGATCATCAGCTTCTCATAGAAAAATTCAAGCTTAGACTGAAGAGATTAGGAAAAACCACTGGGCCACTCAGGTATAATCTAAACCAAATCCCTTATGAATACACAGTGGAAGTAAAGAACAGATTTAAGGAACTAGATTTGGTGGACAGAGTGCCTGAAGAACTTTGGATAGAGGCTCGTAACATTGTCCAGGAGGCAGCAACGAAAACCATCCCAAAGAAAAGGAAATGCAAGAAAGCAAAGTGGCTGTCCAACGAGGCCTTAGAAATAGCAGAGAGGAGAAGGGAAGCAAAATGCAAGGGAGATAGGGAAAGTTACAGAAACTTGAATTCAGACTTCCAAAGAATAGCAAGGAGAGACAAGAGGGCCTTCTTAAATGAACAATGCAAAGAAATAGAGGAAGATAACAGAAAAGGAAAGACCAGAGATCTGTTCAGGAAAATTGGACATATTAGAGGAACATTTTGCGCAAAGATGAACATGATAAAAGACAAAAATGGGAGGGACCTAACAGAAGCAGAAGACGTCAAGAAGAGGTGGCAAGAATACACAGAGGAATTATATCAGAAAGATGTGGATATCCCGGACAACCCAGACAATGTAGTTGCTGACCTTGAGCCACACATCCTGGAGAGCGAAGTCAAGTGGGCCTTAGAAAGCCTGGCTAACAACAAGGCCAGTGGAGGTGATGGCATTCCAGTTGAACTATTTAAAATCTTGAAAGATGATGCTGTTAAGGTGCTACATTCAATATGCCAGCAAGTTTGGAAAACTCAACAGTGGCCAGAGGATTGGAAAAGATCAGTCTACATCCCAATCCCAAAGAAAGGCAGTGCCAAAGAATGCTCCAACTACCGTACAATTGCACTCATTTCGCACGCTAGCAAGGTTATGCTCAAAATCCTACAAGGTAGGCTTCAGCAGTATGTGGACCGAGAACTCCCAGAAGTACAAGCTGGATTCCGAAGAGGCAGAGGAACTCGAGACCAAATTGCTAACTTGCGCTGGATTATGGAGAAAGCCAGAGAGTTCCAGAAAAATATCTACTTCTGCTTCATTGACTATGCGAAAGCCTTTGACTGTGTGGACCACAGCAAACTATGGCAAGTTCTTAAAGAAATGGGAGTGCCTGACCACTTTATCTGTCTCCTGAGAAACCTATATGTGGGACAGGAAGCAACGGTTAGAACTGGTCATGGAACAACTGAGTGGTTCAAAATTGGGAAAGGAGTACGGCAAGGCTGTATATTGTCCCCCAGCTTATTTAACTTATATGCAGAATACATCATGCGGAAGGCTGGACTGGAAGAAACCCAAGCCGGAATTAAGATTGCCGGAAGAAATATCAACAACCTCCGATATGCAGATGATACCACTCTGATGGCAGAAAGTGAGGAGGAATTAAAGAACCTTGTAATGAGAGTGAAAGAGGAGAGTGCAAAAAACGGTCTGAAACTCAACATCAAAAAAACTAAGATCATGGCCACTGGTCCCATCACCTCCTGGGAAATAGAAGGGGAAGATATGGAGGCAGTGTCAAATTTTATCTTCCTGGGCTCCATGATCACTGCAGATGGAGACAGCAGCCCTGAAATTAAAAGGCGCCTTCTTCTTGGGAGGAAAGCGATGACAAATCTGGACAGCATCTTGAAAAGCAGAGACATCACCTTGCCAACAAAAGTCCGAATAGTCAAAGCTATGGTTTTTCCTGTCGTGATGTATGGAAGTGAGAGCTGGACCATAAAGAAAGCAGACCGCCGAAGAATTGATGCCTTTGAATTGTGGTGCTGGAGGAGGCTCTTGAGAATCCCCTGGACTGCAAGGAGAACAAACCTATCAGTTCTAAAGGAAATCAACCCTGAGTGCTCACTGGAAGGACAGATCCTGAAGCTGAGGCTCCAGTACTTTGGCCATCTAATGAGAAGAAAAGACTCCCTGGAAAAGACCCTGATGTTGGGAAAGTGTGATGGCAAGAGGAGAAGGGGACGACCGAGGATGAGATGGCTGGACAGTGTCTGCGAAGCAACCAACATGAACCTGACACAACTCCGGGAGGCAGTAGAAGACAGGAGGGCCTGGCGTGCTCTGGTCCATGGGGTCACGAAGAGTCGGACACGACTAAACGACTAAACACACTCCCACCCACTATAGAGCAATCTTCTGCATCTCTCGACATAGAGAGAACTGGTCTTCCAACATATATTTTCCCTCTCTTTAAAACTAGCCATGCTTCAGGAGTGGAAATCTGGGTCAGATTTATGGGTCTTTTCATTACCCACATAGTTTATCTGACTTAAAATCAACTCTGAAGTCATTATGTTGCTCAGAGTGGGACAGGTATCCATATAGTATTTATTATGTATTTCCCTACCACTGCTTTATCTCATAGCATCTTGGACATGCCACAGGGGAGGCAGACAGAATGTTATCCACCATCCTCCAGCACTGCTGTCTGATCAAAATCAGATCAAAATTTGTAACAGCCTTTTTTTTCTCTCATTAAAGAAAAAGAAAAGAATGCCTAAAAATCCATGAATAAAACTGATGCATGTATGTGAGTCCCCCAGGAATCAGCTGTCTCACCTGCCTGACCCTCCCCATGCAAGACAGCCCTTGCAACAGAGTGCAACTTCAGAGTTCTGTGCATACCTGTAGAAGGTGAGCATGCATCCGGTGATGGTCATATTCATAGGCACCTGAGCAGACATTCGCCCAATCAGAATCATCTTCTCACCAGTATCTGGATGAAAAGCTGAGTCATAGATGTATTTTGCTTGCCATAGCTTGTCCTCAGTCAATCCTGGTGACACCTTTCCCATCCTGGAATGAGTACCAAGAGAAACAAAAATTGGAAGCAGCTCCAGGAAAAGAACTATGAAGTTGTGAAGCTCACCAGAGGAGAAGGATCAAATCATTGCACCAAAGAATACAGTCTGGAAGACAGGGTGACTTGCATTTACAGCTTCCTCAGATACAGAGAGGAACAAGATAACCCAAAAGCTGGACAGCTTGGGCCGCAGCCACATTGTCAGGAGAACCAGACTGAATATGCAGCAACTCCTGTCATTGTGCATGACGTCCAGCCCTTCTGGAGTTCAAAACAGCACTCAATAGCACTCAGAAACGAAAACATTCCTTTCTGTTCCAGACAAATATTCTGTAGTTCCAGGCAGGCCAAGACTGCCCTTTTCCTGCCAGACACCTGATCACCCCTTCCCCATATCTCCCATTTGCAGCCCTTTCGCTCATGTCTGTTTTTTTTGGGGGGGGGGGGTATTTTTAATGTGGGTGGTTCCTTAAGATAAAACAGAAGGAGCCCTTTGCTGTTTGGGAGGCAGCCTGCAGACATTCCAGGGACCTCAGATCCAAGGTTATGAATTTACCCATAAATGCCCCTTCCCCATCTCCCCTGTTTGCTACCACTGCATTCTTTTTTTAAAATCTGTAATTAAATTGCACATCTGAAGATGGACATAAAAATATTTTTCTTTAAAAAATAAAAAGGGCTGGGAGTGGGGCATGACATCCACATCACGTGATGTCACACCCAGCCCCTGGCCATGTTCACAGCAGCAAAGCACCTCCCCACTCAGGCCAGATTAAAGGTGTGCACCTGTTAAAGGTGACAGCACACCTGTTTGCAGCTAACCCAGAGCAGATACCGTTTTATCCAGATCTTGGTGAAGGTGTAGTTCCAGCCTTTGTGTGCTTCATTGCTCTTTAAATACACATATTCATCGACTGTCCTGAGGCTCTGTTATGGACAGAATAGGTTCCTTGTGCATGTCCTGATTAAATCAAAGCATCTGATTTGGAACCAGATGTGCAACACTCTTGAGCTATGCCCAAACTCACATTGGAAGAATTCAGCCTTCCTCCAGCCTTCTGCAAGCTTCAGTTTCCCAGCTTATCTGAATGACCAACTTCCTCTAGGAATTGATTTCCCCACCCTACTGGCTTCAGTGTGAATATTCCAAATAACACAGCAACTATACCAGAAAACCATTTTTAAAAAGCCCAGAGAACCAATAAAGACAAGGATTTTTCTCTTCCAGAAATTGGGCAAGAGATGTGATACTTGGGGAGTCACAGTTATACCAGATGCCTGAAATATTTCACCATGATAAATTATCTCTTTTGGGGTCAGCTACGGCTAAATCTCCCTCAGCATTGCCACTACCCCCTCCCTGAAGGACCAACGCAATCCCCAGACTAACAAGAGAACCTGTAATCCTCAATCACCCTCCGTGCATCTTCCAGAGTCTTGCTTGAGAGCAGAAGGTTGCGAGGATCTGTCACTGTGAAGAAATGCTTTGCTCTCCCCATAAAGGTGCCCTGATCCCATCGTGGCTCCTTGATGTTGATGTGCAAGGGCACTTCCCCTGACATTCTCTGAAACATATGGAGAGAAAGCAAAACAATCAAGGCACTGAAAGCGAGTGCAAGAATGCATACCTCTATCTGTGACTGAGAAGGATGCTGAAATGCCATGTTCCCTTGCCCATCAGCTACAAATCTGGATTCTCATGCAGGTCTAGAGATTTCCAAGGAAAGCAACAAATAGCCCTGCCTCTAACACAACAAAAGGAAAACGTATTTTTCTAATTTTCTCTAGGTGAAGCAGATGGTAACATTGTACTTACCATGCAACTTAGATCAGTTGATACATAGAAAAAGAGAGAGACAACAAAGTGCCTGTGGAAAATACAGTGGTGCCTCGCTAGACAATTGCCTCGTGGGACGAAAAACCCACAAGACGATTGTTTTTTTGTGATCACTATGGTGCCTCGCAAGACTTTTTTACTATGACCGTGTTTCACAAGACTTTTTTTTTTGAGACCAATGCTTCACAAGAGGTTTTTTTTTTTTAGACCGATGCTTCGCAAGACTTTTTTTTTTGAGACCAATGCATAGGGAACCTCGCAAGACAATTTTTTCACAAGATGACAATTTTCGCAGAACAAATTAAAATCGTCTTGTGAGGCACCACTGTATACTGTATGTCCTTCATCATTAGATCCGGCAGAATTTACTAGGTGACCCAAAGGCTGAATGTAGCTCAAGACAGCTTTGCTTGTAGCCCTCTCCACCTCCTTAAGTCAGCAGGACAGGATGTTTGGCTTTCCAGATTGTTTGCAATTCAATTCCTAGAAGCCCTGGCCTGGCATGGCCAATGGCCAGAGATCACAGAGTTGTTCTGCATCCCTATCCTTAGGTCTACCAGTGTCCAACCAGCCAACCTCTGACTTACGTGAAGCAGCATCACTCAAGTATGTTATGATGTTCTCACGACAGCTGTGGAAACTCATGGGATGATAGTGGGACTGGTGAAACCAAGCTTGAACATTTTGCTTACCTCAAAAATTGTTAGACTCGCCAGATGTCAAAAAGTGACTTAATAGCACATAATAACAGCAATGCAAAACAACTGTGTCTGTGTATAACAATGGCTACAGCATTTAATAAAACTAACAAAACTAAGCTTTATTTCCTTCTTGCGCTGAATTCTGCCCTTTCAGCAATTTTCCATATCTTAGCTAACTGTGGGAGTTGCCCATTGCCAGCCATGTGCATGAGAAATTAATTTTTGCTGCTGCGGAGACTCCAAATTAGATTTTAATATTCTTATTAGAGCTTATTTCTTTTCAAATGATTAAGACCGACAAGGATTATATTGGCATGAAAGAACATTTCCTTCAGTGGTCTTTTCACTTTCTAGAGAAGCATTGCTTGCCCTTTAAATCCCATTTTCCATGTCCAGACCGTTACCCTGGCAATAAGAAAAAATATATAAACATCCTCCTTCCTGCACTGAAGTAAAATGCCAACCGCCAATATGCCTCCAAACCAAAACCCTGAGAGAATCAGCAAAAAAAGGAAGGAAGAAACAAAAAGAAGAAACAAAAAGCCAATAAAGATTTTATCTGCAGTATTATTAGAACAAATACTCAGAGGCTTTCCTCTAGAGAAGCTATGTAGAGATAAAGAGTGAAACTAATGAAATTCTGAATATTTAAATTTCTTCTCATTAGTGAACAGAAATAGTATGAACTGGGAAATTAGTCAGTTTATGGTAAGAGGAGGGAAGAAAAGTTCAGCAAGGCACTAAAAAGTGACCTCCTCTATCCTTGATGGATCATTTCTACACCTTTTCCTGATCCAGACTAAAGGAACAGACTGGGGGAGAGGAAAGAGATTGAGTTCCATGTAAAAATGCAGTATGTTAGAACTTTGCCACTATATTAGTGGCAAATTTCAGAGTGAGAAGTCTATACATTCTGTACTTCTTCCCTAGAACTTCTGGGCCTAAGGTGACGGAGCTGCTTAAATGAATTTAATTTAATCATGTGTTACAATTTAATCATGTGTTACAGTCATAGCTTGACTTTCTTCTTTAGAACTCAAGACAATATAATATGCCTGCTTCTCCTCCCTCTTTTATCTTCACAACAAGCTTGTGAGGAAGGTCAAGCTGAGAGTGTGATTGGCGCAGGCTCACCCAATTATGTTCATGACAGACTGGAAGTTTGAACCTACATCTTCTAGGTCCAAGTCCAGCACTTTATCCGCTACACCACACCAGCTTAGACAATCACCACAGTTTCTGAATTAGGACCATGCATGTTAATTTGGATTGGAGTAAGAATCTACAGCTGCTTCCATGTCAATATTATTGAGATATCCTTTTAGTAACTTCCCAACCTGGCACTGCACAACTGAAGTATATGAGGTCTATTTCACCAGCAGCTACTTTTCTCCACGGACTTGGTGAGACTTTGGCGATCTCTACAATTCTACTAGCTCTATCCAACATGGCCACTAAGAAGGAATAGGAATGTGGACAAATGTGTGAAAAGGGATCCTATCAAGAATAGGTGTGAAATTTGGGGCTGGAACAAGTAGACCTCCACTACCCACTCCCACCCCATGGACTGTTCATGTTTAACCCAGCATCTGTGGGACTAATTTTCAGTTATGAAGAAGCTGTGCAGAGATTCCAAGCAAAGAAGGGGAAATTAGAAGCAATAACAAGGTATCCAAGAAAACTCAGTCCAAAGGAGGAGAGTGACAGTTGAACCCACAATAAAGTCTGAGATCTCTCCTGGCCACTCTTGCTACTGAAGCACTTAGAGAGGGCTAAGTGAGGTCACCAAGTAGTAAGTATCACTGTGCAAGGGCTACCCATTTACTATAGTGAGGATTTGAACCCTAGAATTTTCTCTCTTTTTTCTTTTTTAAAAAATTTACACTACTAGCCGCCTAGAGTGGCCTTATAGGCCAGATGGGCAGGGTATAAATCAAATAAATAAAATAAATAAATACTAGGATTGGGAGTGTGTGTGAGTGTCTATGGATGAATACCTACTTTCTTCCTATATAGGCTTTGAGTGGCTAGATCAGAATCAGTGCATTAGGTTCTGTCTTTCTCTTCCCTCCCTCCTTTTTTTAACAACAAAAATCCCTTCTTTTTATATGATGGTGCAAACAGACTGTCTGATAGCCTTTACACCATTGCCAGAAGGTTGGCTTGGGGGGGTGCAGAAGTACAATCCTCCTACATACCTCTTCCCACATATTTATGGTCCACCTTATCCTCAACACTGAAGGCACTGAGCAACCCCACTTCCACTCCAGGTTACAGCTATCTGCATTTCCCCATTAGTGGGAATGGGTTTTTAAATCTGGGAATGCACAAATACCACCATGGGTGGCAAGTTGGATAACCGTCTGCTTGCCCTTGTTCAGGCATGGGACAGCATGCATATCCCTTCCAAGCAACCACAGGACTAAAACATCGGAACAACCTGAGAATTCAGTTAGCCAATAGTGGTCTAGGATGGACAGCGAGCAGCATCCACCGTGAGTATAAGGCATGTAGCAAGCATCACGTGAACTCCCATAAATGCATCAGAAGGTTGGGATATGAATGTAAGAAATAAAATTAAAACATATCTCATAGGATTGTTGTGAAAATAAAAAAAAGTTTGGTGATCCCCTTTGAGTGAGGGCAGGGGAAAGCCTAACACATACATACATTGTTTCAATAACTAGAAGACCTGAAATCTACACGGACCTGGAAAGAAGATTAACATCTCTTCCCAAAAATGTACAACGGATCTTTGCTGAAAGAACAGCACCTGTTTTATGGATCTGTTGTGGTACAGGTCACAGCCTTCAAACAAAGCAGGGACCTCTCTTAAATAAACAGGGCTTACCAAAATCGAACTGGCATTCTGTTTGGCATCTCTTACAACCAACCCTTCATTCTGTGGGGAGGAAAGAATTAAAAGGAAAGGCAGGGCCATATGCCTCATTCTAATTTAATCTGTCGCCTTGTATAGCACACCTCTCTCCCAGGAGCTCCAGGTGGCATGCGTTGCCCTATTCATCCCCCTCACAACAACCTAGCGAAGTAGGCCAACTATAGAGACCTAGCGCCATCCCTAGGAGGCTCTGGGCATCATGAACGGGCATCCAATACATCCTAAGCCACCATCTTCCCCATCCACAAGTTATGAGGACAAGACAACTGCCACAAACTCAGGCAGGTCAAGAATGGGGGTCGGGGGTGGGGATCCCGTTATGTGCTGCCGCGACTACAGCTGATGGGGCACCTCGCACCTGCTTCCTCTTCCCCCCCCCCTCCCGGCGCCTCGGAGGACTCGAACCCGGGGCTCGAGAGCACCACGCGCTTGGAAGTGGCTCGCGGGCAAAGGGAGGCCCCCGCCGGCGCATGCCGAAGCTCGTGACGCGCGATTGGCCCCTACCCAAAAGCACTGACTCAGACGAGAAAGGATGAAGAATGTCAGCGGGCGGGCGAGCGGGCGGGATGGATCGGGACGAAGACTGAGGAACCCCCAAGCAAGCAAGCAGGGCGGGCAGTGGCGAAACCGCGCGGAGGTCGCGGGATCCCCTACGAAGCACGCTGTCACGTGAAGGAGGGAGGGGGGGGAGAGACGGGATCGCGGGATCCGCGGGTGCCTCCATCCGTTCCCGCCTTTGGGAAGGGAAAAGCGGGCGCGATCCCTCCGGAGTTCGCGACTCACTTGTCTGGAGGAGGAGCGGCGGCGGCGGCGGCGGCGGCAGGACCCACCCGATCGATCGCCCGGCAGCGGCTGTCGGCAGTCCCGCTCCGTTCCCCTACTCGGTCCCGGCAAGCGAGCGCACCGGCCTGTGGCCCAGCGGGAGCCAATCCGAGGGAGCGGGAGCCGATCGGCCGAGGCAGGGCGGCGGCCTAGCAAGTTGCTGTGAGCGGTGGGAGGAGGGCGGGCGGCTCGGCGCTGGGTGGAGCCTCGGCGGTGATGGGCCGCCTGTCCTCAGCAGCCCTTGGCCGGCGGCTGCCGCCCGCGCTCCCCTCCGGGGCCGGCCTGGATCCGATTAAGCTGGCCTCCGGGCAGGCCTCCTCCTCCTCCGCGGGGGGCTTACGGGCGCCGCTCCTCTCGTGGCCAGGCCCAGAAGGGCGCTCCTCCCGTAACCATCAGCCGGGCTACGTGCCGGCAGACACACAGAGCGAGCGGGCAGGCGAGTGGGCGAGCCCCGATGATGCTCCGGCCGCGATAATCCGCCGCAGCGATTCGGAGCCTGCGGTAGAAGCTCTTCGGCTACAGGGCTGGGCTTTCACGCCGTGGTTTCAGCCCGGCCGAGATGTATTTGCCTGTAGGTCAGCAGCAGCTTCTGCTTGGGATGCGCGAGATCCTTAGGAAAAAGTCCTGTTGAGCATGCATAGAGTGCCCCACGCTGCTCAGTCTGATCAGGAAGAGCGCCCGTAGCCAGAGAATGCAGAGTTCTCCCAGCAGCAGAGTTTGGAAAGGTTAACCTTTGGGACGACAACTCCCAGAATCCCCAACTGGCACGTCCAGTGGCTTTTTAAAACGAGAGTTAGATGCCACTACGGACATTGCAGCAGAAGGAATGAGAACAAAGCTCCGGCTTCGGGAACTCAAGCATCTTCTCCCCCACCCCAGAGGAAGGAAAGCAGGGAGGTGATCATTATGAAGCCATTCTGGCTGGTGGATTCTGCGAGTTGCAGTCCGGAGTTGTAACTTTTTCAAGCTCTGGTCAGCTGTAGAATGCAGCCCTTAGAATCTAGTCAGTTACATTCAATCAATTGTAATGGTACTGTACTTCTGTTGTGCTTTTAATAGCATATGCAGTTTAAAGGACACTGAAAAGATGCCAACAAGCCCTTGTTCTAGAATCCTGGGAGAGCTTTCTTAAGTGATGGACTGATCTCTGGAAAAATAATCCTACATGCACATAGAAATGAAATGGTTTCATATAGAAAGTATTTTGTTGGGGTGACCCAGTGGAACAAAATGCGGGCTGCCAGCTCTTGCTGTCTACTTAAATGTGTGTAATGCTGGAGCATTTCTTCTATGTTCTTCTTGAACTGATTCAGTGCTTTCTACCCATTTGGGAAAATATCTCATTTCATGCTATATTATGACAATAAATTTATGAAAACATTTGTACTTAAATGCAGAGCTTAAAGATGTTATGTGACAAAAAATGTATGCATTTGTTATATTTGCCTGTTAATTTTTTTGTATTTATCAGAATGTTTTGTGAGAGTGAAACTCTGTACACATCTACCCAAGAATACTTCATGCTTTACTTCTGAACAGAAATTTGAATGTCACTGTTGGTATCTGAAATATGAATTACTTTAAAACATAAGATAGTGATTGTATGGATTATTATTGCATTTAAAGTAGAGCACATTTTTATTAACATTTCATTTTAGTAAATGGTTTATTTTTCTGCAGATATTATAGTCTAATATGATTGAGAATGCAGTCCTGAATAACATGTTGGATAATTACATTATTTTTGGAATATTACTTTTGTTTTAAAAATCAGTTAAAATGTTTACATTTTTTCCTCTTGAGTGTTAATAAGTAAATGTTTTAAATGCAACATTTCTTTCTTGAGGCATAGTCACCACACCTCCCAGAAATTGCTTACATGTTCAAAAAACATTCAGTCGCTAGTCCCTAAAGTAAGCACACTGAATCAATTGCTGAATGGTAAGTTAACAATATGTAAATTCCATTGATTCAGTGGATCTCCTCTAGTTGGAACCAACAGTTGTATTTAGTCCCTTTCTATAAAACAAGTGCACCAATTTCTAGTCTTGGGAGATATGCATTATTAAAGCTCCAGTAATGCCCTATAGCAGCGGTGTTGCCAGAATCCCATCATTTCTGAAGGAGACTCTTGAGAACTAGGCAGGGTGTAGGAAAGGTTGAGAAAAGGTATGTGTGGAGGTCCTGCTCTCTCTCCCTCCCCCCCAATTTTGGTGGTGGGAGTGGTCATGAGTTGGCTCCCTGGGGCCATTAGCCTTGCTATATTAATCCCTCATTCTGCCATTTCCAAGAGAGAGAGGGGGGCCACCACTGCCTCTGCTCAGAACGACTGTGAGAAATGGAGTTTCAGCAATAGCAGTGTGACAGCACCAGGTGAGTGTGTTTTTGCAAGTACTTGGAGCAACAGAGTGTAGGCTTCGAGATCCAGTCTTATTATAAGTACTGTATGTAATTTACAAGGACTATGGAGTGATCAGTGTTATTCTGCTCAATGAAAGACACTGGCACTGTGTCCCAAAATTTACATGGGGTGATTGTGACTTTCCCAGCGTTTCTCTCCAGGGTCTTATTCAGAATTTTTTTTTACTCCAGGAATATCTGTATAGTAGTTCAAAATATATTTTTGGAAGTTGAGTGGCAAGCAGCATTTGTGACGTTATAGCATCACTTACCTATTCCTACTGCAGTTTGGGTTTCTACCATCAGCCTAAATAAAATAAAATAAATTCTAAATAAAAACAGTCTTTTGAATCTATTATTAGTAGATCTAGATCAGTAGACTAGATTGCTTGGAACTGTGTGACTCACACTAGACTTTGAACATGCTCCCCAAAATAAACTAGTGTGGTAGGATGCAAGGTTTTTGGATCATGAGGCTCCACTGTAATTTTGAAATACCAGTTCCCCCACCTCTTTGATCCAGCTCTTGCAGGTAACCAGTGTGTTCTGCAGCATTTTCTGTTCCTTGTCCCAAATGCAGAAACGAGCTTGCTGCTTTGTGCATAGAATGTGTGGATAAGAAAATCCCATACAGACTGGAAATACAAAGGAGATCAGTCTTCTAGGGAGCAGGAGATTTGAACCCCGTAACATGCCATGAAGGAAAGCAGAGGGGACACATGGAAGGATTGAAAAAAAGAAGAAAACTGTCCTCCCAGTATTTACTAATAGTTGTGTGCTTCTCATTCTGCATTTTGGACATATATAAGACTATAAGGGTGAAGCTGGGGGAGAGTAGTGGCTGATAATGCAACAAATGCCCTCTTCTTTATATATAACTGTATAGATATCATCAGTTCCTTATACTGTAATTATTTCTATGAAATAATGCATGCTTAGAAATTGACTTTTTCTACAGAAAATTACAGTGGAAAGTACATTTTCTGTCAAGTTTTTTGCCCCAGTTTTACCAGTGGGAAAAGACATTGACTGAAATGTTGAGTGAGATCAGACAGCATTTGTCCCGCTGGTTTATCCACTGTGGGGACAGGCTGGTTCCCTCCTTTTTCTGGTGATCAGATGGTGTAATTGCTAGAGCAAACCAGCATGTCCCCACAGTGTTCCTATCTGCAAATTTCTAATCGGGAGCCACTAGTTTTGGGTTTTGGGGTTTTTTGTTTTGTTTGTTTTTGATTTTGTGTGTGTGTGCAGGTAGGACTACTCTGTTTTGGTTAATTTTCAACATATGTGATCATTGAATAAGAACCGAAGTGCAGCTTGTGGCTTTAAATTTGCCTTCCGCTTTCAGTTTTCCGATAATTATTGTTAAGTGGCTTACGACAACAGCTTAGCTTTCATAGAGAGGTTCATAGCTTCATAGAGAGGCAGGTAGCAAAAAAAAAGTTTTTAAGTCTACAACAGTGTTGATACAACTTAGAAAAAAATTTAAAAGTTTCCCAAAAGCAAGGAGAGTGGGGAGGGGACAAGGAGGGGGGGTTGTTGTTTTGTTTTCAACAGGGAGGTGGACCAAGTAAGGTCACTTGAGTTGCATATGCCCTTTGAATGCAAGGATAGCCGCAACTGGCATACTGGACCTCTACCCAGCCTTAAGTGACCCTAGTCAGCCCGCTCCAACTGCGCCCATATAGACAAGCCTCCTATTGCTCAATTGGGGTAAGTTGCAACTTGAGTAGGCCCATTAAATCAGTGGGAATTTGGTGAGTAATTTCTGCTGTAAATTCCATTGATTCAATGGGCCTACTCTAGTTGTGACTTACTGTGCTAAAGTGCAACTTATTAAATGGCTACCATAAGGATGGTGACTTATAGAAACATCTACGTCAGACCTGGGCAAAGTGCAGCCCGAGGGCCACATACGGCCCGCGAGCTGCTCCTGTCCGGCCTGCAGACAGTTTTGAATATCAAAACCATTTATAGCTTTTTGTCTAAAGTTGATCAGTTGCTTATCTTTAACATACCACCAAAAAAACTCTTTAGTATTTGTGAAGATTAACAAGTTTAAAATAAAAGCAATCATAACATCACTGTTTCATTTTATTTTTAAGTAAAGTTGGTTCGGCCGCCAAACACAGTTCAGATTTTTCATGTGGCCCCCCTATAGAAATTAATTGCCCACCCCAATCTACGTGTTCAATATGGAATAAGAAGCAGGTAATATTTTCTCCCCTGTGTGTGTGTGTGTGTGTGTGTATCCACTTCTTCAATGTGTTGTACATTCTGTCTCATATATATATGAGACACTCACATTGAAGAAGTGGATTTTGACCCATGAGAGCTCACACTGAAATAAATATGTTAGTCTTTGAGATGCCACAATATTTTGCCTCTCCATCTCTCCGTCTCTTTCTGTTCTGTTCTTTTCTTTTCCCCATTTCATTTTGCAAAGGTGCTGAGACAGACTAACATGGCCACTTCTTTAAACTTAACATTACATGGTGTAAACTTTTTCAGAACTGGGTAAGGTGGTTTGTTTGGGGCCCCCAGATTCCCCCAACCAGCATGGTCGTTGGAAGCTGGATGGGGGGACCTGGGGGGGGGGTTTGGAGTCTAAACACTGGAAGCCAAAATAAAAGTTTCTTTTCAAAGCTCTGGGATTATATAAACAGCAGCTGACACGTGCCCACATAGCTGATCTTCTGCTGCCTGGCTGCTTCTGTCCACAGAGCTGAACGTTACCAGACTGCATATGCCTAAGAGACAGCTCGTGCACGCTCATGGCATCCACCACACGGTCCAGTTCACTACTCTCCCTGCTCTATCTGGCCCTGCTGACATTTGTGGGCAGTGCTGTGCTCCTCGCTGAGATGCCCCAACACAACTTGCTGAATTACAACATCCATGCTTTCCTGGCAGTGCTCATGATTTCTTCCTGCATCTGGATGCTCTGGTTTAGCTGGCGGTCTGCTGGCAACAAGCAGCTGAAAACGCATCAGGATCACCAGGCAGGAGCAAGCTGGCTCAAAGGTTAAAAAATGAATTTATTTATTTATTTGATGTGTTTTTTAACTCCTATTAGAAGTGGGTCCCAAAGTGGATGACAATATTGGAACTAATGTACCAAATTAAAAAATTGAAAATATGGTTAGATCAGATAGAACATTAAAATGCAGAGACTTGAGAGAGAGAGACTATACATGATGTGTTGCAATACATGGGAGGGAAATCTGGTTACCCAGGTATTAAGGAACTGTAATTCCCATCATGCCTCACAATTGACCAGGATGGTTAGGACTGATCAAAATTGGAGTTCAACAACATGTGAGAAGCTGTAGATTCCCCATACTTGCAATATAATGATGTTTTGGTTCTCACACTGAAGAATGTCACTAACCATAACAACCTTCTCTTCTTCCAAAATCCAAGCATTTTTATAAATGGGAAATCAGAGAGAGAGAGAGAGAGGTTAAATGGGCTTTAACAGACCATACAATATTCCAGTTCAATTGTGCAGAGAAAATGTTGGGCTCTGATCTATCAGATTCAGTGCAAAGATGTTTGGTCATTTTAAGCTTGAGCCCTCCAGGTCTACTAAAATGGCTCCCACTTCTGCACACATGACCTGAGAGCCTGTTATGTAAGTCCAACCAACAGATGACTAGTATTTGATGGTGTTGTATATTCTGCAAGTAGACTAGAGCTGCAGGTATGCATGAATCAAAACTTACACAGAGTATGTCAAATGGGCTTCCAGAGCTCCCTTTGAATTACTTATCAACCATATTAAGTCTATTTCTGTCAAAAGGTCTAAGGCAGAAGTAAAGCCAGCCTTGAAGTTAACAAACAAAACCAGAACAAGTCCAGATTCCAGGAGTTGAAAACCCAAGCTGAAAGAAGTTCAGAAGTGAATTGCTTTTAAAGTCAAAGTAAGCAAGAATATATTATAACAAATTTATCAAAATCACAGAAGCTGGTTACAGACATCAGAGAAGGATGAGGCCTGTGCCTTTAGTTTCCTGTAGCATAAACAGGGAAATTCAAACTGACCCATCAATAGCTTAGGAAGATTTGAAGCTGCAACCTCTGGGTGATATCTGTAAGAGTGCATGAGCCTACAATGTGCCATGAAATGCAAATTCAGATCACCAGCTGCACACTTGTTCTTCAGGGAGGTAAAGAAAGGGACTCAGCTGTGCTCTCACCAGCCTGTTGTCCTCCAGTTGCCTCAACAGACCTCAACTCCAGCAATGGATGATGACTGGAGGAACACATCAGGAGTACAACATACTGGGGAAGACAGTCTGGGGAAGGTTAGATTTCACTTGGATGGGTATCAGGAGGCAACCTCTTCTTCTGCAAAAATGTTGTGTCCACTTCTGTTTTAGAAAACAGCTACTCTCCAGATGGATGGTAGCCTGGGGCTACACCCCGACAAAATATATAAGAAAAGGAATCAAGTGACTTTGACTTGTGCAAGGTTTGGGCTGACCATGCTCTCTTCTTGTGACAGGTGGTCTGTCTCTCTTTGCACTAGCCACACTGGTTCTCGACTGCCTCTCCTTGGGGTATTACTATGAGCTGCAGCACTGTGTCTCCATGCTCATCACCACCTTCCCTGTTGTGCAAGCTGTTTTCACCATCATACAGGTGAGGTTATATTGGTTTCTGATATGTAGGGGGGACCCATGGAAACCTCCTGTACTGCCTGACTCTGCCTCAGAGAAATTAGTGTTTCTGTATTTCCTTCTGCCTGCCTCTACTCCATGTTTGAGCCCACTCTGCTTCCCTCTACTATGTGATTCCTTCTGGAATTCTGAAAGGCTACTTTTTAGCTCTACAGCTACCAGAATCCCGCAGCTAACATGGCCACTGCTCGTATGAGTTCAGAGAGTCCGTTCCAGAAAGACTGAAAAAAGATTTGACAATGGTGTGTAAAAACAGGAGGCTTGGATACAGTAAAAGGCCTCCTTGCCTGGCCCACAGACTCCATCTTCTTGCAGAAAGAACCTAGAATGTGCACTGGAAATATTTATTCAAGTCCAATAGCAGGTTGAAATAATAATAAGGGTTGTAGCTGAGAGAGAAAACGTTAGCCCTTTATGAGTGTATTGAACCCCTCCTTAAACTCCCCCCTGCTACCACTGGGGCCATAAAGAAGCTTTTGAAAAAAAATTATTGTGGAGGAAGACAAATATGGGTCACAGCTACAGGAGGGTCTGTTAACCCTCCCTAAGTACTGCAAACCCTTATCATACAGAGAGAGAGAGAGAGAGAGAGAGATTATTAGGCTTGAAAAAGCTTCCTGCTGACTTAAATGTATATGATGAATGGTAAACAGTGATGTAGTATTACTTTTAATTTCAAATCTGCCTCTTCACTTTCCCTTCTTACAGGTCTCTTTGCTGTTGTTTAATGCTAAGGTTTGCATCCAGGAATACCAACATCTAAACAGGTAGGACTATTCAACTGAGTCATGCAATGAAGACAAATCAGCCATCTGTTGGGAATGCACAGTGGCTTAATATCAAGTCCTGAAAGCAGTGCAATTTCCTGTAATGCAAATAATGAACAAATTTTCTTTTTTTCTTCAAGCTTCCCTCCAAAAGCACACACCTCTGTCCTGTAAAAGAGGGGGAATGTGAGGATGTCCAGCAGGAACAGCCTGACGGCCATCACTGCTGCAGTCCATTATTTGCTCCCTGAGACAATTACCTTCTTTTGCCTTGTGGCAGAACTGCCATTGCTAACAGGATGGCAGTGCATGTAAAGGACATGAAAATCCTCAGAATAGCTAAGAGAATAGTAATATAGCTGAGCTGGTTGATTGGAAGTGGAAAACAGCAAACTGTAATGATCTCACAAATGATTCCAGGAACTCTTTCATCTTCTTTTTAGGTTTGGGCTGATGCACACACTGGCAACTAATGTGCTTCTGTGGATGAGTGTGGTGCTGGATGAGTCCATGAAGCAGCTGGAGGAATTTTATGATGCTCACAGGGGAGAGAGCACCCAGACTCCACATGGTACAAATGTTGCCTTTGGACATGGGGTGGGGTCAGAGGTAACAAACAAAGTGAGGATCTCTGTAAATGACTTGGATACAACCATAAGGCTGGATGAGTTTTTTAAAAATGACTAAAGCCAGGAATCAAACCCAATGTCCAGCATGCATACAATATGTCCAGCAGGCATGCTCCCTATCAGCCATCTAATTAGCTGCGCTACTTAGCCACCCTGCTTACGTTCCTGACATTGGGTGAAAAGGATTAATTGCTGAATCTTACACCAGGTTTCCTGCTAGAAGTTTATAGGAAACAGTTTTACTCTGCACACCAGGAAGAAACATGGCCTTACACCTATGACAATACACACTCCAGTTACAGTAGGCATTGCCCCTTGCCTGCATCCCCTTCATGTTGTTAGTCTCTGATATACTACTGCTTCTGCACTGCCCCTGAATTTAACCTGCTTTCCACTCTTGCTTTATGCACACATATTCCTTCTCACACATGCAAACTGATCGTCATCAGGCCTCTTGCCCCTTCTGTGCCCTTTCTTATCATTCCTCTGTCCCCAACTTTCAAAAATGGTAATTTGAAGTTCATCACATCTCCAGCTTTGCAACTACACTTGGCATGCAGTTCCCTCTCTCATCAATTTTAAAAAGTAAAAAAAAAAATATTTAAAGGCACAGGGAGAGTGCTTAGAAGCAGAAGCCAAAAAGAACTGGGTGCACCCTACAAAGTTAATACGATAAAATTAATAGGATTTTGAGCTAGATGTCTAGAAGCCATGTTGCTGTTTTTGCTACTGTTGTTATTGTGCCAAAAGCCAGCACACCGGCCAACACACTGTTCTTGCTTTTCCTACAGGTAGTTCATACACTAACAGCTGCAGTTGCATGACCAGTCTTTGCCACATCTTTTCAGAAGGTGCTGCATACCTGCATCCTTTCAATATTGAGTTCAGTCTCTTCTCCTCCACAATGTTATATATCATCTGGAAGAATACTGGGCGGGAAGGTGATCACCAGAAGCCTCACTTCACTCACAGGGCACACTTCCACCTCAGTGGAGCATTTGTAGGTCTGGTACTAGGATCGTTGGCCATTTCAGCAACTTTTGGGGTGATGATTTCCTTTGGAGTGCTTGCCAAGTTGCCTGAAACTATTCCTGAAGCCCTTAGAACATATTACATCTTTAACTCTGTTTTATTATCTGTGATGTTCTTGGCAACTTTGATTGGCGTTGCCACCTATAGGATGAAGAAGAAGAAAACAGCAATTTTTTCTTCTGGCAAAAGTGTGGTAAGAAGTTTAGATGTTACTTTGCTGCTGGGCAGCTCCTGTGGTCCCCTCATGGTATCCATCTTCTCCTTGGTTGCCATCTTCTTTCTTCATGCCAGTGGCAGTCTCCACCTCCTGGACTTCTGCTTCTCCCTTTGTAAGACCATCCAAATTCTGGGCCAGAATCTGTTTATTACAGAAGCATTGTACTCCAGCTCTTCTCATAAGGCAAATGCTCACAATAGTATGAACCTTGCTGGTTCCAGCTGGGTCTTTTCAATTTCCAGAGGTCCTGTGGAGCAAGGTAGCAACAGATCTTTCTCCAAAACCCACACATTGAACAATGTCATGGCCAATCTAGAGAATCAGACACCTAGACAATTGGCAGACTACGGCAGTGACCCATCCCTCTTCCATGAAACTCATGAAGAACCTAAAAGACCAAGCATTAGAAGAAAGATCCTACAGAACGTCTCGATTCTCCTTATCTTCTACAACATCTCGGTGAGTGAACTGAGTTGCACTCAGGTATAGAAAGAATATCAAGATGTGGAAATGGGTTCCATTCACTTCAGAGGACAGCACTTTGTGCTCTGGTGTAGTTGGCTTGGGAGTGCAGTATTTATGGTTGTGAGATAGGCTTTTGTCTTTTTCAACAAAACTTGGCTCCCAGCTCTCAAAAATACAGCGTGCAAAAGGTCAATGAACTCTACTCAGCCACAAGGACTGGGGATCACTACACACAAAAGACCAGCTAATGACACCCATCAATCACAGTGACATATAATCTCTCCTCCTTATCACAACAATACACCCACAACAAGACACACTAATCACCCATCTACAGAAAAAGACAAAAGCCTATCTCACAGCCATAAATACTGCATTTCCAAGCCAACTACACCAGAGAACAGAGTGCTGTCCTCTGAAGATGCTGGCCACAGAGACTGGCAAAACATTAGGAAGAACAACCTTCAGAACACAGCCAAAGAGCCCCAAAAACCCACGACAACCAGTGGTCAGGACTGTTGAGGACAGTTCATTTTGGAGAACTCTCATTCATAGGGATGCCATAAGCCAAAGGCAATACGATAGCATGCAACAACATCTGCAAAAGTATGTTCCAACAGAGGAAAAACTAGTGACCAGTAGAGGGCGGAAGTGACCCAATGGTAGGAAGTAGCCAATTTTATATTTTATTTTGTTACTTAAGTTTTGACATTACTTACCTTATAAAGTACAGTTGGTACTTTGAGATACAGTACTGAGAATCTCAGTATCTACTTTTCACTTTAGTCCCAGCTACATTAGACTCACTCAGGTCTTCACTAAATTATCCCATTTATTTTAATACCCAAAGGCGAGCTTTGTTGTGACTAAATGCTCTTTTTTCCTGGATCTGATTAGTGGCAAATGTGCTACGTATGAGACTTCTATCATGCTGTTGGCCTAATTCATTCACTAAATTTTTCGGCCACTGTAGCCTTAGTGTAACTCTCTTATTTTTCCCCTAGTTTTTCCATCATTTTCCTTCCAATGGATAACTTAAAAGATATAATAGCTATATAGCACCTTCTAAATGCTTACATGAGGAAGCACTTTGTCTAAATTGGTCTCCACTCCCCACACACACACTCTGTTTGTTGCCCTGGATTCACACAGTTGTGTCCATTTTGGAACTCTGCTGGCTGGACATAGTTATCAGGATTATTGATGCTTGCCTGCTAACCACACAAAGTGAACAAATGAAGCTTCCCTTTCTCTTAAAGCAGTGGTCCCCAACCTTGGGTCTCCAGATGTTCTTGG
This sequence comes from Pogona vitticeps, assembly GCF_051106095.1. Taxonomy (NCBI): domain Eukaryota; kingdom Metazoa; phylum Chordata; class Lepidosauria; order Squamata; family Agamidae; genus Pogona; species Pogona vitticeps. The sequence continues at coordinate 54,588,725 of NC_135785.1, forward strand.
ACTTCAACTCCCAAAATCATAGCCAGCAGAAGTGGTGGTGAAGGCTTCTGGGAGCTGTAGTCCAGAAACATCTGGAGGCCCAAGATTGGGGACCTCTGTCTTAAAGAACATATCAGCAGTTGTAGAATGAGTATTATAAAATGTAAAACAATTGACTTAAAGCAATTGGAGATTGTTTGATTCCATTACTCTGACTCCTTTGTTTGTGTAGGTATGGATTCTGTACGCCTATGGGACTCGCCCACACCTGGTCAGTCAGATCGAGCAGTCTTTCTACGGCTTCACACTCTGGGCCATCGTAGTCAAGATCTCCCTGCCACTGGGCATCTTTTACCGCATGCACTCAGTGGCCAGTCTCTTTGAAGTCTATTGTAAGACTTGCTGAATGAGCATGGCCCTTGGGGCAACTGAGAAACCACAGCACCCTAGAGAGGAGAGCATGAGTGGACCTATAAGGGAAACCCAAAGGACCTCTTCTTTCTAAAGAGAAACCTGCTTTAGTATTTAACTGTACACCAGCAAATCAAGCAAAGAGTATATTGTCTAACCCATACCTCTATGAGAACGCAGTGTTGCTTATGGGGTACTTTTGAAATATGCTATTTGGGAAGATCAACTTGAACAGCACTGATTGAACCTGCCCCCCCCCCAAATATACCTCTCATGTCTGAGAGGTATCGGTGTCATCAACTGTGAAAGCCCATTCTGTCACAGCTGGCAACTAGCAATCTACACGCAAGATATATGGCACATGAACTAATTTTATCTGGCCTGTCATAGCCCTGGCAGACCTTAGTCAATCATTTATAAAATTTGTTTTTAAGAACTCTCAAATTGCTGCTCTATACTCGGGGGTTGCTTCTCTTTTTTAATCTTGTATTGACTATCCTACCCGGTAGCTAGTAGGGCAAAGGTAGGAAAACCTCCAAATTCTGTCACAGGAGTTCTTGAGGACCACATACCAGGGATGGGAGGGTCCAAAGAGAAAGGGTAGGATATAAAATGCCAATGCATTTTAACTTAAAGATTTCATTGCCAATAATTAAGCTTTAGAAGATCCACTGCAACCATTTATAAGGGGAAACCTAACAAATGCTGGCAAACTACACTATGTCATGAGAAAGGGAGGATAGCCATCTGGGGAAACCTAGAAGGCCAGATTCAACCCCTCAGGAGAGCTGGATTCAACCCCAAAGCCTCAAGGGATTCGTGCCATAATAGGGGAAGCAATGAAGCTTTATATGTTCATCCAGTTCTAGGTTTATCTACAGGCTAAGTAAACCACAGTGGAGAGTCTCAGATGATGAAACCACCCTCAACACCAGAACTATTTATCTCAACACTGACAGTATGGAAGCCATTTTACTGAACAAGTAGAGGCCGAATCATTAAGCCAAGTGCAGCACAACCCCACATCAGGCTCACGGCTAACTCCAGCGAGTACGCTCCCACCTCCCCCCTACTAGAGGCAACAAGTCCCTTCCTGCTCAATTCTGTGAAAATTTATTTATGTCTGTGTGTAGGGAAAATAAGAGCTGCAGTTGGGATCGTTTTTTTATTCAAGGCTATATTTTTCTGCTCCGTAGCTGAATTGCAGCATGAGTGAATGGGTTGCAGCACATCTGAGTGAACAGCTGCCTGTGTGAGGGAGTAAATTCCTGCATGTGTGAATGCTCACTTTTATTCCAGGCTTTGTCCGTCACTCTTTGTGCCAACCTGTACTGGTTCCTTTGCTTCCTTCTCTACCAAACACAAAAGGAGCCAGCAAGTGCGGCTCTTAAGGCAAAAACAACATAAGGCCAGAACCTAATTATTAGGCACATTTGTTAATTATTGGTACAAGTTGCAGTGCTTTAGGGTGTTGGGTGCAGAGCTGTGATTACCATCTCCTGCTTTCTGCTCTGGCGTTCTTTGTCTTCAGTATTCCTGGATCTGCTCTGCTTCATCCAAGAATGAGCTGTGTGATTCTTAACTTTTCCAGTCATTTAGAGCCAGAGTGTCTCAATTTTCTTAAATCTTTGATTTTACAGCTTCTCTTTATTAAAGATTTTTCCTAGTCTTTAAGAGGTGCTGAGGCCTGTAAAGAAAATTATGGATCTGTTCAAGAATTAAGAGAATGTAATGCTAGCATGTTCACTGTAGAATTACACGATCTATAAATGTTACCACTAACGAGCAGCACGTCATGTGGGATCACCAATGTCTATAACTTGGTGGTTTTTTAAATTTCCACTTTTTAAAAAATAGTGTTGATTGGCCTTGAGTTCCAGTTTTGAGGGAAAAGCTGGACATAAATCTAATAAATAAGCTAGCATAAGAATTCCAGCTTTCACTTACCTTACCAGATCACTGATTCCCCCATGTAGTGACTGGTTCTTTTTTATAAAGTGGAATATGCTCTGACTGACAAAAGCTTTGAAAGTGCTAAGTACAGAAAGTATGGTAAAGTCTAGAATTTGTAATTATATGTTACTTGTGTTTGTGTATGCATACACTCTCCTTATCCATGCATAGATTTGAGATTATTTTGCTGAACCTTTGAACCAAATAATATAGCTCTTTTTAAATTTTTCATAAATATATAATACATATGAGTGGGATACAATGTCAGCAATATGATCAAAATATAGAAAATAATCTCAGTCAAGTATTTTGATATTTAAATAAGGAGTTCAAGGAATTAACAAAAATAGCCATGGCATATGAACACACATACCGTTTGGCTCATAGTGCCTTTGCCTGCTGTATTTGACTTCAGAACATATATGACTAAACAAGTGATCCAACTTTAAGAGTAAACAGCACATAAAATTACCTGTGTTCATCTCAATATTATCTGCTTGCTAGAATTTCCACTTCAAACACTCACCTGCCAGGCTGTCTTCCTTTCATGTACAACAGATACAATGAGGAAGTACTAAGAATAACTGACATCCATTCTGACCTATGAGGATTCTTGTTCCTGCTTTGCCCAGCCAATTCATGTGACATGAATTGACTGGTGGGAGATGCCTTCTGCAACCACCAGGTTTGCAGGCACAATTGTGTGTCTGTCCAGGTGAGGAAGTTTGCAGAGCAACATGGAGACAGGTGAGAGGGCTTGGAAGGGGTTGACAAATTAAGGATTATGTAAGGTTCTTTGATGGTTCATCCTACCCTTTCTCTCTCTCTCTCTCTCTCTCTCTTAAGTACCTGTAGATTTCTTTGTGCTTTATCATGAAAAATTGTCAGGTTTAACAGGAGAGCAACGCAAGAGAAAGTTTACCTGCAATTTTATTCAGGTGCTTTCCGGAGAGCTCTCCAGGGTGCTGAAAATTCCTGCTTTTCTAAGACGGGACAATTGCTAAGTTCTCTACCAATGGCCTCCCATCTTTCAGTGGGACATGCTACATATCTCGTCCTCAGTCACAAGTGTTTGTAAGTTCTCCGCCCCCGTGCTGTATCTCTAATGGAACGGATGACATCACTTATTTATTAAGGTCAGGTCACTCAGTAAGCAGGCTGCATTCCAGCTAATGTGCAAGAAAGGAGACAGAGGAGGGGAAATGAGGATTGCGTATCATTGATGCTGAATAGCTTGGAAAATCCCCCATGTCTCCCCCCCTGCTTCACTGTGTGATTACACAGCAGAACAAGAGAGCTCTCCAGGACTTTCCAGAGCTCTCCAGATTCTCATATGCAGCACCCTTGTCAATTTTATCACGCAGAAGGAAGCAACATCGATGCTCCTTGTTTAGAATATAATAGCACTTAAAATTGTCATTGCATTTTGTAGTAGCTATTGTTTATACTGCCAGCCCAGATCATCTGGAATTTAATGGAAGATGAGACAATGGAAAATATTGAGAGATCACAGTGTATTCTCTATTATTCAAAAGCAGGAATGCAAATAAATCCTAGATTGATACAGAGTGAGATCCAACTGGAAAATAAACTTGCAGAGAAATCAGTGGAAGTAAGATCAGACTCATTTCTCAGTATTTCTTGGGTAAATGAGAAGTAACTACTGTACTGAATATAATAACTTTAAAGAGACATTTCAAAAGTGAGACTCATTCTATTAAGTATGCTGCATTTAGGGAGTTGTTATGTTCTCATTGTATGCCTGCAAGTTCTATTGTTATGTTTTTGTAGGTTTCTGACTCCGAGTTGCTTAGTGTCTATGTGCCCCTGTCAGATGTTCAGAGTTTTAGAAGAGCTATAGTCCAATAAAAGAGTTGTGTAGGAGAGATTTTCTTGCCAGCCATATTTCTAGATTATCTCATGTAAAATAATATCTTAGGATAAACTCACTATTGTATATATTCTATCATAAGATAGCACAACTGCATGGATTTATATAAACTGAACAATTTTTAAAATATGTAACTTTTATTTTATCCTTTGTTATCTGTAATCTATCTCCTAGTATGATATAAATAGATAAATCTGTATTATTTATCTATTTTACCCTATTTTCATTATCTATATTGGTGTATAGAAGTGCAACCTTAACCACTGCAGCAGCCATTCTCAACCTTTCTTCTCTTTTTCTGCCATGAACATGTGTGCAATACAAAAGAAACATAGGCCGAATCAGAATTTTGTAAGTCACATAACAAATATTATAAACTGGTGTGTGAAGGATTGTATCCAGTCTGTGGCCCCCTTCAGATGTTCCAGGGCCCGCAAGGGAGTCATATGGCCCCTGTTGGGAATGGCTGCTCTGAAGTGCTTAATTTCACTGAACCACACACAGCCTTTGTATTGTTTTGTTTTGCTGTTTCCACAAAGTATTATCATTTTTTTAAAAATATATTCCTGATGTCTAGTGTCTATGTATATCCTGGAGTATAATTTCCAAATAAAAAAGGAAGACTAGAGAACAGCCCTTTTCTTATTGTTTCTACATCCTTTCACCATGGCACTGAACATAGTAAACTAACATAGACAACTGAAGCCAATATAATGCAATTCTTGAGAAATTCAAGCATTTCACTTTAGAATTTGCTTCTTGTTTCAGTGTATTCTATCCTATCATTCTGTACAAAGCAGAAAAACTTGACCGTACAGCTATAAGCCTTGAGATAGGCCACTAAATTCAATAGATGTTTCGAGCCATAAACTCCTCATACATACTCACACTGTGACATTAGAAAGTCAGACCCACTCTCAGTGTACCTTCTTATTTTGCTAAGTCAGCTAATTCAAAGTAAAAAAAAAAGAAAAGAAAAGAAATCTGCTTTTTGTTCCATATAAATTCCATGGTGTTTTATAGTTCCACCAAGGTGATAATGCCTGCCTGTCAAATACATTTACTCCTAACAGTGTGAAAATATAGTCTCTCATCATATTGCTTAAGATAACAGAAAATGCCCCAAGGTCTAAAACTACTGGATTAGACATTAGATCCCCTAACATCAAAGAAGGACCCAACAAACAGTGTGGCAGGTGTTAGTCATTTTGTTAAAATTCTGACAGGCACAATTTTCATTTTCGCAAGCTTGTGAATGGAAAAATACAGTTTAGAATATTAATGCAGGATTTATTTTTAGCTGAAGTTTCATTTTCACTGCCAAGGCCACATTCATATACCCAGGCCCTGTTTCAGATGGCTTCCTGCAGCCCCCATCCCACAGGGAAACACCAGACTCATGGTTTCCTACCATTCACACAATTAACTGCCACCAGAGATACCTTACAGCTAGAAATGCATTTGGTTTACTCAGATGACATAAAGAAAAATGTAAACAATAGCTACTATGACTTTGTGGCAAAATGCAAAACAGAAACAGAAATAAGACATCCACATTTAAGAGAAGAACTCATAGATTCTACAAATAGAAGGTTAGGACCCGTAGAATCGCCCACACTCAGGGTGACTGATGCTCCAAACGGTCCTGTGAAAACTAGTACCAATTTTGGTTATTTCAGAAATTCTGGGTCCTTGATGGACAGCCTCCCTTAGTAGGTTTCATTTTTGCACCTGCTGTCCACTTTTTTTTTTACAAGCGATTCTTGTGCTTCTTAACTGCCTTGGCACTGCCTGGCCAGAGAAAACCTGACATTTCCATCTTCCAGTGTTCATAGGTATCATGTACCTTCCATTTTAATCTCCATCCCTCTTATCTATGTTTCTTGCCATAGAGTCACAATTCTTATTTTCATATCTCTGCTATTATGGTGCATGTACTTGAGACTTTTCTTTTTGTAAAGACCTCAAACTACTGTCAAGCTAAATTTGCCTCTTAGACCAGACTATTTTAATATGGAATTGAATCTCTCTACTATATAAATGTAAATGTTTTCATGCATATAAACATTCTGTATTATGACTTTCCTAGCAGTTCAAAATCAGAGGAAGGAGCGGCAAGAGATTTCAGGAGTTGTATAAGAAGAAAGTAAATTTGTGTTCTACCACAAACTCAGAAGGGATTTGTCATCCAACATCTTGTGCTCATAGAACTCTGACTGAAGGCTGCATGGTTTAATTTGGGAATAGTATTTATTGTCATTGTTATTGTTGTTGATCTAGCACACCATTCTGGATGTAAGAGAAAGAATATGCATCTGATTCCATGAAAAGTAAGATGTTTTCACCAAGTTCTGCATTTTAGACACAGGGGTGTTTTGCTGATTTTCCTGAGGATAAACCTCAGTGCTAATATCATGAACAAAATCAGTCCACAAAAGGTTACACTATGATACATTGGAATATGTCCAGCAACTCTTTCCATTGGTGGGAAGCAACCTAAGGGGCCAAAATGTAACACACTTCGCCAATCTTCCTGAAAGGAACTGGACATCTCCACCGTCCAGAACAGAATACTCCAAACGATCTATAGACACCATCCATCTGTGGAAGTCTCTCCATGAGCAGCCAGCATCCTCACCTGCCATGGCCCACGCTCCTGATTCATTCCCAAAAGATGCTGTTTACCCTACTCACTCTCGGGGCTCCAGCAGTGAAATCAGCACTGCTAACCGTTTCCTACTAAGTAGACAGAACCGGCTGATGAATGGAAATCATCGAGGCTTTCGTACTTCATCCCCTATGGGAAGAGTTATCCTCATCAACACACCACTTGAAGGTACAGTTGGGGTGAAAAGGGACAGCATAGAGTATCCCATTCTCCATACAAAAGTTGATTGGAATGGCAGTTCAGTCTTAAGCACTCACGACAGAGAATCATCCTCCAATGTCTGGGATGGGTTGCAGGACAAGTTGCAGGGAACAGACAAATTTGTTCTCTAACATCTTGTTGCTGCCACCTAGCATTTGCAATCTGAAGTACAGAATCTGGAAAGGTATTTTTTAAGAAAAATCATGATGATCTGTTAAAGTCCTCCATAAAAGAGTTTTGGAAAGATGATGGTCTGAAGCCCTAAATGTCACTGAACAACCATTCAATTGTGAGGGACTTCAGCATCTCATTATATTCACTTTTCTTGAAAGTTGACTTGCCAAGCTGTGCTAGGTGGCATACTCTGCCTGTTGACGCTGCTTGCCCTAGATGTATTTGCATGATGTGCAATCTTAGCTGATTTTTATTAATTAACAATGTAATTAGGAGGGGTAGTGATTTTCATGAAGACTGCAAGAGGAAGATTTAAACGTAACCTTCCAACAAATTCCACAATTCCAACAAAAACCTTTGCATGCACACACACACACAAGCACAATGCTTCAATTAACATTAAAGGAGAGGAATTCTGTTGGCATCAGTCCTTTCACTTTATTATGATTGCTACCGCAGACCATCATTATATGGTGGTTTTTAACCAGGCATTGAAGATAATGTCTAGTTTGGTCCTGAGAACAAAAGCCTGCCTGGTGCCTCTGTATCCCACTAGTGCCTCATTTGTCTTCAGCTGCATCTGACATTACTTTTTTCACTCTAAATTCAACATGGCTGCTTCAAGCCTGCTCCTAGATTTAGCAGCTGTATTGTGAATAAAGCCCTTTGCCTTTCCCATATTGTTGAAGACACCATTGTTTTCATTCAAGATTTGCGCCAGGGCTTGAAGCAAGGCTGCCATATACCTTTTGTTATGAGAATATTTGCTAGCATTTTTGGCAGAGGGAGTAATGACGCAAGAGCCAGTATAATCTGCCTGACAGCCCAGCAGTGTTGACATTCCAGTAAAGCAGGCTTAAAACATTCTACAATAAGAAATCATTGGCTTTCTTCATTTGTAACCTGTAAAACTTCAGTAGGCAGCAGTTGTTTTATCAAATTAAAAATAGATTAGGGGGGATATGGAAGTGATTGGTGAAAAAAATTGAGATTCTAGGGCAGAAACAAGAAAATAAGGGCAAAGGTGGCTGAAAAAACTCTTGGCATTTCTTACCACCATAGAATCTGAAGAGTCTCAAAAAAAATTCTGGTCAGAAGCTACAGCCAACTTCAAGCATGGGATCTATAGAAACAAAAATTTTGCACTTCTTGAAAAAATCCATTTAATTTCATAGTTCTCAGCTTTGCTGTATCTCTGTCATAGCTAACAGCGATGAAAGCGATGCGATCCATGCCATTACGGTGGAAAAGAGCACAGCTGGTAAGCTGGGCTTCAGCGTACGCGGGGGGTCAGAGCATGGCCTTGGTATCTTTGTCAGCAAGGTGGAGGAAGGCAGCAGTGCAGGTAAGAAAAAAAAACATTATTCCTGTCCCCACAACCTGAAGAACAAACAAGTTCCTCATAATTTCTAGGCATAAGACATTCTACTAGATGTGGCATTCACAGGATCTTCCAGATTTACTCTTTTCTTGTAAAGGGGCATCTAGAACCATTACTTATCTCTTTCCCTGCAAAATATAGCCAATGTCTTGGGGAAATAATATGATCAAAACTTTTCTGTATGCATGCTGTTTTGTTCAATAGCTTTGGGAAAAATATCAATGAACTGTGTCACAAAATGCCAGATGCTCAGAGAACTTTTCATGTGTTTACTTAGTGCTGCAGTGAAGAAGCAGCATTTTAATCATGGCCTTAGAAATCACTATGCATCATCCTGAAAGATTTTCAGAAACTCTTGACTTACCAGATGCACACACGTATATGAACATCAAACACTTTGATATTTCACCTGCCTTGACGGTAACAAATAGAGATGGAAGGTGTTCCGTTAGCCAAATGTTGCTGCCTTGCGTTGTCAAGTCACCTGATTTATGGGAATTACAGATGGGCAAGAAATGCACTTGGATGGTGTGTCTGCACAGCTGTTCTGTGCAGCTTCCCTTGCCCCCAGCAACTCCAGCATTTTTTTCCTTGTTGGGTTTTTTCTCGGCTTCTTGTTCAATGAATCCAGAGTTTTGACAGTTTCAATATTACTAATAAATACATAAGTGTGCCTGTAAAAGTCAAGGGCTTCCAAAACAACATTTTATTGTAATAAAAAATGATAAGGCAAAGGAAAAGCTCACTGGTCTCTAGAGCACGTTAAGGTATCTATATTTTATACCAACAGAACAGGCTGGGCTGTGTGTTGGAGACAAAATCACAGAAGTGAACAGTGTGAGCTTGGAGAACATTACAATGGGAAGTGCAGTCAAAGTCCTGACAGGGAATAACCGGCTACGGATGGTCGTGAGACGCATGGGCAAAGTGCCAGGGATAAAGTTCTCCAAAGAAAAGACCACATGGTAAGCGGAACTGCCTACTACGGTGACACCCTATTGTCAGCAGGCCTTGGGTAACCAAAAATCACAATGTGTTGTTTGTATGGACCCAAGGCAATGTGCTGGGCTCAGTGGAGCAGAGACAGGATGATCAGGTTTCGTGAGATGCAAGGCGATGGTATCAGAGTGAACTCTGACCAGGGAACAGGGGAGGGAGGAGGGAGGGCAACATGGGGTTACTGGGCTAAACTCTTTTCTCCAACTTAAATTATATGGGAACTCTGATTGGAAACAGGCTTCATTTACATAATATGCTGATTGAACATGAATAGTGGTAAGCAACAGGAATAAACATCTGTTTTGATAAAATGAAGGGCAGGAAGGAGGAGGTCTAAAAGGGAACAAACAGGGCTCATTAGGGGTCCCAGAGCAAATTTAAAAAAAAAACATACACAGCTGATTTGTATCCCACTTGCCTCCCTCAGGAAACTCAAGACTGCATGCATGAAGCTTCATATAGTCACCCAGCTAGGCATTCACCAGCTCCAGTAGTTAGCAATATCATGTTCCTAAAGACCACACTCCAAGAAATTATAAGATTCTGTTGAGGAACCCATAGCTGAACTAGGGAGTGACACAGCAAAAATTCCAAGCCAGAGAGAACATACTGTGCTGTCAATGTAAAGATGAAATGAAGTTACTTCCACAAACACACCTCAGTATGAATAGGAGCATGAATATTCCTCAGTATTTGACATCAAGACATGGTACACCATGGCCAAACTACTATTGTTTAGCATAGTAAATTGCACAAGAGTAGGCCCATTGAACCAATGGAGAATCGGTGGGTCAACTCCTCTGTAACTTCAGTTGCTTCAATTGGCCTACTCTAGTGCAGTTTACTATGCTAAGCAACAGGATTTGGGCCCATAGTTTCAATGTCTGATAGCTGACTATCTTTGCCATTGTTCGATAGCTGATCATAATAGTGTCAATGCAGAAATCAAATAAAAATTATCACCCAGTTTTCAGATTTCTTATCTTCTGGTGATACTTTCTTTTATCAATACTTATAGCTGCAATTAGACATGGGGTGTTCGTATTCATATTTTGGCACCACAGGTGCTGTGGAAATCCAGTCCCTCCCCCCCCTCCAAACCAGCCAGTCCACTCATGGTCATGTGTGGCACATGTGGCCATTGTCCTTGGCATCATGCCAATTGCAGAAGCAAACCAGAAGTTCTTCCCTGCCTCCCTGTGCAGCCAACCACTCCAGTGGGGAATCTCCTCACTCAGTTCTTGAGCAGTTGGCTGCATAGGGAGGTGGGGAAGAGCCAGCGAGGGTACTTCTGCAATTGATGCAATGATGAGGACACCGTGTGGCAACCCATGAGTGGACTGGTCAGTTTGGGGGACGGAACTGGATTTCCGCAGCATCTGTGATGCCAATATTCATATTACTATCCACAGGGATACAAATACCAATATCCCATGTCTACCTGCAAGCTATGTAAATTACATAGTGTTCTGGATCATGTAATCTAGATTCTAGATTACAGACTCAGCTTGCAAAATGGTAACTGGGCAACCCTTTTTCCCACTGTAAACTCAGAGTATGCCTTAAATTCAAATATATAACATGACTGTACTGTGTCACAATGCTTTTTGTGAGACTGCTCTTGACAGATATTTAGTATGCAGCAGCATTTCATAGGTAACATGGTATGAAACATGGAATGATCTTCAATATCTGACTGTTCACAATTTCTGAAATTGCATACCTGAAGTTTTCAAACAATGAAGAAATCTAAAGCATATATAAAAACTAGAATTTAAGATCTGAGGGGGAAATTGTATTAAAGATGTGAACTCACACTTGAATTCAAAAAAATTTTATTTGCAATTTGACTGACAATGTGAGAAAAATGTCTGAAAATTGAAAATTTACATACATTCATTTGTACTGGACTGAAATAATTTAAACTTTAATCACTTTACACTTGGATTACTTAATACATTATATGTGGAGCTGGATCTTGAGAGTTCGATTCCGCACTACGCCTTCTCTGATAAAAGCAGTCTGTGTAGTCATTAGGCAAGCTTCACAGTCCCACGGTGCCCCACAGAAGACGGGAATGGTAAACCCCTTCTGTGTATTCTGTCTCTCGAAAAGCCTGGAAAGGGTCACTATAAATCAAAATCAATTTGTTGGCACATAGTACACACATAATACATAAATATGTAGGGACAGTCCTTAAGGATAGTTGAACATTTTCAGTTAGCATATTTAGATAACTCCTTGGGACTGGGCATCCAGAACATTACTTATGAGAACTGCAAAGCTCTTCTTCTGTTTCCAGGCTCAGTTCCAAGTGCTTCCTTTAACTCTCAACACCATGAAATATTTGGGGTCAGGGTAGTTTAAGCAACATCTTCTCCCACAAAAAAAATCTGTTCATTTACCTGAATTGGCTTCAGAGATCTTTATGTTCCTTAGCTTCGGAGGTGAGGCAAATGATGACCTACAACAGTGTGATCATCATTCATAGTATGATCCCCAGATTTTGCAATGCAAAATCTGCAGGAAGATCTGTCTTTCTGGCACTAGGTGAAGATCTTTGTGTTTGCCAAGCAAATTATTTTTCTTATTTTTGCTACAAAGGAAAGACACTCATAGGACTTTGTGCTCAGGGGCCAGATTAACAGGATAGCTACATTTGGCTCACTGTCTGTTTCATCCAATGCAAGGATGGGCTGTTTCACTATTTTTGCTTATTTGCTAGAGCAAACCAGCCCGCGCCCAAAGTGCTCCTACTCACATCATTCTGGGTCCCTGTCATGGGCTACTCTTTTAAAAGTGCTGGTAGGATCACTCCATTTTGGTTCCTCTCCAGTGTGTGCAATCACAGAGATCAAACCAATTTGCCAGCTAGTTTCAATTTCCCCAAATCAAAAGTGGCTTAAATAGACAGCTTAACCAGCTAATGATTTGAGGACATTGGAAAATTAAAAATTCTACTCTGTAGAAAATTCCTCTTCAGAGGAGAGTTATAAAGCAAAAAATAATAATAATTTTAAGCCAATTTAGGGCAGTCCGGATATGCCATAGTTTTTAAAGAATTTAAAAAAAAAACAGAAATCTTCCTCTTAGGAACAGGAGGATACAGGAAGAGGCAAGCAAGGTCAGGACTGGAGGCTACAGGAAGAGGCTGGAACAGCAATTCAGGAAGGAAAGGAGAAAAACAAAAGATGTGACACAGAGACTGGCCTGACAGTCCCCTCAATTTGCAGTGTCTACAGAGTCTAACAGCGCTAGCAGCTCTGTAGTATAGTTCACTTTGCTTTGCTTTGCTTTGTTTTGCCAAGGAGGACCAAGTAAGGTCGCTTGAGGTGTATGTGGATGCAAATATAGCCCCAAATGGCATATACTGGATCTCTACCTGACCGTAAATGACAATATTTAGCCTGCACCAGCCTCCTCTAGCCAGCCTACATAGCCAAGCCCTATGTTTCTGGCATACTTTAAAGAACCCTAATAGGTGTATACATAAGCTATTAAAGAAGGCACTAGCATCCAAAAAACCAAGGAATTTATAGTGGACTATAGGAAAAAAAGAGCAGACATTCAGCCACTGTATATAGATGGAGTTTGTGTGGAACAGGTGGTTGAATGTAAGTTTCTTGGGACCATCATAACAAATGACCTGACTTGGAGTGCAAACACCGCTGCGTTAATCAGGAAGGCGCAACAACGGTTGTATTTTCTAAGGATTCTTAGAAAACAACAAATGACTGAGAGTTTGTTAACCACCTTCTATCAGAGTTTGATTGAGAGCATATTATCCTACTGTCTCTGTGTATGGTTCACGAGCTGCATAGTAGCAGAGAAAAAGGCAATTCAAAGGGTGATTAAGACGGCTCAAAACATCATTGGCTGTTCACTCCTCTCTTTGGAAGAATTGTATAAGAACAGATGTAAGAGGAAGGTATCTAACATACTGAAAGACTCCTCTCATCCGGGACATCAGCTCTTTAAACTATTACCATCGAGAAGGAGATTCAGGGTATTGAAAGCAAGGACAAGCAAATTCAAGAACAGCTTTTACCCAAGTGCAGTATTGAGTTTAAATGCGGGGTCATAAGTTTTTGGTAGAATTTTAATTGCTGGGAGAAACGGGGTATCTATATCTGTATGGTGAGTGTTGTGTATATTTTAACTTTTTTTTGTAGTGGTGTTGTCCAGTTTTACCTTGGGGAAGAGCACCTCATTTCGTTGCACCCACTTGTGAGTGCAATGACAAATAAATTTCTTATGTCTTATGTCTTATGTCATTTGCTTTCCCACCATAGGTAACAAAATACTGTATCTTGGGTTGACTATTTTTGGAGCAGGGATATCATATATGACTGGAAGTGTCTGGTTTTAAAGCATAATATCACATGTAGACAGCTGGGTTGTGATAACATAAAGTTGAGGAGAAGAAAGACCACATTTTCAACCAATCTTTTATAAGCAAGTTCTGAGGCTATGTTATGTGATGACTATCTGTTGCCTTCAGTATCTGAAGAACAGATACTGCTTTTGCACTCCTGTCCAGCTTGTGGGCTTCCTGTAGGCAATGGGTTAGCCACTGTGGGAATGGAAAACTGGACTAGATAGACCTTCAGTCTGATCTAGCAGGTCACTTTTTATAATGTCTCAGCCCCAGTGATGAGTTTGGACTCAATGAGCTCTATTACTGCAAGCCAGCCTGCAAAACATGGCTGTCCATGATATTCCACTATTCTTGAGGCAGACTGGAGACCCATTGAAAAATATAGCAGCCATTTTTCAGCGATAGATGGATGGACCGGATGAGATTCTTAATTAATTTTGTCCCAGGGTTGATGTGGTCAACAGACGCCTGGTTGTGGAGAAGAGTGGTTCTACTCCATCAGACACCAGTTCTGAGATAGGAAGACGGCGGATAGTCCACCTCTACACCACATCTGATGACTACTGCTTGGGTTTCAATATCCGGGGTGGAAAGGAGTATGGCCTTGGGATCTATGTCTCCAAGTAAGTCTTGCTCAGCCTAAAGCTCTGTGCTCTTCCCTAATTTGGACATGATGGCACATCAGCCTAGGGTCAAACCAAATGTGTTGTTACTCATATAGTTTTCTCCCGATGCAAATTTTTTATTTCACAAAAAGACCAACATAGTCGACCAGATACAACTCAGGGCCATGATGGGAGGGGCCTGAGGGTATTAATCCTTTACTCCAGGGGTCCCCAGCCTTGGGCCTCCAGATGTTCTTGGACCACAATTCCCAGAAGCCTTCACCATCACTTCTGCTGGCCAGGATTTCTGGGAGTTGAAGTCCAAAAACATCTGGAGGCCCATGGTTGGGGACCCCTGCTTTACTCTATGGAGGAGGGGGAGTACCTACCGTGTTTCCCCAAAAATAAGACAACGTCTTATATTAATTTTCACTCCAAAAAATGCATTAGGCCTTATTTTCAGGGGATTTTTTTTACAGTCATGTCATCTTCTTCTGGTTGCTGCATAATGCTGCACAGTGGTGGAGAGCGGGGTTTAACTTAACTAGGGCTTACTTGCAGACTAGGGTGTATATTACGAGCATCCTGAAAAATCATACTAGGGCTTATTTTCAGGTTAGGTCTTATTTTCGGGAAAACGGTACTATTTGCCTTAGGTGAGGGTTCTCATTAGCTTCAGTGGGAGCTCTTTTCCCATGCATACAGCAACCATGAAGGAAGGGAGTCAGCCACTTGCAGTCACAGTGGGAGCAAAGCATTAAAAAAATCCTGCCCCACACAGTATGGACCTAATTCGGATCAGGTCACTCAGGGCTAAACTACATGCAAGCATGCTGCTAAGCCTTATTTTCTTTCTTGCACCCAAGGCATGTGAAGTCCAGGTCTAGGCAGTACCACTGTGAGCAGGTAGCAAACACTAAAATTTGCCCTCTGAAGCCTTCCCCCCCCCTTTAAATATACCTCCCAACTTGCAGGGGCTGAAAACAAAAACAAAATCTCCATTGGAGCAAATGGAAGAAAAATTTGAGAAACTAATGTGGGAAGATTAGGGGGGGCAGATATCTATAATTAGAGCTTCTGTCTGAAATGGGGACTCTGAATCATAATACCCTCAGAGCCAATTTGTGCTCTTAATTTGATGAAATCTGAAATATGGAACGCCTGAAAGCAAAGGAATGTTGGTGGGAAAAGAATATGACAACCCCAAAAAGAGAGTAAGCAACAACAGAATATACCAGTAACTGTCAGCTAACTATGCCAAATTCAACTTATGCACCATTTTGTGACCAGCTCCACCCCTGATTGGAGATGGGCACCAACTGAACTATGAACTGGGGGGGGGGGGAATACGAACTAGGCTGGTTCATGGCTCGGTTTGTGCAAACTATTTTGCTGAAACAAAATGAAGTGCTGAACTTTTTTTCTGCTCAGCATTTCATTTTGATTCGGCAAAATGGATGCCTGCCCACTTCCTGCATGCTGCCCTCATCATCTCCCTTCCTAGTCCCTGCCACCTCCACCATGTCCATTGCCACCTTCAGAGACATCAGCCCAACCTCCCTTGCAGGTCTGTGCTGAGACAGTAGGCCTGGAAAGGAGGCCAGGCCGCTGTCTCTGAAGATGGCGGTGGCACAGGAGGAGGGGGGGGTGGCAGAGGCAACAGGACCAGGGAGGGGGGGGATGGGGGCAGTGGGGAGGGGGGGACAGGCTGCAGAGGGGGCAGAGGTGGTAGGTTCCCCTCCCCCCAGGACAAACCAGAAAAACAAATTGCGAATTAGTTCATTTTTCTGGCAGTTCGTGATGGTTTGTGGTTCGTTCTTAGCCACAAACCATGAACCAACTCAATTGGTCAATTTGTGCCCATCTCTAATCTTGATCCTTCTTTGAAGTATTAGAGTAAAATTGTATTATTTTTCATCACAATATAGCATTACATTCCCCTTTTATTTATTTGGGGCTGTTTCAACTATACTAGTCTCCCATGGGAGGAGCTTCTTTCAATCCCATCTGTTCTATCCAAAACTACCAACTCAGAAAAGACAAATGCCCACTGGGAGATGCTGTCTATGCCTTTTGTAGATTGACTATATTCTTTTCAAGGTTGTGAGGGTGTATATTTGTACCTAGGCATAAGACATTTGCATTTCTTTGACTTTAACCCCCCAAAATTCCTCCAGTCAGAATTCTTGGGGCTTTAATCAAGAAATTAAAGTCCTAACAGGTATTTTCAAGTTCTTACAGCTGGTGAATTGACCCTCCAGCAGGCATGTTCATCCTGTGAAGAAGATAGAAGAAATGGCTAAGCTCCATAGAAGCTACAAAGAATTAGGGGTCTGGTAGTCTCTTCCTATTAGCCTATGTAAATAGTTCCTCTCAAAAACCTATTAGACCCCTAATTCCTTGTGGCTCCCATGGAGCTTTGCCCCACCCACCTACCATCTCCACAGGTATATACCGTATTTTTCCGTTTATAAGATGCCCTCGTTTATAAGACGCCCTCCCCCCACTTCTCTAAATCAAAAATTAAGAAATCTTAACTTAGCTTTGAGTATTCAGCCTCTGGGCTCAGAACACTCAGACATTACGCGTCCCTGTTGTATCTGAGCCTACAGGCTCCACCTCCAATGAGGTGTGTTCCAACTGGTTTGTTCAGCATCAGCTGACATCAATTCCATAAGGCTCATGATTGGAGGGAACTAAGTCTCCTGACCGTAGGAAACTAAGCCTAAACTAAACTGAAGGAAGCCTGTTTGCAGAGGCAAGGTATGGGCTGTTTTTTTCTCTCCTTGGTTTACTTCCGTGTATAAGATGCCCCTCAATTTTTAATGTAATGATTTTAGGGAAAAAGTACTGTCTCATACATGGAAAAAGACAGTAGTTGCCAAAGCCTTAATTCACCAGCTGTAAAAACTGGAAAACACCTGTCAAGACTTTGACTTCTTGATTAAAGCTCCAAGAATTCTGCCTGTTAAAACTTCTGGAGAATTGTGTGGGGTGAAGTTCAAGAAATATAAAAGTCCCACTACAACATATTTTGCCCAAGAAAACAGATTTTCTGATCCTCCTTCACTTGTTCTAGAAAGCCAGTTTCTCTGCTAAAGCTCCATATTATGCTAGTTTGGAAAAAAAATGCCCTTGTTATATCATTTCCAGAGTAGATCGTGGTGGGCTGGCTGAGCAACATGGGATCAAGGTTGGCGACCAAGTCCTTGCAGCCAATGGAGTCCAGTTTGATGACATCAGCCATAGCAAGGCAGTCGAAGTGCTAAAAGGGCAAACCCATATCATGCTGACCATCAAGGTGAGGCATGTGCACCTTGCCAAGTATGGGGCAGAGACAGAGAAAGGAACTGTTGTTTACTGTGGGAGAGAATGATATAATAGCCCCATCATGACAGGAGGTTAGAGCCATGAGAGGCACTGATATGCAGACTGCAGAATCTTTTCAGGCCATCAGAATTCTTTCAACTTCCCATAATCAGCCTTATTATAGGTCCAATCCATTTCCCTAATGCCTCCCTCCATGTAAAATCCTATCTACAACTGGGCAGAGCAAGACACATTGGTCTGAGAAAGTGAGACTTTATCAATGAAAAGGCACAGCACGGAAATCTTACCTTTTTAGACAACCTGAGGCCAGCATGGCCAGTGCTCTTGACAGCTGGAGGATTCTGATATAGTCTGAGAAAAATTACTTTTCTCTCCATCATCCAAGTGCCCAGTAATTTCATTCCCCCAAGATACCATGGGACCTAGACTCTTGAGACTTAGGAGATACAGTTTCAGCTGGGAAGAGACCTGGCGGTGGGGGATGCATTATTTATCAAAGTGTTTCTCCGCCTGGGATCAGATTAGTCTCTGAAGACACAGCACAATACTGGGTAGGCAGCAAACAATCCTTGACATGTTGTCTCTTCTGTCACCTTCCGTCTAGGAAACAGGGAGGTTCCCAGCTTACAAGGAAATGGTGGCCGAGTACTGCTGGCTCAACAGAAGTAAGACGCTCCTGAATATTTTTCATCTTCTGCTGGTATGCTAGATACCGCTTTACTGAAGAGCAATCAGAAATACTAGAGCATGATTCTAAAGCAAGCATCTTATCATCAAAGGCATGTATGACCTTTGATGCTAATGAGTCCACTCTGGGCTTTACTTCAAACTTTGCAGGAGGTATCCAAGGATCTGTACCCTTTCTCCGAAACAGATTTACACTTTGGATAGCTTTCATAAAGTTTCAACCAAAACCCACAGCAGATTCACTGTCCTACTGATACAGGATCCAAAACATGTATGTTCACAAATACACACAGTAGCTTGAGAGCAGATGCTATGCTACACAGACAAATATTGATGGAACGTGGACTCTTGTGTACAATAGATCAAACCACTACATTCCCCGGTGGGTGATCAGATGCCTCTGGGAAGCTCACAAGGATGACATGAATGTGGTGGCATTTTTTCACTTGTGTTGCCCAACCACTAATACTTAGAAGCAAACTGCGTCTGATAGTGGAGGTTGTATGGGGTCATCCTCACTAGCAGCCATTGATAACCACATCCTCCATCAATTAGTCTAATTGTCTTTTAATGTTTTCCAATTTGATAGGTATCAATACACTGGTCTGTAGCAAAGCTCAATAGTGTGTTAAGATCTATTTCCTTTTGTTATTTAGAATCTCCCAGTATTTGGCTTTATTAGATGGTTATAAGTACTAATTAGGGCCATGTACCAGATTCAGACAAATTTCAAATGCTGAACTGAATAGGCCTGATACAGAGTGACTTATATGGCCACATTCCTTTCTGGGACACAGCAAATATACATGCTGATTTAGATCCAGGGTGCAAATCACTTTAGCCTGCTGGATTTTTAAGAGCAAACTTTAAAGGTGACTATTGTGCAAACCGATAAAGCTTGCTCTCTGAAATCCTAAGGTTTACTCCCCTCTTTAGGAGGGGAGTATCAAGTATCCAAATTCCATGTCCACCACCACAAAACTAAAACCAGTGTAGCCAATTCAGTTTTCCAATGCATTGACTTCATAAGTTTACAATTGACTCAAATCAAGGGCATAAATCTAATCAAATGAAGCACAAAGAACTCCAGACCAAACTGGGATACATTCTGAAGCCTCCATATCTTCCCTTTCTATTTGCCAGGAGGTGATGGGACCAGCAGCCATAATCTTGTGTTTTTTTTTAAGTTGAACTTCAGACCATTTTTGCACTCTCCTCTTTCACCTTCATTAAGAGGTTCTTTAATTCCTCCTCACTTTCTGCCATCAAAGTGGTATCATCTGCATATCAGAGGTTGTTGAAATTTCTTCCGGCATTCTTAATTCCATTTTGGGATTCTTCCAATCTGGCCTTTCGCATGATGTATTCTGCATATAAATAAGCAGGGGGACAATATACAGTCTTGTCGTACTCCTTCCCCAGTTTTGAACCAATCAATTGTTCCATATCCAGTTCTAACCGTTGCTTCCTGTCCCATGTATAGATTTCTCAGGAGATAGATAAGGTGGTGAGGCACTCCCATTTCTTTAAGGATTTGCCATAGTTTGCTGTGGTCCACACAGTCGAAGGATTTTGCATAGTCAATGAAGCAGAAGTACATGTTTTTCTGGAACTCTCTGGTTTTCTCCATAATGCAACGCAAGTTAGCAATTTGGTCTATAGTTCCTCTGCCCCTTCGAAATCCAGCTTGTACTTCTGGGAGATCTTGGTCCACATATTCCTGAAGCCTACCTTGTAGGATTTTGAGCATAACCTTGCTAGCGTGTGAAATGAGTGCAATTGTACAGTAGTTGGAGCATTCTTTGGCACTGCCTTTCTTTGGGATTGGGATGTAGACTGATCTTTTCCAGTCCTCTGGCCACTGTTGAGTTTTCCAGACTTGCTGGCATATTGAATGTAGCACCTTAACAGCATCATCTTTCAAGATTTTAAATAGTTCAACTGGAATGCCATCACCTCCACTGGCCTTGTTGTTAGCCAGGCTTTCTAAGGCCCACTTGACTTCACTCTCCAGGATGTCTGGCTCAAAGTCAGCAACCACACTATCTGGGTTGTCCGGGATATCCAAATCTTTCTGGTATAATTCCTCTGTGTATTCTTGCCACCTGTTCTTGATGTCTTCTGTTTCTGTGAGGTCCCTACCAATTTTGTCTTTTATCATGTCTATGTTTGCACAAAATGTTCCTTTAATATCTCCAATTTTCTTGAACAGATCTCTAATTTTCCCTTTCTATTATTTTCCTCTATACCTTTGCACTGTTCATTTAAGAAGGCCCTCTTGTCTCTCCTTGCTATTCTTTAGAAGTTTGCATTAAATTTTCTGTAACTTTCCCTATCTCCCTTGCATTTTGTTTCTCTTCTGTTCTCTGCTATTTTTAAGGCTTTGTTGGACAGCCACTTTGCTTTCTTACATTTCCTTTTCTTTGGAATGGTTTTTGTTGCTGCCTCCTGTACAATGTTACGAGTCATCCCTAGTTCTTCAGGCAATCTGTCCATGAAATCCAGTTCCCTAAATCTGTTCTTCACTTCCACTGTGTATTTATAAGGGATTTTGTTTAGATTATACCTGACAAGCCCAGTGGATTTTCCTACTTTCTTTAGTTTGAGCTTGAGTTTTGCTAAAAGAAGCTGATGATCAGAGCCACAATCAGCTCCAGGTCTTGTTTTTGCTGACTGTATAGAGCTTCATCTTTGGCTGCAGAGAAAATATTCAATCTGATTTTGGTATTGCCCATCTGGTGATGTCCATGTGTAAAGTCGCCTCCTGTTTTGTTGGAAAAGAATGTTTGTGATAACCAGCTTGTTCTCTTCACAAAACGCTATTAGCCTTTGCCCTGCTTCATTTTGAACTCCAAGGCCAAATGTACCTGTTTTTCCTTGACTCCCTACTTTAGCATTCCAGTCCCCTAAAATGAGAAGAACATCTTTCTTTGGTGTCAGTTCTAGAAGGTGTTGTAAGTCTTCATAGAACTGGTCACTTTCAGCCTCTTCACCATCTGTGGTTGGTGCATAAATGGATTACTTTGATGTTGAAAGGTCTGCCTTGGATTCGTATTGAAATCATTCTATCATTTTTGAGATTGTATCCCAGTACAGCTTTTCCCACTCTTTTGTTGACTCTGAGGGCTACTCCATTCCTTCTGTGGGATTCTTGCCCACAATAGTAGATATGATAATCCTCTGAATTGAATTCACCCATTCCTGTCCATTTTAGTTCACTGACACCCAGTATGTCAATGTTTATTCTTGCCATCCAATATCGCTGTTATCTATAAAGGAAATAGCCCAATAAGCAGGTAGCATCTAAAAATGCAGAGCAAATAGAATAAATCACACACATAAAATGCTTTCCGATATCATACAGATGTTCATGCCATATACACAGCCTCATTAAACAAAGCAAAACCTGTACTAGCTGAGACAGCTGTGGAAGATATTTGGTCTTCCAGCTGTTTTGACCTACAACTCCCAGAACCGCTTGGCTTATTGGGGTTGTCGGTCCAAACATTTGTTTTTATTTATTTATTTAAACTATTTTTAATGTACACTCCTCCTTAAAAAGGACCCTGGGTGGCTTACAACAATTAAAAGAAAGTATTTAAGCTAATAACAGCATGTATACAATACTAAAAGGATCAATGAATACATACCAAAATACAATACCAACATCTGGAGGACCAAACATTTCCCATATCAGCTCTTTTCTTACTTGCAGGCAGCACATGGAAGGGTTAGGTTTTTTTGTTTGTTTGTTTTACTGCAACTCTCACAATCCCTCAGTCATCATGGCTGTTGAGCCATACTGACTAGGAGATTTTAAGGGTTTTTGTTCAAAAAAGTACATTTTACAAGCTCTGGTTACAAAATATAACACACTGAGCACTGGGAAAATTCAATGACCTCAGAACAAAAGTAGAGTCCAGGGAAGACATCTGGACAGTGCAGCAATGAACAGCCTTTGTGCATTTATGGTGCTAATGGTCTGGAAATTCCTAAAAGGCTGTTTTTCTCTTTCTGTGCAGTGACCAATGGCCAGTTGCAGCAGCTGTCTCAAAACTCTGAATCCAGCTCTTCCTCCGTGTCATCCTACTCCTCAGGGACCCCCTACAGTTCCATGAATGGTCTGTTCATGGCTCCAATCCCCAGCTTACCTTCAAGTGGCATGGTAGATGTTGGCATTTCCACTGAGATGCCAGTCCGGAGTCACCCCTTAGAGAAAGCAGAGGCTGCTATGCAGACTGATCCTTTGCCTGACGGAGCCTCCTTTTCAGGGAGCCTGGTAACGGAGACCCTTCGAATTGTGCGACCTATGGAAATCCTAAAAGACACAGCCATACGCACTGAGAGCTTCAAAGACTCATTCCACCTGAGGAAGAGCCAGCCATCAGCTACCAAGGAAACAACAGGGCCCTCCCCCAAAACTGCTCTCCTTCTGGCACTCAGCCGACCACGACAGCCCATCAAAAGATCACAAAGTTATCTGACCATCTGTGGTAAGTTCTGAGACATTACTAGAGTTAGTATTATCCGCTCATATCTCATAAAGTTACAATTGTGGTACAATGTAGTAAAATCTTAATTATAAGCAGCTACCTTGCTTCTAGGCTCTTGATAAATCTTCTTTGCAAGAACACTTGCTTCGCAAAGTGAAAGCTATTATCTGTCCCCATACAAAACCATGTGTACTCCTAGGCTAAAAGAGAACCTGTACATCTGTGATGACTCCTACTGACTAAATACTGTAATCTCAGCTTTTTGTATACAGTACTTTGATTAATACGCCATCCTTATTTTCCCCATCCATGAAAATAGTTCTGGCCTCTCTTGCCCAGGGCTCATATAGCATTCAACCCTCAAGAATGCTCTGCTGTCGCTGGAGCTTTTAAACACAACAGGTCCTAGCAAAGAAAGGGACCAAGGGGTGCTCTCCACCGATAAGCAAAATGAGGATGCATACAGTGAAAGAGGACATTTTCCTACTAGATGGGACTACCTTATTTCAGAACAACCATAATATCATTGTGGACACCTGGTTCAGGCAAAATCTTATGATTTTCTATTAATAATAATTATGAGCTGTCAAGTCACTTATGGCAACCCTTTTCAGGGTTTTCCAGTAAGACAATACTCATAAGTGGTTTACCATTCCCTTCTTCTGGGGGCGCCCTGGACTGTACAGCTTGCCCAAGGCCACACAAGCTGACTATATATACTCAAAAGAGACGCAGTGGGGAATTAAACTCCCAACCTCTGACTGCAAAGCCAGATACCTAAACCACTGGGCTATTCAGTCAGCTCACATAACTTTCTATCAGATATTATTATTTCATTTCAAGAAATACAGAACTTTCTCTTGCCTTCCTCCATCCCCTTCCCCCACTTGCCTTTATTTGTACTTCATGCAGAGGACTTTCAGCCCTCATTTGAAAGATAGAATCAAAGAGCTGTAACCAAAGACCTTCCTGCTCCCTTTTCTAGGCAGAGTGACATAACTACCTCAGGTGGCAGATGCTGAGGGGCAGCAGTGGTAGCCTGCAGCCATTCCCCTTCCTAGGCAGACAGAGGTGTGTATGCCACATAGCCTAACCCAGTGGTTCTTAACCTTTGTTACTCAGATGCTTTCGAACTGCAACTCCCAGAAACCCCAGTCAACACAGCTTGTGGTGAAGGCTTCTGGGAGTTGCAGTCCAAAACTCCTGAGTAACCCAAGGTTAAGAACCAGTGGCCTAACCTACACTTCCTAAACCAGCCCATTGCTCTCAGGTGTACTAAAGGCCGACATTCTGTTGCCAGCTGTGAAATAAGATTCAGATGCTAGCCCAGTCATTTCTAGGTGCAGTCCTTTGCCCTGGGCAGGAATACATCTTGGACCAACTCTATACTTTCTAAAATGGTATCCACAACCAGTTCAGGAACAGTAGCTTTGCAGAAAAGACCATGTTATCCTGTAATTGTGATCTCTTGACATGACTTCTTGAATTCTTGCTCCAGAAGAGAAAAAGCAGAGGAAGAAGGAGAAGCCAATATCCTCAGAGAAGAAGGTCACTCTCCAGCGTTCCAAAACTCTCATGAATCTGTTTTTCAAGAGTTCCCGATCAGGGAAGCCGAGCTCAGCCGTGGGGTCACCAGAGACACAGAAGCGGTCCAAGTCACCAGCACATTCTGAGGGGGAGAAAGGTATCCAGACATGACTTCTTTCCGGCACCTGTAGAACAGGGCTAGGTGGCTTTGGAGAAGAGGAATGTTCCACTACCCAGACCCACCTATATTCTGACACTCATCATCAGAGACCCTCTTCCCAATGAAATTAGAAGCAGCCAAAAGTCCACTTCCAGTTCCAAAATACCTCATTTATTATTTATTTTATTTTATTTGTATCCAGCTTATCTCCCAAAACAGCCCAAAATTAAACAAACTTAATTTTTTTTAAATTAAATTAAGCTTCTTTGTAAATGTTTATTTCAATCCAAAGCACATGGGAGCCATGCGCTTTAAGATAAGTGTGCTTCCTTATTTTCTGTCTTTTCCTATTAAAACTTGGGAATGGGAGTAGGGATTAGAGATGGGCATAAACCAATGGTTTGGTGGTTTGTGCCAGTTTTTTAATCAGCTGAACAAGTGTTTGGAACCTCAAAGCCCCACCTCCTCTGACTAGCACCCACTCAGAGACAGCATCCAGAGGAGGCGGGTCAGTGAAGCCGGGCCACTGCCTCTGAGTGGGTCCCTACCAGAAGAGGTTGGACTTTGAAGTGTCAAACACCTGTTTGGCCACTAAATGAACTGGCATAAACCACTGTACTGGCAGTGCATGCTGATCTCTAGTAGGGATCTAAGGGGCCCAAATATTTAAAAACAAGTAGACTATAAATTGTATGTTGCCAGTCTTGCATCTAGATCTAGAACCAGGTGTGGCAACAGGCTGGTAGTCAGATTCCAGGGGTTTGAAGAATGGGGCAAACTAAGCGTAGGATACACACACCCCTATTTTTGGCAGTAACACAGAGAAGACAAATTGTGCTTTCATGGTCAATGGCACTGCAGCAAATTTAGAGGGGTGGGAAGGAAGCCTTAAAACACTGGGTCCCTGATGTGGAGTGTCAGAAACAAATGTTTTAGATTTGCAGGAGTTATGTCCATAAAGAGACGCTTGCCAAAAAAGGCTAATGGCAGGTACGCCTTTTTCCTTTTGTACTTTTCCACCAGAGTGAACAACCAGCCTAGAGGCCAGTCTAAAATGGCTGCCATTTTCCTCTCATCCATCCTGCTTCACAGCAGATTCCTAATTATTTCATCTTTGTGCTGTCTCCCCTCCCCACCCCCCATATCTGCAGTCAATGTTGTACAGAGGTTTGTCAGCCGGACTCTGAAATGGGGTAACTGAGTTGGAATGTAGGCTGGGCCTTTCCCAGCAGAGTGTAGCTTGACGTGAGCCTGTTTCAGACATTGTGCATGTCTGGCATGTCTGTGTGTATAGTTGTATCATAATGCCAATGACTACTTCTTCCAAACATTGCCTTCTTTTCTGTGAACTTAGAACATTCTAGAAGGAAAAGTTGTCTAGCATGCCTCCAATTATGTTGAACAACCACTGTAGTAAAAGACATAACATGAAAGATGGATTTGGACTACAAGTCCCATCAGTCTTAGGCAGCATAGTAAACAGAATCATGGGAGTTGCCCATGGCTGGATAAAGCAGGGCAGGAAAGGATGTTATTCCAAACCTAAACCCCACTTAATCATCATACTTACTGTTGATGCCAGGGAAAAGTCAGTGACTCACATTTCTAACCACCAAGCCAACTTGCTGTGATTTTATTGGAATGCACCCTGGTGTAGAGTACAATATAAATTGTTGTTGTTGTTGTTGTTAAGGCGGAATGAACTGTGAGGTAATTTTGCCACAGAAGCCTGATCCTCACTCTCCTGGGGACCAATGCAGGCCTTGTGACTCATGAGGGGAAAAGGAGAATGGGGGAACCCTCTCTTAGACCATAGCAGCCAATTTTGACTACTGGTGTAACATTAAAAGAAGGGCCCACTTTGGACAACCAGCACTGCATCTTCCATGAGCCCTAGGCAGTGTTGTTTACACTGAAAAAGGATAGGAACTGAAAGGAAAGTAACATCTAGAGGACCATATGTTATACCCAACTTGTTCTACACAATTGAATCCCGGCTCAGTTGATGCCTAGTATTTAAGCTGGGGCAGGTTTCTTAAAGTAACATAGCTTAGGAAAGTGAAATGAGGCAGGTAACAGGGTTATACTCTTCCACAAGTTCTCCTCCCCTTCAAGTAAATACAGACACATGCATGCATTGTAGGTTAGTGGACTGGGCAGACACACAGATATCTGCTCTGTTGTGTCCAGCCTAGCCTGACTCAATGTGAGAAGCTGAATACTCCATGCCATGGTGTTCAAGAGGAGGACATGTACCAACATGTATTGTTGTAACCTAATGTTCAAGGAGGTTCATTGAACAAAAACGTCCATATGCCAAAGACTCTCCTGTCCCCTTAAGACTAGCACATTGATTGTGCCACAACAAGTGTGACTGCAGTTCACTTAAAGGTTTGTGCCATGGTAAATATATTCGTCTTTAAGATGCCACAAGTCTGTTGGCTGGTTTTGTGGTAACAAGTTTTCATAAAAGGCTGCCCCTTCAGATATTTGATGATTATCAGGGTTTGGAAAGGTTATTCTTTGGGGTTAAAATTCCTAGAAATCCCAGAGTTTTATAGTACAAAAATGTAACTTCCCCAAGCTTTATTTATTATATTTGTGATTTCTTGAATACAAGGAATGTGGCCTTCTTTTCCTGAATTATGAGCCAAATAAGGTGATTCATGCAGATGAAGTGGTCACTGTACCAAGACAGTCTCCACAGGAATTTGGAGGGAGGAGCTCAAAGCTAGCACAGTAATATGTTAAGACAGTTTGCCTACAATGTGCCTTCCATTAAAAGGCAATGTGTCTGTCTTTGTACCTCAAAACAATAAACATATTTGGGATTTGGGGGAGCAACTCCCTACTTGCTCCCCCAAGGATATCAATAGATTGTGCAATCACTTTGCTTCCTTTATTCATTGAATTTTGCTAAAGGGACAGATAGGCCATCTGAAGTCCCCCCCCCACCAATTGCTGCTTCTTTTCTTTAATCAGAAAAATACGTTGGAAGGAAGAACAAAACACTCTGCATTAGGCTGTGCAAAGGGTGCCTTTCTCACCCTTCTCCAAACTGTGTGAGAGAATTCTCCACATCTTACCACTGTGCCATATTGGATTTCTCAGGGCTCAAAGGACCTACTAGTAATTGTGGTCCAAAAAAGTACCTTTTCCAAACTCAGACTGTATTTTTGTTTTTAAAAAATTGTGAGAGGAACATTTGTAGATAGAGAATGTTTGTGCGTACAATTCTGGGAGCAGGGCTCAGGTGTGTATTACTGCATGTGCATGTGTTGCAGAATTGTGGTTCTGGGTTGCAGATGCTCTCCTCCTCACTTTGTTACTCCGTGATGTAAGTTGTGTGTGCTGACTTTCTTTGGTGGTTGTTCCCCAGAAAAAGGCCGCCCATTCACCTCCCTAAGCTCGAAGGCTTCTGTACTCTCGTCTCCACAGCACAATGGTAGTGAACATAGCAAAGTCCTTGAGAGTCATCTGTTGCTGATTGAGGACATGGCCAGGAAGCTCTTGATGGAGGATGAAGTAGCTGCAGTGCTGAGACACTGCAACCGGGTAAGTAGACTACTTCTGCCTGCCACCAAGTCTTAATAAGTTGACTTTTCTCCAAGCAACGTCTTTAAAAAAATTAAAATTGCCTCCATTCTCTCATAAGTTCTATTTGCACACCTCTGCACCACTTTTGTGGTCTAAACTTTTCTCTCCCCTCCCGCAACGAGGAATTTGATAGGCCACCGTGTGAGATGGGGAGCCCACAGCCTTGCAGGTGTCATTGAAATACAACTCCCATCATCTCTAAGTGCTGACCATGGTTTTCCTTATTTTGTTTCTTGCTAGCTTTTTGGTTTGATAAAAACAAAGCGCCTGCAGCTCCCTTAAAGACGAAAAATTACATTAATATGTATGCCTAACCTGATTACATTTTATATATGTTAATATATACTGAATGCTTTGCTCTTGCTTTTATATACTTCCTGATTCTTTTCTTTTTCTTTTTTGTTCTTCCTGCACATTTTTTGCTTTTGTCCTTCTCTGGACACGGGGGATTATAGTACCTAGTAGTTTACAGTATAATACATTTATTAGTTTTTAGCCACAGAATTCTGTGTTGGTTTTGCTCTAATCTGACTTCCCCTTTGGAAACTGGTTTGGTAAATCTCTATAACCATGTCTGATACGCTCTGTATATTTTCTTAACAGCAAAGTATTGGTCTGTTGGCTTGCCTTTATTTGCAGTATGCCCTTATACCAGTGGTTTAAGGTAGCAGAAAATAGGGTAGTGTAGAGCAATGATTTGCCTCAGACTAGTTTAGACCAGCATGCCCCACAGTCTGACAGTCATTGCAGCATTGTTATTTATCCCCACTCCCTCCCCTTTAAGCTGCCTCTTCTCGCCATGAATGCCACTTTTTAGTGCCTCCCTACTGCCCACCAGAGGGTGCTCTGAACCAACACTTGACTGGACCACCAGCCATCATTGCCAAGAATGCTACTGAGAAGAACAGAGAGGGGGCACTAATCTTGAGATGCTTTTACTAGTGAATGAGAGGGAGGGTTTTGTGGATAGTCAAATAAAACTAGGACATAGGGAGGGTGACACTACCAGGAGCCCAGAGTCTGGTTCCTTTTCATTTAAAGCGTTTCATTTTCTATGAGAGCTGGATTTAACCATCTTTGTGCTCATATGCCTGGAATTTAAAATCATCATGTACCCTAATATAAGAGTTCCCCTTGTAAATTCACAATGTATGTCTTATATGTATAATTACATATAATTAAGTCCTATTGTGGAGCAGTGCAGCATACTCTCTGGGAAGTAAATGGTTTAGAATCGGTACTTTTAAATCCTTGCTTGAATTTTCTTTTAGTTTTCATGCATAATATTCCAAATTTAATTTCTCAGCCTTTGATGGAGTCACAATAACTCATTGTCTCCATCTCATTAACTAAACCTTCCCCCCACCTGTTTCCCTCAGGTTTAGTTGGACTACAACCCCCATCATTCCATAACTGGCCATTTGAGCATGGCCAAATTGTAGTCCAACATATTTGGAGAGAAACAGATGTTCTCCAGTTCTTGAGGAAGGCTGCCTTAGATTCTGAAGCCAAAGCCACACTGCTGAAAGATGGCAAGACTTGAGCAGCAAGAGATATAGCAACTGTGCTCATAAGTGACTGTTTGGGCACAGTAATAGTAGCAGTATAGTAATGGGAGTCAAGGCCAGCCCTACCATTATATAAAATGAGGCAGAATGAGATATAGAGTTCTCAGATGTTTCTCCTCAGTCCACCAGACAGGCCCCTCTCCTAGATGAAGGAGCAGTGTGTGCTCTAGATACTGTCTAGTTAGTTGCCCTTAAATATGCTAATGTTGAAGGAAGGTTCTACAGCCAGTTCACTTGGCCTCTGTATGCGAAACATACCCTTGCCCTTTGCCTCAGGTAACATGTTTTCGGTTGGGTAGGAATTCAATAGGCAAGCTGTCCAAACTGGATAACAGAATGTGGCTCCCATTTGATATCTGCTGATGATTACTTTCCCCTGCCGACAGTACATCCAAGAAGGTGGTGTGGAAGATTTGGTGAGACCATTGCTGGCAATTCTCGACCGCCCTGAGAAGTTACTTCTTCTCAGAGATGTCAGGTAGGAACAAGAAGCAAGAGAAATGATATGTGTATTTGGGACAGAAGCATTACTGGGACTCTGTGTGGTATAGTATAGCTTTATCCCACTAGGGAAATGCTACTGTAGACTAGGAAGCTGTCACACATGGCTCATGATCACAGAAGGACGTTTACTGTTTCTGCTGGAGTAAGATATTTATTTATTTATTTATTTATTCTATTTGTACCCCGCCTATCTGGTCAAAACGACCACTCTAGGCAGACCACTCTATTCTTCCTGTTCAGTCCATGAATCAGCAATGTTTGGAAACTCTACCCAAAAGTGTGGCCATTGTCACTTGTTCATTTTGCCATCTTTCTTATGAGGGGAAAATGAAGAAGGAAAGCCAGTAAATGAATCCATTCTATCTTCAATCAGTCATTAGGAATATTGGGAACTTCTTTCAGGGTTGTCTTCAGGGTCAGGTAGGGCAAATTTTGTGTCCTAGGATGACGGTTCTCTAAACATATGTTGTCTGCATTTTTTGCCATTAGCTGAATATTTAGCTTTATAAAATCCCAATTTCCTAAGTGCCACCATACTGAAACTTACAAATGCTTTTATCAAAGTATAGGCACACAATAAGATATACAAAGAGCCTTGTGTCCCCTTATTGGGAGAAAGCCAGCCTTTAAATCAAACAAACAAACAAACAAATGAATCAATCAATCAATCTAAGACCAGGCTTAGCTTTGTTTCTTTACTATAAAATGTTTTGCAAAATAGAGCAAGAGTCAAAAGGTTCTCATTTCCTAGTATATATTGGCTGATCTTGAGTAGCAGAATTTCTGCTACCTAAGGTTTATGATGTCATCAACTGCAGTGGCTTTTAATAAATTCAAATTTCCATTCCTTCCTCCCACTCGCTTCATCCTGAGGCTCCCAAAGGATCCCTTTTGTCAAAGTGAAGCAACTGCAGGCTGCAGGGCAAAGGGGAGTCTTCAATTTTCAAAAACTGCTACCACCAGGATGATTTTACTGCCATCAGTGATTTTCAGACATTAAAAATTCACCACCACCCCCAATGGCCTTCTTGATTAAAGAGATCTCAAGGAGCCTCAGGACTTTTGGGGGTGCAATTGGAAGTTTTTAATTTATGAAAAGTTGCCATGGCTGACATGTACTATTACATTATAGGACCAGTTAAGTGGCACTGATCATATCCTCTTACACTTTTTGTAGGAGTGTGATTGCCTCCACAGATCTAGGCCGATTTGACAGTATGGTTGTGCCTGTGGAACTAGAAGCCTATGATGCACTGAAAAGCAGAACAGGTAAGAAAGGAATCAGTACCAATTGCAGATGAAGGGCAATTCTATGTTCCATTACCTAGCCTACAGTTTCCTTATGGATTTGCAGATCTTGTCAATAACCTCTTTCTTTAAAACTAGATGTTCTATACAGCTGAGAGGGAACAAATCCTATCCAAAGGAATCACCATCAAGAAAAGAATATTTCTATCAGTTCCTTATCCAGAAAAGAAAAATCTGGACAAATTTCAAAAAAAAAAAAATCAGCTAAATCAATATTTATTATCAAATGTTGGAATATCGACATTGAAGTGAAACACGTAAATTACATGTTTATATTTATATTTGGTGCTTGCTAGCAGACAAATTAAGGCCCTAACTATACAAACTAGACATGATTAATTGTGAGAACAAGTGTAAGGATTTCATTCAGTATTGTCTTGATCTAGAAGGCCTGGGAAATGGAAGTATAGAAACGCAAGGTGGCTTCTGTGGGGATAGGATTTCAGCAGGGAAGGAGGCATATGGTGATCATGTCGCCTTGCCTCTCAGGAACTGTTTTTTGCTCAAGAAATGAAGCAAAGCTTGGATACGTTTTGTGAGGTGCTGTCCAGAAATAACAATTGTAAGACCTACAATTGAACACTGAAAGGAAAAGGTTGTTGTAGGACTGCCGCAAATCAGTGCATAAATGACAATGTAGGATAGATACCACTTACTGTTCCCCTTGTTCACAGTGAGGTCACCTGCTCTCCGCCCAGCACAGCATGACACACCTCCAAAGAGACATCTTATCACCCCCGTGCCTGGTGAGTCATTGTATCTGAATGGGATTTACCACCGCCACACTTTAATCTAGCAAGCTCTGCCTTTTTTAAAAAAATTGAAACATTTTTAGCATTTTGGGGCAGATGTCACAGAAGACTTTGAATTTCTGTTCTGAGGTTAGTTATACTGATTCTGGAATACTTTGCTGAGCAAACCTGTTCAGGACTAAAGGAGAAAGGTAGACCTGTGTAAGTCTAGTACTTCCAGGTGAAAGAACTGTGTTGGTAGGACAGTATTGTAGAGCAGTGGTCTCCAACCTTGGGCCTCCAGATGTTCTTGGACTACAACTCCCAGAAGCCTACACCACCACCTCTGCTGGCCAGGAATTCTGGGAGTTGAAGTCCAAGAACATCCGGAGGCCCAAGGTTGAGGACCACTGCTGTATAAGATCTCTGCTTAACGTCCTGGAAAGCCACCATTCTTGAAGGGAGTCATGCTGAGTAGAGGACCACTGGGCTGACTTGCAGGAAGTGGCTCCTCCTGATATTAGAGACCAAGAACAGCACAGACTACTAATGACTGGTGGCCAGTGGAGAAGGATGTATGGGCAGAATGAATAAACATACCCACACATGCCATAGCCATATTAGCTGTAGGATTCTGGCAGCTGTAACCCAAAAAAATAACTATTCCAATCTCTGCAAAACCTTACATGTTCAGCCATTACTTCAAGTTAAGGGTACAAACATTTTGGGCATATTTTTAATGGTTAGTTTCCCCCACTTCTGAGGAGAGCTAGGACAGGTCTGGGGAGAAGAGGGTAGGATGATAACCCTCAAATCCTGTGGACTTTGGTTACAGATTTTAGAGGCAGCTTCCTTCTCAAGCCGGTGACCAATGAGAAGGGGGAGCAAGAGGAGGCAGAGACGGCGCTGAAGGATGGGATGAAAGGGCTGCAGGTCTCTGCCAGCCCCAGGCGGACTCACCCCAGAAACTACACTCCTCTCCCTGATGTGCCAGTGGATGCCTACATGACCTCCCCCAGCATCTCCTCCCCAGCTGCTGATGGCAGGGAACCCCGCTGGTTTCTCAGTAAGCCCACAAGAATGTCTGGGAGTTCCCAACATACTGCAGGCACTCTGGAAGCCTCAGGGAAACCAACAAAGCAAGGGGATGGACAATCTGGCAGAGGGAGGCCACGTACACCCAAGTCAACCCACAGCAAAGCCACTGCATGGAGTCCGGATGGAGAAGCCCACACAGCCAAGAATACCTTGTACTCTGTCATCAATAGGCCTCGCAGGGCTAGGCCCCAGCTCTCCCAGCTCTTCCAGGAGGTCCCAGGGACTAGCAGGACTGCACAAGGAGAGACAGGGGATGGAGTCTTGGATGGTCTGCTCCCCAATGGTCCCAGTGATGTGAAGAAAGAGGAATATGAGCTGTTGACTGTCAGTCTGCCTAAGAATAAACAGTCTTTAGGTAAGTACAGGTTGCAACAGGACTTTGACCCGAGTAGGAATATGCATGCACTGAAAATTGGAGGGAGGGCCTCTCCTTATATTATTAAGACTGGGGTGGGTGAGTATGCAGTATGTGGTATCATATTGCTTTGAATGTGTTTTGGTGTTGATTATGATTTTTGTATGGTATTTGTTTGATCCTTTTAAATTATTTGTATACATACTGTGAGCTTTTATACTGTGTTTTATTAATGTAAACTGCCTTGGGTCCTTTTAAGGAGAAAAGTGAGGTAAACATATTTTAAATAATTAAACGAGGAGAGAAGCAGAAGGCAGCTTTCTGTGATGCAGCACCCAGTTATGGAAGGCCTTTCCCTTGGAGATCTAACTTTCTGCTGATATTGTTCTTATTTAGGTGGCAACTAAAAGCCTGGTTATTTACGCTAGTATCTGAGATCTGTTGAAGTCAGTCAAGGCTTGCTTTCTGATCTGTTGGTTTGCAAGTTTTATTCTGTTTAAGTTGTTCCAAATTATTTTAATTGTTTAACATTATTTAAATGGTTTCAGATTGTTTAAAGTGACCTCACTAATTGTACTGTGCCTTGAGACCAGCAGATATAAGATGGGTTAGAAACTTTTTAATATACAGTAAATAAAAACATATTTGTGAATGACATCAAATATCTTGAAAATGGAGACAATGACAATGATTACACCGGCTTCACTATTTTTCCTACTGGTTTGCAAGCAGTCACAATAAGAATGGAGGCCAAATTATTTTGCTCAGCATTTTAGTATGAAATAACTAATCCATGCTTCATAGACTAACAGGCAAAATGAAATACACTTGCCCTTTTATCTTTAGATTCTCCAATCCTTATCATCCCAATATGTGCAAATTAACAAATTAATGTAAAAAGGTATATATTAGAAAGTACCTACAAATATATATTTATCAAAAAAGCATACATAATTGCATATAAATGCTTTCCCATTCGTTACAAAATGCTGATGCAGAAATTGGAAAGGATAAAACATGCACCTAAAAAGAGTGCCAAGTGTGGTTTGTGTGTGTGTTTTTAGCCTTATGTAAGTGAAAGCAAAGCCAATAGATTTGTCCATCACAGTACCATTTTGTTTTCCAGGGATCAGTATTTCAGGTGGAATAGAATCCAAACTGCAGCCAATGGTGAAGATTGAGAAGATCTTTCCGGGGGGAGCAGCATCTCTAAGTGGAAAGCTGGAGGTAGTTGCAGCAGCACAGAGGGGAAGCAGGACAATGTTCACCAGTAACTGCCCCATACTGTTAGTGAAGATGCGAAATCAGGGTTTCTCCATGAGACTGAAATACACACACACACACACACACACACACACACACACACACACACATTCTTTCTATGTTGATGCCCCTTTCCTTTCTGAGTGCACACAATAGCAGAGGGTAGGGAAAGCTTGTGAAATTCAGGGCAGCTGCAGTTGCTGAGCCTTTCCTTTTTCCCTCCCCCTCTTCTATCCCACCCACCCCCTCCTTCCAAGCTCTGCAAAACACATACACACAAGGGGAGTTGGGTGAGAGAGAAGGAGAAGTGGCTTTTCCAAGCAGCCCAACCAGGCAGTTGCAGAATGGCTCCTTGCATACACATAGAGTCAAAGACTGGGGCACAGCAAGCCAAGCAGCACTCAAGCCATCCGAAGCAGGCAGCCAGGCAAGGAAAAGGATGAGCTGGCTCCCTCCACCTTGGACAGAGCACAAGACTCCTCCCCTACCCAGAGAGGAAA
The DNA here is from genome assembly GCF_051106095.1 of Pogona vitticeps. Classification (NCBI taxonomy): domain Eukaryota; kingdom Metazoa; phylum Chordata; class Lepidosauria; order Squamata; family Agamidae; genus Pogona; species Pogona vitticeps. The sequence continues at coordinate 54,624,486 of NC_135785.1, forward strand.
TTGGGGGGCGGGAGACGGAGAGACTCCTATGAGACCCAAAGGCAGACAGCGGCTGCTTGAGGGGAGGGGATACAGGGAGAGAACCAACAAAGCCAATAGGAAGAGACCCTGCAAGATCCTGAGTTCAGGAGACATGCTGGTGCTTCAAGCCCTTAGCAGGGTTGCAGGACTACATCAGTGGCTGCCATAGGGGCCAAACCCTCCTCCCCACCCAACATTTTTTCTCCCAGTTCAGCCTTTGAAGGAAAAGACAGTCTGAAATTAAATGGTCCATATTATATTTATATTTTCATTTTTGCATAATAATGCTGTCTCGTTTCTCAATTTGCTTGCAGCTGCCTACAAAGCTTTTGCAGAAGAAAGCAAACAATATTGCACCATTTGCTCTATCCTCTTTCAGAAGGATTTGTGACAGCTAAAGCATAAAGCAATTGCTTCTGAAGGACCATTGGGATTTGCACAGCTGGATCCACACATACGCACACATACACACACTAGAATAGGGCAGCATCCTAAAACCTTTTCCCCATCCTGGCAGGAAAGCAACTTGTCCAAGGTCACACGGGGAGCTTGCATTAGAGCAGACAACAATCCTTCTGCTCTCTCCTAATCCCCTCATTCTTGTTTGGCTTTCCAGAGCCTGCTCCTCCCCTCTCCTCCTGTCAAAACAATCTGGTTCTGTGCACCACTGTTTGAGTGGCCTAATCCTGTACAAGTGTACATAGAAGGGAGCCCTACTTAATTAGTGGGAGCTCCCACTCAGATAACACATGCGCAAGATTCCAGCCCACACTTGAAATTATGCAACAGAACGTTATTGTCCACTAAATCTCCAATTGCATTCCCGTCACCATAACATACAGCCTTCATTGCACTTGTGATTTTACTACACAAATTAAAATTTAATCACATGAAACTGTTGCAATTTGAAGGATATTCCTTTATCTTTACACATATAAGTAAGAGATACTGGTTTTCCTTGGGGAAGAAAAATTGTTTTATTTTGGAGCAAAGAGAATGAAGAGGGAAAGGGAGACTTCAGCTGGTTAAATCTGTGCTCAGGAAAGTACCATGTTAACCCTGCAAGCATATGACGATTTCTCCTTCTACCTAGAGGACAGGGCTTCACTAGCACAGTCTGAATCTGCTTATTCATTTCAAAACATTTTCCTTCTGCCTGCCAGCCTGCCCATTTATTTGCTCACAATATTAGCCATCCTAAAATGCTGTTAAGTACTATCAAGTCAGTTCTGATGTCCGTGATCCTATGAATTACTTTCTTCTAAAAGGGCCTGGCATTAACAGCCCTGCTCAAGTCTTGCAAACTTTATTGGGTCAACCCATATCATGCTCCATCTTCCTCTTTTCTTGCTGCCTTTACCTTTTCCTAGCACTATTGTCCTTTCCATTACCGTGGTGCCTCGCTTGAGCGCACCGTATAACGACGAAATCGCATAGCGATCCTTTTTTTGGATCGCTAATGCGATCGCTCAACGTTTTTTTAACAGGGCAAAATTCGCTTTGCGAAGACCGGTAAGCATTTCACTTACCGATCTTCGCAAAACGAAGCCCGACGATCAGCTGTTTGGCAGCCAAAATGGGCGCCGGAAGCCCGGAAATGGCCCAAAATGGACGCGGGCTATGCGAGGCACCACTGTATTAAATGGAGACCCAGAGTATTTGGGGCAATTTTTGAGAAGACAAAATACAGTGGTGCCTCCAGATTAACCTTCGCTGTGCTGAAGCATTGTTGAACGGGGCAGGGAATTCCATTGGAACGCATTAAACATGGTTTAATGCGTTCCAAATGGGCCGAATACTCACTGCTCAGCGATGCTTCTTAATGGCCGGCAGCCATTTTCGCGCCCTCCCCTCGCTTAACGAGGGCACGAAAACGCTGTGCGCGTCCATTTTGGGCCATTTCCGGGCTTCCGGCGGCCATTTTGGCCACTGAACAGCTGATCGTCAGGCTTCATTTTGCGAAGATCGGTAAGCGAAACGCTTACCGGTCTTCGCAAAGCGAATTTTGCCCTGTTAAAAAAAGTTGAGCGATCGCATTAGCAATCCAAAAAAACGGATCGCTATGCGATTTCGTCGTTATATGGTGTGCTCGTTAAGCGAGGCACCACTGTATTTAGAAGCTCAATTGTAGTTGTGTTTTAAAGGATGGGTAAGGAAAGTGTGCCCTTCAAATACTGTTGAACTCTGGCTCCCATCAGTCCTCAACCTTGTCTCTGCTCGCCAGGGCATCTGGGTATTGGACACTTTGTACACTTTGCCCATCCCTTTTTTAGAAAGGAAAGTAACCTTTTCTTCCATTTTGGAATATGAGTGGTAGCAATGCCAGATGGAATGATTATTGCACTTTTGAGCAACTCTACATGCAGGCAGAAATTAATGCAACTCTACAATACACAGCTATTTGGTTTGCTACTTCTCATACTACGTTGTGAGAAAGGGGGGTCACTAGACTAGCATGAGGACATGGTGCAGGATTACTCACACTGATCATCACACTTACAAATCAGCAATCAGAATGTTCTACACAATCACAGAGACACAAAAAGCAAGCTAACACAGCAGGCGCCAAGTCAGGAATCCTTTCTCCTTTCCTTTCTGAATGGGATAAGCACAGCTGCATCATTTCTGCCACTATGGAAATGTCACATCGCCCATTTGACACCAGACAAGCCTCCCTCTGTAGTGCTACTCTTTTAAAATGATTGCACATACTCCCATCACAAACACACATACACATACAACCAATCTTATTGTGCTATAATGAGGCCATACAGAGAGAGAGAGAGAGAGAGAGAGAGATCATGCCATTCAGGATCCCCCATGGCTTGGGGCACTGTGCAGCATTTCACAAAGGCTCTGTAATGAGGCTGGGCATTGACAAAGAGCCATTGTAGGCCTTGGCCAGCCTGCCTGCTCACCATGCAACTTTTCATCTGTCCCCAGGAGCAGCTGTAATTAGATTTCCCCTTTGGTGGCCTCTTCCTGTAGGAGGCTGCATGGGCCCATTTTGCCAGGTGGCTCAATTTAAAAAAAACAACAACCCCACATAATTGTCCCATGTTGGAGTGGCTGAAAGAAATGAGACAGGGATGGTTCAAGCTACAGGTGAGGGAAAACCTCTCCTCTCACATCAGCAAAGAAAGGCCTGGCCTAAAGGCTACTCCATGCCCAGTAGCTATGACAAAGGGAAAGGATGGATCAGGGGAAAAATGGAGATGGGAAATATTTTAATGCTTGGGCTTTTTACTACAATTCCCCGAATCCCAGCTGGATGAGGAACTCTAGGAGATGGAGCCCAAAAACCAAATATTTCCCATGCCTGTTCTTGCCATCTCCTTCATGTCAGAACCTGGAACATCATTTGCTAAAAGTAATTTGTTACTTGCTATCTCTTGGTTCACCAGTATTCCATTAGCATTATTTTAGAAACATGTTTTAGCTATTTTGCTTTTCTAAAAGAAAGAAAAATTCACCCATTGGCCCTAAGGAATACAGTAGGAATAAACCTTATGTTTTACACCCCCACCCCCAAAACCAGTTGTTGGTACATTGTTTGGGGTTTTGTTTTGTTTTAAATCTTGATGTGATCTCTTTATGCCCAAATATACACAACTCATTACTTACAAGTTCCATACTCTCTCCCCCTCATTTGGCTTTTGCTTTACTCTGGTTTAAAACCAGTTAGAAGTTCGGTGTCTTTTGTGCTCATGAAAGATGCCTCTGCTTGATTTTTAAGGATCCACCTACACACCACAGCTGACCCCTGCCTTCACACTCACAGCTGTATAGTATTTTCAAGAGGCCAAAAGGGCTGTTGAGAGGGAGAAGCCTGCTTCCATAGGTCAGCTGTATATCTAGATGCAAACTACTGTGCATAGCAATTCTATGACTGGAAAATACTCACATGGAGAATGGGCCTAAGCTGAGCAACGGCCACGGCTCGTATGGAACAAAGGAGTCCATTGCCAGCCACTGGAAAACGTTAAGAGCTATAAGCATCTACCAAGGGGCTAATATCATTTGAGGAAAATATACTATGACAGTGTAAAATTGCTTGTTGTCAGTATTGTACACTTGGTATACCTGGCTACAGCTTCCTAACTCATAATTTTCTTGGTCTCTGCTAGGCTGGCTATGAGCTAGTTGCTGTGGAGGGAGAAAGCCTACAGAATGTAACACACCAGCGAGCCGTGGACATAATCCGCCAGGCCTACCGCAACAAAGCCAAGGAGCCCATGGAAATTGTGGTGAAAGTGCCGAAGAAAACCAAGTAAATGCTGCAGATGAAGCAACCTGGCCTGAAGAACATGACCTGCTGAGACATGAGAAGAAGCTCCAGGGGGTCAGCAAAGGGCCCACTTACTATGCCTACTTATCACTCAGAAAGGTAGTAGTGTACCATGAAGCAAACCGCTGGCTAGGTTGATAAAATGACAGCCACCCAGCAAGCTGGGGGCTCCGTGGAGGAAGTTGCAGCTTCCCAGTTTTAGGAAGGTATGTTTGAGGCAGCCATGAGAAAGTGCAGGCCAATGTGCCGTAGCCCAAGTATCACGTGTTGTCTTCAGAAAGCACAACAGATATGAATGAAAAGCTAGCTGTACATGGTCAGCTGTTACCAAGACCAGCTGTTTCACAACAGACTGCCAAGGTGAGCATGTCCGTAAACACAGCAGAGAGAAAAACATTGTTCTTGACATGTTGTTCTTGAAATGACTCTCCTATTAATGGAAGTTTTGGTAGTAACAAGGTCACCTCCAACTGTAAGGAGCCAGAAGGAAAGGGTAGCTCAGAGGTATCAGTACATAGAACTGGCACGTGGCCAGGTTTAAACTAGCCTGATCACTTTTTTGACATATGATTAACTCAGGTTCTGTGGCAGGCACCAGCACGTTTTTAAAAGTTTAAAGCACAAAACGAGAAGTGGCATGGTTTCAGACTCAAAGATACACATCTGCAAATGGGTCTCTTTCCAAGAGACAATAATCCAAAGTCTCAGAAGATCATAAATGCAGGAAACTGGGCTTAATATTTTCACAACACTTTCTTTGACTGAAACTCTTGAATGATAAATCCAGTCCATGACGAACAAACTGGCAGCAATCCTGGAAGTGACATACAGAAAAACAAAGCAGGCTTTTTCCATCCAGCCTCAGGAGCCACTTCACTATGTTCATGATGATACAAGTCATGAGGGAGCATAGCTAGAACAGAAGGACGGGCCTGCAATGTGGTCTTCTCTGAACTCAAGCTGATGATGGATCTGTTACCTGGCACCACCAGTGTGTTAGTAATTGCTTCCAAGCATGTGTCAGCTCTCACTTAAAAAGAGAAGCTCTGCTTAAGGAAAGAAACCATTCTGTCTTGAACTGCAGCAGTTTTGGACCAGAAGTCATCCATTTCCTAAAGGGCAATTCAATATCTTCACCTCCGAAACCATTCATAGGCATTGTACAAGATGCTACCTGTGGGTGAAGGAGGCAGCATGGATATAAGATGCATCTGGACACTTTTCATACAGCATTGAGAAGTGGGGGTGGGGTGGCGTTTAAATGCAAAGGGTCCTTCATTGTGGAGCAGGCACTGAGCCTCCCTGCCTCTCATCATCCACCATCAATTCCACCTCTCTTCCACTCTCTGCTGTCCCCACCCGTCAAACCTCCATGTGGCTTTTCTTAAAAACACAGACGTGTCTTCATGTTTTTTTTTATTCACACTTTTCTTTTAGTCTGTACAAGAAATTTACACAGCTTGGAAAATATATCATTTCAGAAATAAAAGTAAAAAAGAAAATAAAATAAAAACACAAAGCAGTGCTAAGGGAGAGAAGGGTAAAGAAAGAGGGGCTGGTTAGCAACAGTCAAGAAAATGACATGCACCAAGTTTTCCTTTGGTTTAGTGATGTACGTCCCTCATCCCACCCATCCCATCCACTCCCACAGCCAGGAGCAGTATGGCAACTAAGAATGATTACAGGTGGGTGGACAATCCTTCTTTTCTTGGGACACAGAATCTCAAAAGTGAGAATGGAAACGATAAACTCCCTGCTGCCAGCTAGACAGTTGGAATGCATCTTGAACCAGAATATCAAATCCAAACTTTTTTTGCATGCTGAAAAATAGGAGAAACTGATGCTAAGGTTAGTCGAGACTGGTAAGTGATGCCGATTCTAGCAACGGAGCAGTCATTCCCCGAGTGGCCTAAACAGGATGTCAGAGTGTATTGGACTTCGGCTACAACTTGAGATGTTTCCTTGTTCTGAGCTTACACAGCCAGGGGGAATGGGCATCTACCCTCGTGGCACAGTGGGTGCATCATGTTGTAACTATACATTGGGAAATGGGTGGTGGTGCACAGTAAGATCGCATGGACAACAAAGCTAAGACTGCTGAGTGAGTAAGTTTATCTTGCATTAGCTGGATTAAAAACTCAATTCTGCAGCCCCATAGTTTATCCATTTGTGACTCAGGGCAACTCTGCCCTTAGCCTTTTGGCAACCACAGGAATATGCATGCACTCTCCTCATTTAAAGCCCAGATAGAATAGAATTGTAGCAGTTTGATACTGCTTAATGACTCCATCCTATAAAATTGTGGGATTTGTAGTTTGGTGAGGCAATTTAGAAATTTCTGCTAGAGATGGAAGAGATGCATAAGGGCTTTCAGAATTCTAAATACCTCAATAAGCTGCAAATCTCAGGATTCCATAGGACGGAGCTGTGACAAATCATGTAGTAGCAAAACAGCTGTATTGTGCAGGCTGAACAGAAGGGCCACATCTCTTCAAAAGATAATGCTTTCCTCCTTTGAAGGGAGATGGCTGGTTATCCAGCCAATAAGGTTTCTCTGGAGCTGGCTATTCTGCTCTCCAGAAAACTACTACTAGAAAGACCTTTGGCTTGCTCACCTTTTCTCTCCTTAGGCACAGACTGTGCAGCAGAAAGAGGAATACTGGCATGGATGCTCTTATTTGAGATACATCAGCTCTGACATGCATCAGGAAGCTAATGGGCACCATAGGCCATCATCATTCCCACAGCAAGAGAGAAGGCAGAACAGAAAAATTACCTTTTTGGACTACAGTTCTCAGTCAGCATGTCTGCTGAACTCTGAGAGGAGGGCAAAGATTAGCACCATTCTCCTGCCCTTTGGAGAGGAGCCTTCTGGATAGGAGCCCATCTGCAGAGCGCTTTAATGGCCACTTGAAGGTGAGGGAAGGAGATGAGTCATTGGACTGAACCAGGAACCTCCTGGGTTTTTCTCACTTCTGAAATGAGACGTAAAGCCTCCTCAGAAATGGCCTGCTTTTAAGCAGGTAGGGTTATGGCGAGTGCACGGGATGAGAGGACTCTGGTGTTAAACTATCTCTGAGCCAATAACACACAGGCAAAGGTATACAGTGAGGCATGGTGACCTCTAAAGCTGGATTGAAAAGAAGGAGATGCTATTCAAAAGCATGACGTTTCAAACTAAATCTAATCTGGCAAGGAATTTATTGGAGGGAATGGGGGGAAAGTGCCTGGAGAATGAGGATTCCTAGAGTTAATGAACAAAAACTATGGGAGAAGGAAGGCCACACCCCCACTTGGCAGAGGCTTTCACTAGACAGGCCTGAAAGGAATACAATGGGGAGATCAATGGCTGAGGGTGCTGCAAGCAAACCTGAAGTGAGATACACCATGTCACCGGTAGGAGATGGATACCGTTGGGCCAAAAAGCACATCCTGGTGGAGAAACCATCAGACCCAGGCATTAAAGCCAAGGAAAAGGCACTCTCAATTCAGAAGGGTCCCCACCAGGAGTGGTCAAGGCAAGTAAGGAAGGTGCATCCCAGATCCTCTTGTAACAGGGCATCCTCAGGGTAGGGGCAGAGGTGGGGCTGGCCCTCAGACCCCTGCTACTGATTCAGCAATCTCTATAGCAAGGATTGGGTAACCTTTGGACTGCCAAATGTTTCAGCATAAACTCTCTTATGAGCCCCACCAGCCTGGCCAATGGTAAGGGGCTGCAGGCCTTGTGATCCAAAACATCTGGAGAGCCAAAGGTTCCCACCACCTGCCTTAATGAATAGGTAGGTCCTGGCAGTTTCCCAAGGTCAAAGATTCTTCAGACTCTAGGAAAATAAGGGGAATGTGTGGGAAGACCCTATAACAATGACCACTGAGGTATCATGGAAATTAGTGGGGGGCCAGATCCCAAGCACCCCATGTATGCAGAGATGCTATCGAACAGTTGCCACTGGACACAACCTCTTCAGCAGGATGTGTAGGGCCCTTAAAATAAGAATACTTCACAATGATATCCTACAGTCAACACAGATGCCTGGACAGGTTTACTTCTGTAAGACTAGATTGGAAAAAGTTGCTTTAGAGGGTTTAGCATACCACCCCCTCACAACATTTTAGGTGAGACTGAGCCAGGACTGCACATACTCTGTAATTCCACACAAGCACAACAACAAGAAAAAACACCACAGAATTTGGGGACTAGCCGTATCCTGAGAATTAATTTTGGTCTTGTTACTATATATTATTATATCTTGCCCTTTCTTGGCCACAAAAAATAAATGGCTATGCCAAAGGTCAAACATCTCTTCTGTCAGGCATAGTGCAGGGAAGCGCCTGACTATGGGAAACAGTAATATTATTCAAAGTAAGCAAACATATGCCCATTTATTTTTTTCCACAATTTAGTTTTTCTTGGTACCATAGACTAGATATATGTTATTTTAAAAAGATATACTTAATGCAGAGTACACACGGCACAGGACTCTGATAAAGGTCAGAGAAGAGCATCCCAAATCTTTTTTTAAAGCTTCTCCAGACAGCCTATAAACAGGTGGTGCTGATGCCCTCCCACTGTCTAAGTGGATCAGCAGCTAACTGGCTGTAAATGTAGCCAGCTCAACCTAATTTCCACCTAATAGTGGCCGAGAGCCAATCAGGTCACTTTGCAAAGGTAGTGACAGAAAACAGTACTAACACAAGCTCCCCTAAAGGCCAGAGCTTAGGAAAACAAAAAATCCATTTTGGGACTACAACTCCCACAATCTCTCAGCCAATAGAGCCACTGGCTAGGCTGGCTGGGCACCTCTGGAAGCTGTAGTCTAAAGTTTAGACTCTAAACAAGAAACTTTCCAAGCTCTGGCAGAACAAAGCAGCAGCTGCTGCTGCAGACTTTCCAAATAAAGGTTTAGGAGAGGTTGGCTCCTCCTTCCTCTAAGGCAGGTTTGGGAGGCATTGGTGGAAATCCTCAGTAGCTCTTACACCCCCCCCCCAAGAAACAAACTCCACTTCAGGTCCTTATCTAATCTCAATGGCAGTGAAATCTGTTGAGCTGGTGGCACTGGAATCCTCCCCCCTCCCGGGTCTCCAGTCATATTAATGGGAGATGCAAGTGCTACCCGCTGGGATTCATGAGTTTGCTCTACAGTAGGTGGCTCCTTTCATCACCGGTCCAGGGCTCACTCCATTTGCATCCCTTGAAGTCAGAGGGAGTCCTGAGTGCGCATGCACCAGCCACTGTGCCCACAACATCTTTTAAGTGGCAGTGTGGCCCATTCATCGGACATGCTCAGATCTCAGTGGCTGCTATCTCCTCAAAGCAGATGCCTTCCCCACCATGCATCTCATAGTCATCTATGTCCCGGGCCTCGAGTTCAAGGCTGAGGTGGCGCGGCTGGCACTCCAAGTCACGATTGTGCCGGTACATTTGGATATAATTGTGCTGCAGCTGCTTCTGGTAACGGATGACTCTGTCCTTCTCACTCTGCCAGGTGATACGTTCAGCATGGAAGGCCTCCCGCTGCTCTTCACCACGGCGCCGCTCACACAGAAGCTCCGCACGCAGCCTTTCCGCCTGGGCCCGCAAGCCCTGCAGAGTATCGGCCGCCTGGCGCTGGGCTTTTGCCTCATCGCACTCAGCCAGGAGGGGGCAGAAATCCTCACTTGTGCTACGCAGTCCTTCTAACTCACGCTCCAAGCGCCCCACCTTCTCACGCAGCAGCTCTGCTTCACTCTTGCGTCTGGCCAACTCATTGGCACACACTTCTAGCTCCAAGGCCTTAGTACGAGCCACTTCCTGCAAGCTCAGGGCCTGCTCTTCACTGCCTTGCAGCTCAGCCCGGGCTTCCCTCAACTGGGCCCTCAACAGGACCAGCTCATTCCCCCGCTGAACCACCTCTGCCTGGGACTCCTTCAGCTGCTGTTTTAGTAGCGAGATCTCACCGGACTTCTGGCACACCTGACAGGAAAAAAAAACAGATGCATCAGTTGAGTGGGAAGGTGCCAGGGAGGTCCATTTCTAATCTGGCAGCGCTAAGACCCAGATATCTTACAAGACACATGGTATTGCTGTTCACTATTGTCTAGGCCAGGGAAAAGGGGGGGATGCAGGACTGGAGCCAGAGAAATCACAACAGACAAGCGCAAGGTAAAGGTGGACAAGTCTGAAATGGGCATTTAGACGTCCCAAAATCTCAGCAAGATGAGTCCTGATCCCACTGTATACTACACAGATTTATGGGGCACCAAAGAAAGATCGCCCCCTCTTTTAAAAAGACCACAATACCCTTCTAGCCTTACCATCATTCCCCCATAAAACATTCTAACGCACAAGCATGTATTTCAAAGATTTTCAATAAGTTTAGAACAGCCTGGCAGAGATCTGGAAAAATACAGTTCCACCCAATAAACCAGCCTCTCCCTGCCCTGGGATTGAGCCCACCCACACACTACTACATTTTGGGCTACAACTTCCACTAACTTCAACCATCATTCCCAATGGGTGGAGTGATGGGAGACATCATCCAAAACATGGGAAGGGGCAAGTTAGAGAAGACTATTTTAGACTGCCGACCGGTATATCCAGAAAACAGATAGATCATAATGGAGACAGACAAAGTGCTAGAGGCAGATTAAGGTCATGTGTAAGATACACTCACAAATACTCAAAGGGGGAAAAACGCAAAAGGGAAAAGACAAGACGAGTGATAACACCCCAGTCTAACTATGTGACTTTTAAACCTGAGGGAAGGAAGGAGGGGAGTCCACAAGCTGCTGCATTCCTGGGTCAGACTCACCTCCCACTTGGTCTCCTCCAGCCGGGGCCCCAACTCCGTGTGCTCCCGCTCGAAGGAGGCACAGCGCTTCTCCAGAAGCTCACGCTCAGCCAGCAGCTGTGCAAAATCCTCCTGTAGTTTCTTCTTCTCCTGTTGCAGCTGGAAGATCTGGAGTTGCAGCACCTGTTGGCTGCGCTGGGCCTTCTGTGCTGACTGCTGCAGCTTGGCCGTATAGCCCTGTCGCAGCCCTTCCATCTCCTCCTCACAGCGCCGCTGCTTCTCCTCATACACCTGAAGGGAGCAGAAAACAACCTGTTGGGAAACATCTCCCCAGACCTCTGGTCGTTAGTGACCATTATACAGCTGGTTGCAGAGACCCTGTGAGCCGTCTGAGCCCGACACGGGCGCTCTGACCCAGAACTGTGCTTTCTGCCTTGCAGAGGAGAGGCACGGAAGATGTCAACCTTCTTCCCTCCAGGATGCTTCATTTCAGGAAGCTGCCTTAAGATGGGAGGGCAACCCCATCTTTCTGTGACCCAGGGTGTTTCTGCTCCTAGGTTTCCACAGCATGGCATTTGGAAAAGATAAGGAGCCACAAGAAAACTCTCAGAAGAAAAGCTAGAGGGTGGGCTTGGGGGGGAGTGGGGGAGCTAAAGCAGGAGCAGGAGGCAAAGAGCTCATTTCTGAAAGTGCGACACTTCCCGGGGATGACAGATGGCATATGTGGAGAAGCTGAATGGCACAAGCTGCAGCTGGAAAAGGTGCAGAGTGGGGTAAAACCATATTGAGTCGGAGGAAGGAACACCTGTGCTACAAAGACCATGTTTTAGGTTATTTCAGTTTAGAAGAAAAATAAAAGAGGAGTAACACGACAAAGATGTATAGAGAAAACCAGAAACTAGGGCCATCTGATGAAACAATGGTAGGAGATTCGGAATGAGTGGAAGGAAAACGTTTCTTTATGCAGCACATAGTTTAGCCTACGTAACTGACTTCTATTGCCTACCAACTCAGATGAGTTTAAATGAGGATAAAACAAATTAACAGAGGAGAAAACTACTAAAGACTTCTAGTATGGAAAATTATATAGTACCTCCAGACCATGCCCTAGTCTTTAGGAGAAAGCTATAGCACACATGTCCTGCTTGTGGTTTTTTCCGAGGAATCTTACCAGGCCATTGTGTGAAACAGGATGCCAGATTACAAAGACTTTTGACTGGATCCACCCAGGGTATTCTAAGCAGCAACAGATTTATTAGTCAGAGTGGCTGGGGATATAAGCTGCTATATCAAGCCTCAAAAGGACAATTCTAATGATAGTAATTTCTGAGTATCCAAACTGTTGCTACATCACTGAGATTCCATGCGTGCGTCACTATTCTGAGGGAAGAGCAAGGCAACAGGCTGGAAACATTCATGTAATGATAGCTATGGTGACAACATGTGCAACAATGCTCTTTTATTAGCTCTGTGTAATTTCTAATTATTATTCCTTTTTATACAAGACGGCAGGTAATAGAGGGAAGTTGAATGAAGCAGTTGTGAGATTTATGAGTAATAAGTAAAACATGGATGCTGCCAAAAACAGAATAGCCAATATGAAGAATAGCCAATATGAAAACTAAATACAGTACAAAGTTAATGATGCTAATGTTTACAAGAACTATGGTTCTCAGCATGCAGTGTCATCAGCCTAATCAACATCCACAGTATACTTTGGATAAGCAGTTCACTCCTTTCTGCCCTGATGGGATGGGGCACAGAGAAGAATGACAATGTGTCTTAGAACAATGGTTCCCACCCTTGGGTAACACAGGTAGTGGTGTTGGACTGGAACGTCCAGAAAACTTGGCCAACGCAGCTGGTGATGAATTGCAGTCCCAGAACACCTGGGTTGGAAACCACTATTTTAGAACATGGAAGAGTTATATTTCAGATTACAGCTTTCAGAATTTCCCCGCTCCAACTTTAGCCTACCTGGGCCTAAAAGGAGATCAGAGTTGTGGTATGTTATCAGTCATCAATCTACCAAATTCTGTCCCACAACACCCGCCATGGAAAACTAGCTAGCGAGTGGAACAAAAAGCTACTGCTGCCTTAAGCATCAAAAGTGTGGTGACAAAGACCAGAAACACCACAAAAGAGACAGAAACACAAGTGTCTTCCATGCTCTGCTCAACCCTCCTGCGTTCAGAGCCCAAAAAGCCTCCCCATGCTTCTCACCTGGCAAATGGCCACCTCGTTCTCATCCAAGCTCTCCCTCAGGTGCTGCAGCTCAGCTTCTCGCTCCCGCAGCTTCTCCTCCAGTTCGTGAACAAGCAAGGCTTCCTCAGCGCCGCCACCATGGACAGGTGAGTGCCCACCGCAGGAGCCACTGTCAGAGGAATGATGCCCACGGCCGCTCAGGGAGCCTGTGCTCTTGCTCGATGACGAGCGCCCGCTATCAGAGTTGGAAGGGCCCGTGAGGCCCCGGGAACTGCTACTGCCATGGCTGTCAAGGTTGATGTGGCCCATGGAGATGCTGACTGGCTCCATCTGCTGGCTGCAACCTGTACTGTACGTGGGTAGACTGGAGAGGGAGTTGCGCCCCGAATCAGACATTGTTCCCGAGTGAGAACTGGTACGGCAGCTCATGGAATTGTGCTTCTCTGGGTTGCCTGCAGGAGTGCCGCCAAAAAGCTGGGCAAGACTAGCTTGGCTTTCAGAAAGCACAGAGGTACCTGGACGCAGTGCCAAGTGCCCCTGCAGTGGGGGGTTACGATTCTTGGGCATGACGGGTTTGAAGGCTGTGGGGCGGATTAACGTCTTCTCCACGTTCTAAAAAACAACACAGAGGAACTAGATTGTAGGAGCAGGTTTGAACAGCAGAGAAAGAAATCAGAGAAGCAGAAACCCCTTTAATACACATTTGATTATATTCCAGCTAACACATTTTCTATGGTCAACAGATGAGGAACTGGGGGGTTTCCATCCCAGAACTTGGAATTAACAAGTTAAAAGCAATGTATTTGTTTGACAGGTAGATGAGAAGGGCATAATGAACTGACATTTCAAAATAACAGAATGAATGGTGTGTGTGTTAAATCCCTCTTTGAACTGTTGAATATCTCTGACCTTCCCTACAGAACACAGCCCGCCCAAGCTCACCCTCCCTGATCAGGGTGCAAAATTTCATGAGCAACCGTGGATCCAATTTTAATACTGTTCACTACTGTTGAAGAAAGCAACAGGCATGGTCCCTACTCTCTACAGTCCTTTTCTCTTAATTGACTACTTCCTTTATCCACCAGCATAAACTAGCAAGGCAGCATCATTCAACACCAAGTGAAATAACATTTCTCAGGAGAGATTCATCCCAACTCAAACTGCTGGAGACTTTTACCTCTCCCCCCAACCCTACCATCAAGAAATATTTAGCAATACCTGCACTTGGCATGGCCCTCGCTGGACAAATTCTGCCATGCCTTGCCACCCTGGATGCTTAAGGATCCAGGAGTCTGAACCCCTAGATGACTGCATTTCTGTGTCCAATCCTGGAGACTGGATCCCTGGATGAAGGTGGGTCTGCAATGAAGGAAGAGGCTGGGCCCCTCCTAGACTATGAGAATGCTGCAAAATAAGGGCACAAGCCCAGCTAAAATCCCTCATGTGAAATATTCAACTGCAGAAAAAGATGCCTCGGAAGAAGAGACTTCCTCAGGAGTTGGTGGTCTTCCTGTCAAAAAGCTCTTCCTCTCAGTGAGAGCAGTAGGCCAAACCCTACAGCTGAGCTCGAAGAAATCATAGAGGAGTACAGCTGGAAGGAACTAGAGAGGTCACTGAGTTCAGCCCCCTGCCAAAGCAGGAAACCCTCACATAAGGCTTCCCTGACAGATGGTTATCCAACAACAGTTCAAACATCCTTAGTGTTGAAGAATTCACCACCCTCATAGTCAGTCCATTCCACCGTCAAACAGCTTTCACTGTTAGAACACTTTTTCCTAACACGGAGTCCAAATCAACTTTCCTATAAATTTAAATCCTACCCTCTGTAGTTGCAGAAAACAAGCTAGTCCCTTCTTCCAAACTGAAGACAATCAAATATTTGAAGCTGGCTATCATATTGACTCTTAGTCCTCTTCTCCAGACTAAACATGCCCAACGCCTTCAACTGTTCCTTGAAGTTTGATTCCCAAATCTTTTACCATTCTCGTTTCTCTGTCCATGTTCCAGCTTTTCAACGTCCTTCTTAGACTGTGATGCCCAGAAGTGGATACAGTTTATCTGACTCTCTAGGACTCTGTTTGTCAGACTTACACTTTATACCTATCAGTCCTGATTCTGCACTTCCAAGGCACAGTATGCCACTGGTATGTGTTAATCTGCTCCTAGGAAGAGCCCTCCTTAAAGCAGAACCCCTATATATATATATCTCTACAGACAGAATGAAGAATTTGAGCTCTAAAGTCAATCTAAAGTATAATCAGGAAACAGCTGAACAACAGGGCAACCAAGTTACTGGTGAAGGAAGGAGTGGTGTTCTTTGCATTCCTTGTCTATATCACTTGTAACTCTCAAGATGTTACTAGAATGCAACTCAGTTTGTTCCTAGCAAGTCCAGTGAATACTGAGATAATAAGAAGAATAGTAACCCAACAACATCCAGCAAGTCATAAGTGGCCCATCTAAACAGATGAATATACAGTGGTGCCCTGCATAGCGACGTTAATCCATTCCAGGATTAACGTCGCTATCCGGATTCGTCGCTATGCGGGGGGGGACCTCATAGGAATGCATTAAACTCTGTTTAATGCGTTCCTATGGGGGGAAACTCACCGGTAAGCGAAGATTCCCCCATCCGGCCGCCATTTTCACTGCCCTGTAAGCGAGGGCAGGGCGCGAAAACACTGTGGGCGGCCATTTTGCTGATCCGGCGGCCATTTTGGAACCGCCGATCAGCTGTTTTCTAAACATCGCAATGCGGAGATCGGTAAGCTAAACATCGCAATGCAATCGCATTAGCGATCGCAAAAAACGCGTCGCTATGCGGATTCATCATTAAACGGTGCACTTGTTATGCGAGGCACCACTGTATGTGCAAGTCGTTCTGTACAGGTACCACCTCTTCTTACCTTCTCAAGTTTTCCCGAGACAGGAACCAACTTGGGGGGTGGCCCACGGATAGTGCCAACACGGGGCTTGTCATCTTGCAGCTCCTCTGTATCACTGCAGGGGCTGATGGGAGATACAGCTTCAGCCCAGTCTTCTTCTCTAGCATAAGCGTAGCTATTCTTCTTGGTGGGAAGTCCGTGGCACAGGGGCTCTTGGGAACCTGCCCCACCTGGCAGACGGAAAGGGCCGAACTCAGTTGTGGCCTTGTGGCAAGGCCGGCCTGAAATGAGACTGCTGACACTGCCCATGGTTGCAGGGGAGGAGCAGGCACTGTTGTGAAGCTGAGCAGCTCCTTCCGAGGCAGACTCAATGGAAACTGGTAGGGTCTGCACTATGGCCATGATGTTCCCAGTAGAAGTGCTGCAAATGGTCTGGAAAAGAGAAAGGATAACAACTGAAAATCTGAAGGCAAATCCTGACTTTTGTTTGGGGGCTACATTTATGTACTGCATGCAACTTTCTATTCCAGTGAAGTAAAATCAAGATGCCAAGTTCTGGAATGCTTATGTGGGACAGATTATTCACAGCTTTGCAATGAGGTGCCACCAATAAGCTAATGACACCCAGCTCTTAATGCTCCTTGTCCTCCAACACTGAGAAAGCAGTCAGGACTCCTGAACGTTGCCTGAGCTTGATGATGGGATTGATGATGGTAAACAAGCTGAAACTAGATCCTGACAAGACAGAGGTGCTGGTCAGTACAAAGTCAGGTTCAGGAATTAAAATCCAACTTGTTCTAGAAGGAGTTTCACTGCCCCTAACATTTCAGGTTTGTAGTCCGGGAGTGCTCCCTGACTTTGCACTGTTGCCGGATTCCCAGGTGGCAGTGGTGATGAAGTGGGCCTTTGCACAACTCCACCTAGCATGCCAGCTATGACCTTTCCTGAGTCATCTTGTCTTAGCTACAATCATCCATGCCTTCGTTACATGCTCTGCTTGGGGGACCCTTGAAGAAGGGCTGGGATCTTCAGTCGGTACAACATGCAGCAGCTAGGCTGCTAATTTGTACACTCCCGTAGTTGTAGTTTTAGAAGAGGTAGCAGTGTTAGTCTGTGCTAGCATAGAAGGAAAAAACAAAACAAAATAAAATAAAGGAGACAAAAATGTGGCATCTTAAAGACTTACTGCTACCTACACAAGTTACCAGACCTGCCTTCAGTGCT